>NW_022196905.1:72655212-72719202 GCF_008632895.1 Mastomys coucha | reverse complement strand
CTGAGGGGTTTGCAGCCCCTTAGGACGAACAACAATATGAACTAACTAGTACCCTCAGAGCTCCCAGCCACCAAACAAGGTCTGCACATGGTGGAACTGATAGTTCTGGCAGCATGTGTATAGTGGAGGATTGCAAATTTGATCATCAATGGGAGGAGAGGACCTCGGCCCTGTGAAGGTTCTGTGCCCCAGTGTGGGGGAATTCCAGGGCCAATAAGCAGAAGAGGGTGGGGTGCCAGGCATGGGGAGTGGGAGGCAACAGGGGTTTGTTTTTGTTGTTTTTGTTTGTTTCTTTGTTTTTTAGAGGGGAAACTGGGAAGGGAGAAATTTACATGTAAATAAAGAAAATATCTAATAAAAAAAATATTACTAGCTGTTCTCAGTGGTTTTGTTGTTGTTATTTGTTTTATAGTATATTTCCTTTTTGTTTACTATAAAAATTCTATGCTCATTTGGGAAAAAGAAAAGATTTCTCACCAGGCAGTGGTGGTAAATGCCTTTAATCCCAGCACTTTGGAGGCAGAGGCAGGTGGATTTCTGAGTTCAAGGCCAGCCTGGTCTACAGAGTGAGTTCCAGGACAGTGAGGGCTATACAGAGAAACCTTGTCTCAAAAACAAAACAAAACAAAAAAAGCAAAAAGAAAGAAAGAAAGGAAGAAAGGAAAGAAAGAAAGAAAGAAAGAGAAGGAGAAAGAGATTTCTCTCTTGAGAAAACACCTGCATAAGACTGACTGGCTTATAAGCAAATCTATGGAGAATTTCCTTCACTATTGTTTGATGTGGGAGGTCCCAGCCCAATGTAGGAGCTACAGTCACTATAATAGAAAGCGATTTATGGAGTAAGGCAGTATGAAACATCCCTTTATTGTCTCTGTCTCGTTCTGTTTCCAGAGAACTGCCCTGAGTACCTGATCATTGATAAGATTATAACCTTCATGGTGAAACAAAGCATTTCCTTCCCAAGCTCCATTTGGTTATGGTCTTTATTACAATACTAGAAATCTAGTTGAGATCTCAACACATCAGCAACGTTCATAGAAAATATCAAGCATACTTGAATTGTAGATTCTCAGCTGGATAGATGCTTCAAAAAAACTTCCGAATGAACAGTTCCAGTCTTTCCCCTGGCCCTCATAAGATTCTGCTATCCTTTCTCACATGTTGCTGAAAAATATCATCATAGCCATAATACACTTTACTTAAATACTTAAATTCAATTTTTGATGAAATAAATTAATTTTTACAACCTAATCTTAATTTTCTTCTAAGATATGAATTCTGATTTCTTTGATTGCTTAATGGAATACTGTCCTAAGAATTCATACTTATTTATATGACGTAAAATTGACATGCATAAATTTTCCTTATATCTGTTCAATGCTTTTACTGTCACATTGTCTGAGAACAAGCAGGAGTCAGCATTGCCATACAAACTGTACTTGGCATGAGGTAAATCCAAATATCAAATTCTTGAGCTTAAGACATTTGCTGGACATCATCTCCCTTAACCTTAAAAATGAAAACTAACATCTTTATCAGATCTTCCCAAAATTTATGCATGTGGACACTTACATCTGAGTCATTTTTTTTTAACTAAATGATGCAGTGTGAATAGGTGTTTCATAGACACATAAATCCTTGAAAAATTGAAATAAGAATTACATAAGAAATAGTAATGGGAGAGATTATTAAAACTGGGATATTAAAGTAGATTTTACATATCAATGTAATGAAGAAAATAATTTTCTATATTTGCATATTAAGTATAGTTTAAAGTTTAGCATAAAGGGCAATGTATCCAGCTGTCTAATTAGCACTGAATATTTTTCTTAATCATAAAGTACTCATAGCTGCTACTATAAATAGAACCAAGCACAAGGGGTCTACGGTTGAAGATACCATAGACCCCTTGAGGAGAACCTATTGTGTTTACCATTTTACTGAAGTAATATTACTTCCAGTTATATTTTAAATACTTATGCATAGATAAATACAACCTTTACTCCTTATCAAAGAAGATTCTTTTATAGCACACAGAAGCTATTCAATTTAGATAGTAAGTTAATGTGAAATGCCTAGTGTAAGCAGGACAACTATACCAGAATCACTGTAAAATCTCTGGAGACTCTGGAGAAGATAGCAGAAAGACTGTGTCTTAGTTAAGATTTTACTTCTGTGAACAGACTCCATGACCAAGGCAAGTCTTATAAAAGACAATATTTAATTGGGGCTGGCTTACAGGATCAGAGGTTCTGCCCATTATCATCAGGATGGGAGCATAGCAGCATCCAGGCAAGCATGGTACAGGAGTTGAGAATTCTCCATCTTCATCTAAAGGCTGCAAGCAGAATACTGGCATTTGGGCAGCTAGGATGAGGGTCTAATAGCCTACAATCACAGTAACAAGCCTACTTACTCCAACAGAGCCACACCTTCAAATCATGCCACTCCCTGGGCAAAGCATATACAAACCATCATAGTCTATATGAACCCAAGGACAGGAACAACTACTTCAAGCATAAAATGCCTTCTAGATTGGACAGAATGTTGCAACCATAACTATACCACAATATAAATATCTCTCCAGATCAACAAAAAGCACAGCAGTCTATATTCCAACATAAATGGAAGAAAATTCAACAGAACTTCACTCCTAGATAAAGAGCTATAATAAGTCAGTGGCTACTTAGGAAAGGAAAATATCTTCTCTTCAGAGGCAAAATCCCAATCCAAAGAGGTTTTCTCTAAATATATGCATATATATCCAATGCTAATTGAACTTAGTGTTTCATATATAAATGTATAAGATGAGATCATGAATTCAAGAAGGGTTGGAGGAATAGAGGAGAGGTTGGTGTGGCTGTAATGATGTGGAAATTGTACAAAAAATATACTTGTGTATGATGCAATCAAATAAAATTTTAAATTAAAAAATGATAACTCTTTATTTATTTAATTGTAAACTATTCGTTATTTGCTTGGGATTTTTCAGACCTTTTATAATTCTATGACAACATACTTCTTTAAGCATTTAAGTTTTAAAACAACATCTGAGAAAATACTTTTGCAATGAAGTTTTTAAAAAGTATACCATGTTTCACTAGGGACTACCTTAAGTCCTTAGTTATTTTACATTTGCTATCTTTTTTAAAGCTAAATAGAATGTTTATCATATTCCTTCTTCATTTATTAACCCCATGCCATTTTCATTTGAAAATGGTATTGCAAGTGACGAGAATACTCCAAAACCACAACTGTATTGACTTAACAAGACCCTGATTCTTGCAAGATATGCACTTTCACTCTTTAATTAATTTGCTTTGTATTTGCATTTTATTGATTAATGTTTACAGAACACTACAGTAAGTGAATAGAGATCAATAAAGAACTGGAGGAGGAGAGCAACGATCCTCTGTAATGTTAAATGGCAGAGAGAGAGAGAGAGAGAGAGAGAGAGAGAGAGAGAGAGAGAGAGAGAGAGAGAGAGAGAGAGAGAGAGAGAGAGAGAATGAGAGAGAGAAAGAAAATATTTCCATGCTATGGCAAATCTCGGCTTGGCACATCAGCTTCTGTTTGCACTTATTCAGGGAATGAATGGATAATGAGGACACTGTGGATTCTTTTGTTTTTGTTGTGTGTTTTTCATTTTCTATTGTTCTCATAGGGACATTTCTGTTGCATTTGAAATTGTTATTCTATTCCTCTGCCTCCAATTAGATTATTAATGCTGTGAAGTTAGCTGGTGTGAACAACAATAACATCTTAAAAATAATAAATAGTGACGATATATAACTTCTGGGCAATAGAGTTGAATTACCTTACTATCCTTTAGGATAGCTTACCAGAAACTCTGCTTTTGGTTTATTAGTGCTATCTTAAACTACAGTGATGAATGATTGAAGAGCATCTACAGCACTTATATTATCACAATGGACTAGGATTCAAATACAGATCATGCATAAAGGCTCTTAATTTTGGGTAACTGACTGAAATTGCATCCACTCACAAGAACTAAGAAATGCAAGCCACTTATACATCTTTCACCTGATGACTAGAAAATGAATATGTGGTACACATACACTTGTAATTTTACTCATCTGTATCACTAGTAGAATTGAGGAAATTTGTAGGTAAATGGATGGAACTGGAAAGTATTTCTTGGGATGATGTAATCTAGATCCATAAAGACAAAAGCAGCACGTTTTCTCTCATGTATAAGTCAAATAAAACAAAAAAGTCCAGGAAAGTTGAAAGAAAATGTAGCGAGAAAGGAAGAGGAGTTGTTCTAGAAAAATTAGTAGAAAACATGTGTCAGGAAGGTGATGCTGAGAATTTGCAGAATGACTTTAATTGGGGAGGAAGAGAAGAAAAGGGAATGTATAGGAAGATGGGGTAGCAGATATATAGCATTAAGGTTGTTTGAAAAATCAGCAGATAAATGTTTTTATAAGCCTGCACACAGAGAAGTGGTACAAGAGCCATGTAATATTTAGGAAACAAAAGAGAAAAACCCAGTTGAATCTGTGGGGAACACCTACCTTGACTGTCAATGGAATACAAGTATCTCTCAGAACAATGTGACCTATTACTGTTTCTCATGGTTGCTTTCCAGAGGTTAAAGGTAAGACCCTACTGCTGAAGACAGCACAGACATTGGAAACAGGACTTGGAAAACCAGGAACTGATCTTCAAGTATCCCCTTTGAGGATGCCATCTGATAATTCAGGTGGCACCGTTCAAATCACAAAGTGAGAAGATAAATTTAAAATCTTACCTAGCTGTAAAACCTTGAAATACAACAACAAATATTGGCTCAGAAAGATATTTCTAATGGTACGATAGTGGCTCACATCTTGGGGTATAATATACACATGTCGAATATGATGTAAAGCCCAGCTAACAGGAGAGAATTTATAATTGGTATTGTAAATATATCTGACTACCTATGCCTGTAGAGGTCAGAGATGAGGAAAATTTGTTACTGCCATTTATCTAAAATTTAAGTAGCCAGGTGTCTCAATATAGAATTAGATGAGCCAATAAATAATAAATGTACTAATACAGAAAATATTCAGATTCTATTTATATTATCTCTTCTTTCTTTTATTTATTGAAATGAGATTAGTCATAACATTATTTTTGTGAAGCACCTATCAATGAAAATAATTTCTGGTAAACTTTTGTAATTCGACTGATTAGTGTGGCTGAGTATGTCAGCTTCTTAATTCTTACGTTTCCTTTCATCTAACAGTTTGATAAGAAGGATAGCTCTAAACAAAATTATAATCCATTCAAATACTAGTATTAGCATCGATGCTTACTCGTATTATATAAGGGTTTCAGATTATTTTTCTAGTGGCAGAATCAGAAAGTATTGTAATTGAACAACAAAACAAGCAAAGAATCAAAATGTATTACAAAAAAAGCCTTTGTGCAGTAAGCAGCCAATCCTTTTAACATATTGCTTCAAATTTTGAAAGTTAAAATGTTATTGTTGTTTCGGTTCTTGAATAAAAAGTAATTAACTGAAATAAACTTTCAGAACAACTTTATTACCTCCTAGAAAGATTCTGCATTAAAAAGCCTTAGGTCCCTTGCTTTTTCATTTTTATTGTACAAATATCTCACATTAAAAACTGAAATATTCTTTCTGTAACTCCCTCTTTGAATAACCATTTTTGTTTTTCTTTTAGACTAATTTCCATTCTCAAGTTTTGATTAGTTACAAGCAAAACAGTATACAATATAATTAGTAAATATGAAAATATTTAATATTTACTCCTTTATAGGAATATAATAAGTATGCTTCACAGCTGGATTGAAAGGATAGGAGAGCATCATGATTTTAAATTTTATGTATGTACTTTAGTAGAAAAATAATATATTTTATGAATGCATCGATCATCTACGTATCTGTCTGCCTGTCTGTTCATCTAACCACATATAGAGGAAAAAGGGGAGACTTTTTGTTCTTACAGTTGAATCATGTCAATTTACTATTAAGAACAGGTAAATTTTAAAGATGGTTGTTAATAATTTGTAGTACAGGTGTAAAACATTTGCCCAAATTAAGTATAAATAAGACACAACAACCAAAACCTGGAGAGCTTTATGATACAGCACTGTACAATTTTTCCTTTTTAAAAGTAAGAAGGATTATACTGTGTTGTCAATAACTTATATTTGATTAACTACTTATAAAGCCTTAAAATTACTTTTTTGTAAAATTAATTAAAATGTTGACACTATGTTTTCAAAATACTTTAGTATAATAAATAAAACTAGTTTTGTGATTATTACTTGCAATCAAAGGTTAACTCTGTCACATTTTAGTATTGAGAGGGTCCTTAAGCTCATTTAAGGAGCTGCTGTTTATTGCCCGGTTGCTCCATGACTGCATTCATAGGGCTATTGTGCTCAGGTTGTTGTTTGGTTCACAGCCAACGTGGCCTAATATGGTTAGAGTTGCTGTCATTCTCCTTCACTGGAAAGTTGTTACAAGGGAAGCTGAGAAGAAGGGACACTCATTGCTACTGGTTTGATTCCAAACTGGCCATCTACTTTGGAAAATTAGCATGGAAAGATCTCAAAAGGATAAACATGAATCTACTACATGACTCAAACTATGGCCAAGAGACTGAACAAACTACATTCCATGTACTTGATCAAACCTGTACACTTATGTCCTATTCACAGAAAAAAATTTAAATTGTCCTCAATAATGAGAGTGTGGTACATATACAAATGCATCATGGAATACTGGAAAAATAAAATTATGAAATTTTCAAGTTAATGTATGCAACTGAAAAAAATCATACTGAATTGGGTGAACCAGGACCATAAACAAATGAAGAACCATGTTCTCTTTTATACATGACTTGTAGTTCATAATATCTTCAAGTCAGTCCAGAAAACAGGAAAGTATCATTTCTGGAATCAGGTATTAGGGGAGCAACAGAGAAAAGGATAGAAGCTTAAATGTGATCCTATGGAAGGAAATGGAAAAAACAGAAGGTGCTCTAATTCAGGAATAGAAGGGAGTTAAATAAAAGATAAAGGCCGAGGATGCTGAGTTAACAGTAAGGACATCTAAAAATGTCAAAAGTTATTATACTGTGTATTACTTACTTAACATTACCCATCACATATTTAATTATGTGTTTTCAAGTACAATAACACACACACACACACACACACACACACACATTTTCCCATAGTAACAAAGACCTTCCAAAAAAGACCCCAACATCAGGCAAGAAAAATCTTCTATGAGTTGTTGGTCAGGATTGTCTTAAAGACGTCTAAAGCTTAGACTACAAATACTGTTGCTGTTATTGTTACTGGTACTCCTGATATTGATATTGATGTCAGTGTTGATGTTGATATTGCTTGCTTTCAGTGATAGAAGATAAATCCCTAGTGCTGTTGATCCCAGGCATTTCAGTCACAGGCACGGTCCCTGAGCTGAAACTGACCTGGAATCTTCATCTCTGAGGACTAAAGTTCCTGATACAGAAGAGGACATTACAATCTTCTTTACAAACAATGTGAGGAGTCTCAACTGATGAAATTCTAATAGAAAATGAAAACATGGATGTCCTTTTACTTGTTACATATTCAGTAATGTCAATCTTAAAATTTTTCTTTTACTGTGATATCTATATTGAAACTTATATTTAGTTTTATTGGCATTTTCATTAATTCTTGTTTCCTTTTTTTCATTTCTTTCCTATTTAAGTGAAGAACTTGAATGGCTATGAACAATGTTCCTATTCAAAAGTAAAATTGGATAACAATTTGTGAAATAATGTATTTGTACATCTACAGATACAGCCATTTGTGGAATAGCTAGAAATGGGAGACCAGAGAAAGGGGGAGTTTAAGCATATATTAAGATTGAGTTAAAACAACAACATACACATATATACACATGCACACATACACACAAAAGAGTTTAGAAATTAGAAATTTCTAGGTTAAGCTGCAGAATGCAGCTAAAGTCTCTTTTTTTTCTGAAATAACAAGCTAAGATAGTTAATTTTTGAAGCAAACAAATCACCTTAATTGAAGATAGTTTTCAATTTACAGTTGCAGAGCTTAAGCCTGAAGTCCTCCAGAGAAAACAGCCCTATGATTTATATCTCTGCTGCTTGAACTCAAAGCAATTCATGTGGTTGCATATGAATAATGCAGGCTGGGAACAGCACTAGAGGAAACCATTGAAAGAAAGTAAATGAAGTTCCTTTAAAATGGAATATGTTAGAAACTCATTTGAATTTTTCACCAGCATGGGTGATATTACATGAAGAACTATAGATTAGTGACTATTTCAATTTTAAAGTTGGTGTCATGCTGTTCTTTTCACATATTAAAAAAATCATAGACCAAAGAAATGTAAAGAAAATGAGTAATGCACGAAGGCCTATAAATATGTGGGAGCACTTTGTGTTTCATCTAAAAAGAATTGGAGCGGCTCATTGAATTCTCTGACATACACAAAGCTGTTGACTCAAACTCCATAAAAGCAGAGTTTCTGTAAGTTGGAGGGCATGTCAAATGATTAGCAGAATAAAATCTCTTATACATGCCTTTTGACTTGGGCAGACTATAACAATTACTTTTGGAAGAATTCTAAACAAGTTCCTAGGTTCTCACATGAATAGAAAAAGAGTACAGTGATTCTTCTTTCCTTGAAATGATAGTAACATAGCTTCAAAAACGTTACAATACTATTAAATACAAGAGTCAAGTGAGAATTTAACAAGTTAAAATGTTCAATTTAGTCACAACTCTCTATATTATAAAACCATATAAGATATTAAATACTTATTCCATTAAAATAAAATAAACATCCAAACCAATTTTACCATGATTTTACCCTGTTTAATACCAACTATCATTCTTTGCTTAGCCAGGGATTACATAATGTGTATCTACCATATATGAGTATTGCATTAGCATCAGAGTTGAAAATTCATCTCTTCTGTAAATATTATAAATTAGTAGTGATTGAAAGTTAATAGCATAAAAAACTTATAAATGGCTTGGAAAAAAAGATCCAGCTTAATGACCAGGCTCCATATCTGTATAGAATATATATTTTTAGGTTTCAAATAGCCATGGGGAAAACGATGCCATTCAATGTGTTCCTAGATGCTGCTCAGTAAGAAACACCTGAAAATCATCTTTGACTCTCGGGAAGTTCATTATTGAAGGGAAGCAACTGTATCAGGTAACTTTAAAAATTAAACTTAATAGAAACTGTTTTTGAGCGATATTTGAACAAAGTTTGAGAAATGTAATAATAGAGGAAAAGGGTAAAATTGATTGGAAAATCAGAGGTAAAGGCAGATGGGATAAATAACATTTAAAAACTTTCATTCAAGACCTCTGAAAAGCTACTACGGGTGTGAAATGTAGATATTATGTAACAGAGGAAGAATATTCCACTTTGACATCAGAAGATAACAAAGAAAATGTCCAGTGCGAAGAATCTGTGACTTTATTTTTGAGATATTTGTCAGTGAGTTTCTATAGAACATCAAAGAATACAGGCTAATATTAATGCTATTTGTCACAATCCAGGATTTGATGATAAGATCCTATTGATGAAGACACCATATGTCGGTCATAGAATATGGACAAATCAAGTTTTTATGAAACTGGGAGTTGCATCTATCTTGAGTAGCCTTCTTAGTGCTGTAGAGTTTGATGTACGCTACTACAGGAGAGTAATCATCTCTACTGCTCAGCTGTAAACCCTTGGACTACAATAAATACTAGCCAGAAAAGACACACCCACTAGTCTAATTGAGGCAATGTATCGTAGGTGCAACCAACTATTATCTGATTAGATTAGATTTAAGATATGAAATCATATCTGCCACCATTAACAGTCTAGGAACTTATGGCTAAATAATTTATGGGCCCTAGAAGAGAACCTACAATATGGCATATTATACCAATTCCTAATCTCCACCCCTATGACTTATCCTCACACCTACAGATCACTACTCACTTGACAAGCTTCTATTTGCAGCACGTAATGATAGGATAGAGAGTTAGACCTGAAATAAGAGTATAAGAGAAAGCAGAATGTACCTCCCTACATTGAAAAATGTATGCCACACTTTCCCCACTATCAAGGCTCAAAGATCACTGTGGAAATAGAGACAGAGTATAAGAGTCAGAGACAGTGGACTAAACCACAGAAACATTGACTTCTAGAAAGAGAAGGCCATCTGTATATATGAACTCAGTGTTTGCAATAGCATGCAAAATACTTGTTTAAGCCTAAGACAGACCAAGTTCTAGCATTAAGGTAGGACTTGGTTTTATGAGGAATGAGTGAGCACTAGAGGCCCACAGTGGCTTAAGCATGCACAACAGTAGCTTCCATGTCTAATAACCCTACAACCTGTCTGACACCCAGAGACACATGACAACAGAGCACATGACCAGAAAAGCCAAACAGATGGTGCCAACTGCACGTAGCAAGTGGTCACAGGCCAATGGGACCCTGGAGGAGGATATAAAGATTTGCCTAGTTCCTGTATTAAATGAGTGATTTTTGCCACATACTTGACCCTAGATTCTGTGTTGTTGACTATGAACCTTCTTACCACTGCCTCCGAAGGGTCTTGTTGTGGGTCATAAGTAACAGTTGGCCACATAATCCTACCCTTACCCTAATAAGCTACTGGAAATTTTTAGCTGTTGGGTGAGGGAGACACAGTTTTCTCAAAGAGTATGGAAACTGATTAAGGTCACCATGCTCCAGTAAAATGCCACACATTCCAGAATATTGGGGCAGCAAATGTGGCAGTAACAGGGAAAAAAGATGGAAAATTTGTTCTTTAATCCAAGAGGACATGTATCTGGGAATAGTTGGGGAGAAGATGAATATGATCAAAACACACTGTAGGAAACTCAATAAACTAACCAAATTTAAATAGAAATATACTTACATTTTTTACATGTGTATTAACATTGGAAGAAGAAACAGAAAAAAAAGTAGAGCAAAATAGTGAACATTCAACTCAGTAAATTAGATGATGCCTTGCTATTTAAGCTCAAATCATGATTCAGTTTCAGGTTCCATTGAATGCTGTTCAGCAATAATTTTGAGAAAAATTCTGTACTTTGAAATCTCTTCACAGCCGATAGCTTATGTCAAGGTTGGGATATGGGAAAGATTCAGTTTTCTTTAAGGAGCTGGCTACTGGGAGTTTGACCACACTCAAGTAAGTATATGGTCAACACAAGTAAGACTTACTGGTTTTGGTTATGTGTCTGTTTTTGTTCTCTATCTATTTTCTTTTCAGAGATACACAGAAGGTGGAAGGGTAGAACTGGGAGAAATAGGAACCAAGTGTGATTAGTATGTATTAAATGAAATTCACAAATAATAAATCCATTATGTTAAGGGAAAAAATAAAACCTTCTCCCCAAAAGTATCAGTTTGGTTTACTACAATAATTAGGTTGTCTGACTTCCTTGACCATGAACTTCAACTACAGGCAGGATTCTTAAGTCTATCTGAGTAGTTCTCCCTATGTTTATGCTTCAGTGTCTCATTCTAGGCTATGACATGCTTTACATGTTCTGTACAAACTGTGTTTTAATTGCTTTCATTCAGACTGCTCCAGAAGATTTTATAATGATCTGACAAGATTTAGAGGTCAGATCCCTTTACAAAATCTTATAGAGATATAAGGCTGAAATAACAGTTCATAAGAGAGACTTTCAAACTGAAGACATCCCTTCTCTTGGCATCCCTTACTCCTGGGTGACATGGATGCAGAAATCATGAGGTAGTCAATAAAATCAATGTGCCTTTAGTTTCAACAGACTTTTCAAGATTTGAAATGGAGTAGATATATTAATATAAGACACTTTATTTTAATATAATTTAATTATTTTATGTTACACTTTAGTATAATAAAAATTATATGGACTAGTTTGGTCATCTATGATATATGTATGAATATATGTATGTATTATATATGTTTGAATATATTACCCATTTATTATATTTATCACAATTCACTTTTTCTTAATCATATCTTTGATGAATGCATTTGCAAGATGATGAATTTCTGGTGGTAAAAACATTTATTCAAGTTAATAACATGAGGTATCACATTCAGTCCTTGGCAGAAACAAGGAAGTGGATAATAGAATTGGGAAGTTTTAAAAACTATTAATTAAGAAATAGTATGTAAGTTTTGACTAAAACAAAAGTGTCCATTGTAATCAACAAAACAGTGTAAAAAAATGGAACTGTGATACTAATGGGAGTCAGATTCAAAGCAAAATTTTAGTGTAATCAGTATGATGATTTGATTAATACTGAATAGGCTAATGATAATAATATCTTTTAAAAACAGTGTGAGTGCCATTAAAGGTAATTTTATATTTTGATTATTTTCAGGGATTGTCTACCTGTTCACCAATCCTCTTTCCCTTCCTCCCTTCCTCTTTGCTTTCATCCATCCTTTTGTCTTTCCTTTCTTTCTACCTCTCTCTTGCTTCTCCTTCCTGCTTCTATTTCCATATGCTACAAAAGGCAGACCCAGACCACTGAAGTGTGAAACACAACAAAATTAAAGAAAATAGAAAGATAATCTTATTTTATTTATTGACATTTCCTCTGAAATTGTCAAAAGACTTCCGTAAGGGAGGAATAGCTTTCTTTCTTTCTCAAAAGTTTCATTAGAAAGTATACTTTTAAAAATTGTGTATGTCCTTATTACATGTTGGAGGATCTTCTGGCTTACGCTCCAACATGTAATAAGGACACATGCTCCACTATGTTCATAGCAGCCTTATTTATAATAGCCAGAAGTTGGAAACAACCCAGATGTCCCTCAACAGAAGAAAGGATATAGAAAATGTGGTACATTTACACACAATGTAGTACTAATCAGTTATTAAAAACAATGAATTTATGAAATTCTTAGGGAAGTAGATGAATCTGTAGAATATCATACTGAGTGAGGTAACCCAATCACAAAAGAACACACAGGGTATGCACTCACTGATAAGTGGATATCAGCCCAGAAGATCGGAATACCCAAAATACAATCCATAAACCACAAGAAACTCAAGAAGGAAGATCAAAATGTGGATACTTTGATCCTTCTTAGAAGGGGGAACAAAATACCAATGGAAAGAATTGCAGAGACAAAGTGTGGAGCAGAGACTGAAGGAGGGACAATCCAGAGACTGCCCCACCTGAGGATTCTTCCCATATTCAATCACCAAACCCAGACATTATTGTGAATGCCAGCAAGTGCTGGCTGACAGGAGCCTGATATAGCTGTCTCCTGAGTGGCTCTGCCAGTGCCTGACTAACACAAAGAGCTCACAGCCATCCATTGGACTGAGCACAGGGTCCTCAATTAAGGAGCTAGAGAAAGGAGCCAAGGAGCTGAAGGGTTTGCGTCCCCTTAGGACGAACAACAATATGAACTTACTAGCATCCTCAGAGCTCCCAAGGACAAAACCACCAACCAAAGAATACACATGGTGGGACACACAGTTCCAGCTGCATATGTACCATAGTATGCCCTCTTTGGTCATCAATGTGAGGAGAGGCCCTTGGTCCTGTGAAGGCTCTATGCCCCAGTGTAGGGGAATGCCAGGAACAGGAATTGGGAGAGGGTGGGTTGGTGAGCAGGGGGAGGGGGGAGGGAACAGGTTTTTGTTTTTTTCATTTAGAGGGGAAATCAGGAAAGGAGATATCATTTGAAATATAAATAAAGAAAATATCTAATATATAAAAAACTATATGTATATATATGTATATATGTGTGTGTGTACATTTGTACACAAATATGTAAAAAATATTTACTACTTATTTACATATCTATTCTTCTCCATGCAGTGGCTCTTTTTTTTAATTAGATATTCTTTATTTGCATGTAAATTTCTCCTTTCCCAGTTTCCCCTCCAAAAAACAAACAAACAAACAAACAAAAACAACAAGAACAAACTCAGAAAGGTAAGTTTATCTATATCAATATAAAATATATTAAGTTTTTTAAATTGATATTAGAAGAAATAAACTAATCTTGAATATTTTAATTTTATTACCTACCTCTTCCATACTTGCAAATAACTTTTTATTTAAATTTTCTAACTATCTACTCATAAAAAAACAAAACTAGAGTCCAGGGAAAATGAAGAAAAACCTCCGAGTATAAATCTATTTACCACAGGCAAGAGGCAAATAACCTATTATTTCTTTCTTATTGACTTTTTAAATACATGCTTAATTTATGAGCATATATATACATATACATGTATGTATATATATGCATATACATGTATCACACAGGTACAGAGGCAGAGATCACAGGTCAGAAATGGGCATCTGCTCATTATGCAAGAGAGGTACTATTGTTTGTGAGCCTCTGTACTTGGGTGCTGGGATTGACCTTGACATTTTTGGAAGACAAGCAAGTGCTCTTAAATACTTGACCATCTCTTTAGGTGTTTCTTTAGATATTTTGCTTTTCCTTGTATGTGAAATGTGTCACATGTATTTTGAGCTAGGAAATAATTGCAAAGTTTTTATCAGTTTTAAACTATATTCAATTTCATTATTACATAAATGATTCTATTTGAACAAAACCATTTCAGAAGAATAGTATTAAATCTATCTTATAATGTATGTATTATGTTTTAAAAACTGACACGTAAATATCAATTTTATTCCTATATTGTATTATAAAAAAAAATGAAGTTGTATCTAAAGCCATGTAGAACAGGCTGTGCATTATGGTAACTATTCAATACAATTTTAAAAACATGAATATCTGTTTAGGTGTATAACTTATTGTTATTTATTAAATTTTAATAGCAACAGTAATAAAAGTACATATAATTGTCTGGTTTATTATTTTAAAAGTAGATTTATATTAATGTCATGAAAGTCAGTTGATGCTATATTTAATTATGCTTATAACTTGCATGGGTTAGTGCTTGAATCACTGTGGTAATTTAATCCCATATTTTCTTTAAAAATGGGTCAAAGTATTATGGAACTATTAATAATAAATCCTATATCTGACATTACATTCATGAAATAAAATGTTACCAAGAGCTGTTATTGAGATTTTGCAGTAGAAAAACAGTATCTTTCTCACAGCAATTATGATTTAATGCACCTCTTCCCTCCACTATTTCATTTACCACTGACTACATCATACTGTGTGTGATTTGTCAGTAGATTATGATATACAAGACATTAATTATTAAATTATTAGAGAAACATTGCCATCAGTAGGGTATTATCAACAATAGACTCTGTTCTTCTTTTGAGACACTGTGTCATGTAGCCCAGATCAGAGTCAAAACTCATCCTGACTGCCATCAACCTATCCTCTCCCAATTCCTGGCCCTGGCGTTCCCCTATACTGGAGCATACAACCTTCATAGGACCAAGGGCCTCTCCTCCCATTGATGACCGACTAGACCGTCCTCTGTTACATAAGCTGCTGAAGCCATGAGTCCTACAAAGTATACTCTTTGGTTGGTGGTTAGTCCCTGGGAGCTCTGAGGGTACTAGTTAGTTCCTATAGTTGTTAGTCCTAAGGGGCTGCAAATTCTTCAGCTCCTTAGGTCATTTCTTTAGGTCCTTCATTGGGGACCCTGTGCTCAGTCCAATGGATGGCTGTGAGCCTCTGCTTCTGTATTTGTCAGGCACTGGCAGAGCCTCTCAGGAGACAGCTATATCAGGCTCCGGTCAGCCAACACTTCCACAATAGTGTTTGGGTTTGGTATATGGGAAAGAATCCCAGGTGGAGCAGTCTCTAGATTATCCTTACTTCCGTCTTTGCTCCACATGTTTTCTGTGTAACTGCTTTCATGAGTATTTTGTTTCCCCCTTCTAAGAAGGATCAAAGTATCCACACATTGGTCTTCCTTCTTCTTTAGTTTCTTGTGGTTTGTGGATGGTATTTTGGGTATTCCAAGCTTCTGGGCTAATATCTACTTATCAGAGAGTGCATACCATGTGTGTTCTTTTGTGATTGGGTTACCTCACTCAGGATGATATTCTCTAGATCCATCCATTTCCCTAAGAATTTCACAAATTCATTGTTTTTAATAGCTGAGTAGTACTCTATCGTGTAAGTGTACCACATTTTCTGTATCCATTCTTCTTTGTTTGTGACTTTAACTATTTCTAGTTTCAAGAGAGGTGTAAACATTCAGAAAGTTGTATAAAGATTGGACGACACTTAATTTATTACATCTGTTCTATAGAGTTTTTGATAACTAAATCCCTGGAAATAGAAGTATATCCCATAGTGGTAATTCAGAAGAAATGTATGGACTCTGAAATTGAATGGAAAGTTACAACAACAACAACAACAACAACAACAAATTCATTTGTTGTCAGATTATTTTTTGATAATATTGATAATGTTAAAATTCTTATTACTCTTGAAGTTAAGATAGCATTAATTCTATGAAATCCTGAAGGAAACGTTTCCTTATAGACAGAATATGTAAAAGTAATATTTTCTCATGTATTTATGTATAACATATTAATGAGTACAAATTAGAATTTAAAATATAACATGATGAATGTTGAAGTACCTTAGTAAATATTTTGAAAATACTGAATACTTAGAATAGAAATAAGTGACTTCTCTTATGTCAGGCCAGGTATGTACTCTTTAAGGTTTAAACTGGTGTTCATAGAATGAAGACCACCTTTACTCTGTTTGCCTTTGTAAACACAGGTCTCAAATTTGGATGAATTATTTGAAATATGGCTATTTATTCACAGTGACTTTTGTAGAACAAACTCTTACATTCAAACTCTAGTAGAATATTTATTCTAACTTTTAGAACTTACTTTCTCTTTTGTAATCTTGAGAATTAAGTTCATATGATAATCCTGCATACAGCAGCACCCTGATATTATGCAGAGTGTTAGATACTCGATAAGAATTTCCTTACTTGTAGGTACATTAAATCCTATTTAAAGGATTAACACTACTTTCTTTTTCTAAATATCACATAGCTTAAAGGAAATAGAATGAAATAGTGTTTTCCTGGCATGAGCAGAAACCCAGTTCCTTTCTATAATGGGTTTGGATTTTATCTTGAGAAGTTGTAAGCCTTTTACGGTTTCCTGAAATAACTACATTCCTGAGAAGAGAGGTATAAGAATTAGGGCAGAAGGGCCTTTGTAACACCTAGTTTACTTTGTATATCTAGGAAACTGCCAATGGCAACTTATAGCTTATAGAATGTATTTAAAGATATTAATATAATGAATTGTACCAGAGTTTAATGAACAGCATTAAATAGCTTTATTAATTTATGATTTATTTATAACGAGAAACAGGTTTTCTGGTATCTGTTTAAATTTTGTTTACTATGTAGCATTTAATGACCCTTGAAAAATGAGGATTAAATATATTGCATGTTGGCACTGTGATGCTATACTTCTAAGTGCTAGAAAGTCATGAAAACACATTTCTGGTTTTTTTTTTGTTTTGTTTTCTTTTTTGTTTGTTTGTTTTCATAAAACTGTTTTTATTAGATATTTTCTTTATTTACATGTCATATTATTTCTCTTTTCCCAGTTTTTTCTCCAACCCCCCCCCCAACAAAACAAAAACAAAAAACAGAAAACAACAACAAGAACAAAACCCTGTTCCCTTCCCCCTCCCCCTGCTCGCCACCCCACCATCTCCTGCCTACTGACCCTGGCATTCCCCTACACTGGGGCACAGAACCTTCACAGGGCCAAGGGCCTCTCCTCCCGTTGATGACCAACTTGGCCATCCTCTGCTATACATATGCTGCTGGAGCCATCAGCCCAACTATGTGTACTTCTTGGTTGGTGGTTTAGTCCCTGGGAGCTCTGAGGGTACTAGTTAGTTCATACTGTTGTTCGTCCTAAGGGGCTGCAAACTCTTCAGCTCCTTTGGTCCTTTCTTTAAGTCCTTCATTGGAGACCATGTACTCAGTTCAATGGATGGCTGTGAGCCTCTACTTCTGTATTAGTTGGGTACTGTCAGAGCCTCTCAGGAGACAGCTATATCAGGCTCCTGTCATCCAGCACTTGCTGGCATCCACAATAGTGTCTGGGTTTGGTGAATACAGGAAGGATTGATTCCCAGGTGGAGCAGTCTCTGGATGGTCATTCCTTCAGTTTCTGCTCCATACTTTGTCTCTGCATCTCCTTCCATTGGTATTTTGTTCCCTTTTCTAAGAAGGATCGAAGTATCCCTACTTTGGTCTTCCTTCTTAAGTTTCTTGTGGTTTGTGGATTGTGTTTTGTGTATTCCAAGCTTCTGAGCTAATATCCACTTATCAGTGTACCACTTATCAGTGGAAGTGTACCACATTTTCTGTATCCATTCCTCTTTGTTTGTGACTTTAACTATTTCTAATTTCAAGAGAAGTGCAAACATTCAGAAAGTTGTATACAGATTTGAAGACATTTAATTTATTACATCAGTTCTATAGAGTTATTGATAACTAAGTCCCTGGAAATATATCAGGCTCCCTCCTGTCAGCAAGCACTTGTTGGACAGGGGGAGGAGAGAGAGAATAGGGGGTTTTTTAGAGCCTCTCGGGAGACAGCTATATCAGGCTGGAGTGCCCGTCCTTCAGTCTCTGCTCCATAGTTAGTCTCTGTAAATCCTTACATGGGTATTTTGTTCCCCCTTTTAAGAAGGAATGAAGTGTCCACATTTTGGTCTTCCTTCTTGAGTTTCTTGTGGTTTGTGGATTGTACTTGGAGTATTCCAAACTTCTGGGCTAATAACCACTTATCAGAGAGTACATACCAGGTGTGTTCTTTTGTGATTGGGTTACCTCACTCAGGATGATATTCTCCAGATCCATCCATTTCCCTAAGAATTTTTATAAATTCATTGTTTTTAATAGTTGAATAGTACTCCATTGTGTAGATGTACCACAATTACTGGATCCATTGAGGGATATCTGGGTTGTTTCTAGTTTCTGGCTATTATAAATAAGACTGCTATGAACATGGTGGAGCATGTGCTGTTATTAGTTATTACATGTTGGAGCATCTTCTGTGTATATGCCCAGGAGTGGTATAGCTGGGTCCTGTGGTGGAATTATGTCCAATTTCTGGAGGAACCGCCAAACTAATTTCCAGAGTGGTTGTACCAGCTTGCAATCCCACCAACAATGAAGGAGTGTTCCTCTTTCTCCACAACCTCTCTAGCATCTGCTGTCACCTGAGTTTTTATCCTAGCCATTCTGACTGGTGTGAGGTAGAATCTCAGGGTTTTGCATTTCCCTGATGACTAAGGATGATGAACATTTCTTTAGGTGCTTCACATATTTCTATTCTAGGTATTCGTCA
Source organism: Mastomys coucha (assembly GCF_008632895.1). Lineage (NCBI taxonomy): Eukaryota > Metazoa > Chordata > Mammalia > Rodentia > Muridae > Mastomys > Mastomys coucha. The sequence goes on along the minus strand of NW_022196905.1, from coordinate 72,699,836 downwards.
GTTGAGAATTCTATGTTTAGTTCTGTACCCCATTTTTTAATAAGGTTATTTGGTTCTCTGGAGTCTAACTTCTTGAATTCTTTATATACATTGGATATTAGCCCTTGTCTTAGTCAGGGTTTCTATTCCTGAACAAACATCATGACCATGAAGCAAGTTTTGGGAGGAAAGGGTTTATTCAGCTTACTTCCACATGGCTGTTGATCACCAGAGGAAGTCAGGACTGGAACTCAAGCAGGTCAGGAAGCAGGAGCTGATGCAGAGGCCATGGAGGGATGTTCCTTACTGGCTTGCCTCTCCTGGCTTGCTCAGCCTGCTCTCTTATAGAGCCCAGACCTCCAGCCCAAGGATGGCACCACTCACAAGCCCTTGATCACTAATTGAGAAAATGCTCCACAGCTGGACCTCATGGAGGCACTTCCCCAACTGAAGCTCCCTTCTGTGATAACTCCAGCCTGTGTCAAGTTGACACACAAAACCAGCCAGTACAGCCCTCTATCAGATATAGGATTGGTAAAGATCTTTTCCCAATTTGTTGGTTGCCTTTTCGTCCTATTGACAGTGTCTTTTGCCTTACAGAAGCTTTGCAACTTTCTGAGGTCCCATTTGTCAATTCTTGGTCTTAGAGCATAAGCTATTGGTGTTCTGTTCAGGAAAATTTTCCCCTGTGCCTATGTGCTCGTTGCTCTTTCTTTTCTATTAGTTTCACTGTATCTGCTTTGATGTGGAGGTCCCTGATCCACTTGGACTTGAGCTTTGTACAAGGAGACAGGAATGGATCATTTTGCATTCTTCTACTTGCTAACCTCCAGTTGATCCAGCAGCATTTGTTGAAAATTCTGTCTTTTTTCCACATTTCTGTTTTTTTAACACATGTACATGCATACATGTAAATAGATGTACAGTCATTCTAATAGCTGGATAATGTAGATTTAACTGGGAAATGAAAGAACCAATATAAAATTATAATCAAATGTTCTGAGCATTGTCATAGAATATATGTAGTAATATTTTTATATAAATGTCTTTAAAGTAGAAAAACAAAGTCAAGGTTTATTATAAAGGTAAAACTATTTATTTCAGAACTCAACAAGCACCTTAAGAGATAAATGTCATTTTGAAGACATCTTGTCAGCTGGTGTTTGTATTTAGTTCCTCTAGCTGCTTCCATATATTCATACACACACACACACACACACACACACACACACACACACACACACAAATATCTTGCTTTATGTCTATGATGAAGGCCCTGACATAAGGCAACATAAAAGTGAAAGGGCTTAATTTCTTTCACAGTGGAATACAGCCCACCATAGAAAGGAAATCATAGTGCAAAGAGAGCCTCATAGTATTGTGAATAAGTAAGCAGAAAAGGACACAGTGTTCACTCAAGTTTTATCCCTCCTCCTTTACACTCAGTCCTGGAAATAATTTCAGTAGATATAAGTAACACTGTGTTTAGTATAATATATATATATATATATATATATATATATATATATATATATTTAGTTATGTTTAGCATAATGTAACTATATGCAAATATGTAAAGGAATGTAATAACATTTCATAAAAAAATGTCCATAAATTTATTGGAGTGTGTCAAGGGCTAAATGGGAGGGTTTGAAGGAAGGAAAGGGAAGGAATAAGTGGTATAATTAAATTTTATTATCAAAAAGGAAAAGGAAAACAATGATAAAAAATTGAGTATTATACCTATATGTTTTCCCAAATAATACATGGTTAAATATGAGGAAGATTCTGGGAAATATATAAACATATGTTCAGCAATTTTTAAACTAATGTTCAATAGGTGAATTAATCTTAAAATTGTAAATATATTAAAATGGATCAAAATAATTTATACGTTTTACTATTTTTATTTATTTATTCATTCATTTTACACATTTTATCATTGTATAGAGAAATTGTAGACCATGTATTTAAAATTCTGTGAGTAATGTCAATTGCATTTGACATAAATGCTATCAGTGTGCACTGAAGTTATACGTAAGACAGTCTTTTTTATAACTAGGGAAAACAAAAATGCATTGGAATGTGGATTGCCTGAAGGGTCCAAATTCATTAGTGCTCGGTGGTCCAGCAAAACCCAAGGGCAACTTCAAGTGTAGCATTATCCCAGCTTCAAGTGGCTATTTTAGTAAAGCTGAGTTTCCCACTGTGGGTGTGAGCTTTGTATGTTTGAAAAGTTTTGTTTACTGTTGTAAATACTACAAATTGTTAAGTTAAAATTTAGGTTATATAAGTTGGAAAATGGTAGTTTGCATCTAATTTCTCTTCTTTGACTGTGAATTGCACTTGGATCTTGCATGATGTTCAGATTTTTACAAACTGCAAGCTTTCTTCCCAGGCCATGGCTCTAGTAGAATACAGTGCAATCCTTAGAAAGTTGAATTTTCTGGAAAGGGATTGTTCTTAAGAGTGTTCCCTGAAGGAAGAATTTGTAACCTAACTCATGTTTATGTAACTATTTACTTTCCAGTTTAGTCTGTCCTCTATTGATACAGTGATGGATTGCATCAGTATACTCTAAAACAACAGGTAAAATGAAATTCCACTGAAATATCTTAATATTTGAGCTCACTATTGAGTTGGTAATCTGATGTGCTTTGTTATAATAGAACAAACCTGACTAGGTTGATCAACATAGATATTGTGAAAGGGGTTACCTCATGAATTATGATAAAAATGATCTCAGATAACCTTGGATAACCATGTTTTACACAGCAGGTACCTTTATAAGAATTCATATTTCCTAGGTAAAAGAAAGAATGTGAAATGAAGAAATAGCCAGGGGGTGTGGGTGGGGCAAGGATAGACAAGCAAGCAAACAAATCCTGAAAAGCAAAAGAGCAAATAAAAACACATCATTTTTTATTTTGAGGATAATTTAACCATAAGTTATCAGATTCATTTTCACATTGCTCTTTAATTTCATTTAGTTAAAAATGTTTTTATTATTTTTTCTACATATGAAATAAAACTATGTCTCAAAACATATACCTTTTCTTAAAATTTCTGAAATCAGATATTTATCTGTATATTCCTTCTGTTGATTCTTGATCTTACACACTCTGATTAGCTGAAGCCAAAGTATTGGCTGAGCATCTGTTATCTCAGCATCTACCTGGAGAGAGATTCAACCATCTCATGATTTAGATGGTGACTTCAGAAAATGTGCTATTACTTCATTGCCAAATGGACTTTTCCAGTATGAAAACTTGCTCTATTAAAGCATGAAATCCAGAATAGAAACAGGTAAATAGTTTGACAAGGAATACAATCCAACATTCTTAGGTGTGTGAAAATCATGAGATGTTGGATAAGACTATTTGTGAAAGCATCCTAACATAATCTCTATTTAGGTTGTCTACTTTCATTCATTCATCAGTTTGTTTGTGTAACATTGTCAACATTAAACCAGCCCTCAAATACATTTAGAGTTACTGAAAGAAAAAATGCCATCAGTATACAGGTTGAAATTTATTCCCAACTTCAAAACAAGATATTTGGAGCAAACTATGTTAGGCATTGTAAATAACCCTTTAGAATGAGAAGCTGTCACTATTGTACCTTATCTTCTTGTTGTTAAAACTATCCCAATACACATGTCTAAAATGTCCAAGAGACACTAGCAATGCTTTAATAGATTCCAAAGTCTATACTTAGATTACTCAATATTTATTCTGCTGAGGATCTCTTTGTCTAATTATCTATACAGAAGATATGCCTGTGACTGATTAAAATTATTTTTGAACTAATAATGCTGTTTTGACATTTAAGGCTTTTTATTTTATTTTAAATGAAGATTGTATCATTTAAGCCCACAGTGACTTAATGAGATAGATAATTATTTGCATTTTATAAGTGGAAAAACATACAAAAATAGGTTAACCTGTTCAGTAAGAAGGGAAATATTGGACTTGAATTAAAACAATCTGATTCAAGTTTCTATAAATCAACACACTCAGTATCTGATAGATGGTAATAAGTTAATTTCTGTCCAATTATATTTCTGGTTAATCATGATAACTCTGTACAGCAGAGATTGTTACTAACAATAGAACTAAAAGAGGACAGTGATTGTTGAAAAACAGATTGCTGCTAACATGTAATATAGTCTGGAAAAAGTAAATAGGCCAGCCACAGGCAAGCTAGAAAGCAAGTGAATTGATTAACTTTGAATTAAGGAGTTATTTTTAAATGACAGGCATAATATTTAGGTTGTATAAGCTATAATAACCTCTGCTAGTTTGATAACCAAAAGACTCAAACAACAGAAAATCTGATCCACAATTTGGAATGAGTCAGTAACATCATATTAATATGTTCAATTAGCAATTTTCATAGAAACTATGTGAATCTAATATTTAATTTGTACTTACAGACTTAGCTTCTGTGTATTTTCAAATATAAATCTTTAATATTGGAACTTGAGCCAACTAGTTGTATTATATGTTCCTCATACTATGCTATAATTATCATATAGCATATGATAAGATTCTTCTTAAATCAAACACTATCAAAGAAACTATGCTCTGCTGCAGAGATTTCTACTTCATTCATTTTATTTACTGATAATCACAATAAGAACTTTTTCTGGGGTCACCTGACAAAACTTTCTTTTAATCTTACAATGCTTTCTCTCAGCATAAAAGCCATATTTGAAGTTAGATTTACTCTTGCTGTGTCTGTCATTTGGCTCCATCCTTGATATTCCTCTTCTGTTCTTGACTCAGTTTTAAAAGCACCTTCAACTGAAAAAAATGTCATTTCTTTCCACAATTCAGGTCTCTGATAAACTTCCATCTCCCACTGAAAATCACCATCAAGTTGTAAAGCAATGACATGCTGGAAATTCAGGACAACCATAAGGTCATAGGAAAGCTTGCACTGGTTGATTTTTTTTTATCATCAAAAACCTGAAAATGCGTTATGAACTTCAAGAAATGGAGACAGCAAAATCAAGGGGGCTGGCATTTGATCACTAAAAATTCTCACTGTAAAACAATGAATAATACATATCAAACACAGAAACTCAAGGTCTTATACAGCTAAAAGAGAATATCAGTGTTTAATTTTTCTTCTTAATATTAAACTATAAAAGAGGTTTTAAAATATAAAATTGGTGGATGGAAAATCAAATAAAACAAAAAATTATATATCTAAAATACTCTCTGACACATTGTACTGGCTGGTTTTGTGTGCCAACTTGACACAGGCTGGAGTTATCACAGAGAAGGGAGATTCAGTTGGGGAAGTGCCTCCATGAGATTCAGCTGTGGGGCATTTTCTCAATTAGTGATCAAGGGACAGGGCCCCTTGTGGGTGGTGCCATCCCTGGGCTGGAAGTCTTGGGTTCTATAAGGGAGTAGGCTGAGCAAGCCAGGGGAAGCAAGCCAGTAAGGAACATCACTCCTTCCTGACCTGCTTGAGTTCCAGTCTTGACTTCCTCTGGTGATCAACAACAATGTGGAAGTAAGCTAAATAAACCCTTTCCTCCCAAACTTCCTTCTTGGTCATGTTTTGTGCAGGAATAGAAAACCCTGACTAAAACAAATTGATACCAGATGTGGGGTATTCCTGGGACAACCTGACCATGTTTTGGGGAAGACTGTGGAAGGACTTTGGAACTTTGAGCTTGAAGAGCCACTGGTTGTTAAGAACTCTATGGGAGGTTCTGTAGGAGCTTGGAAGATCATGTTGAGAACAGTGCAGAGATGGAGGCCTGGCTTGTGAAATCTGAGAGGGAAAATTAAAGACTCTTATCAGGGCCATGTTGTTTTGATTACGAAGATTCTGTGGTTTTTGGTTAGCTGGGGCTGAAGTATCAGCTGTGATTAACAATATACCAGAATGACTTAAGCAAAAACTTTGCATTACTAGGACTATTGATGTTGGTTAGCTGAAGCTAAGAAATTAGTGGTGATTAAGAAGAGACTAGCATCAGTGAGGTAACATCTTCTGGGAAGTGTTTTCTGAGAGCACAAAGAGGCTATGTTCCTGATATAGCCAAGATTGTACCTTATGCTGCAGCAGAACTTGGTAATGTGTAAGAGTCACCCAGGTGGTATTGGTTTTGAAGGCATGAAGGGGTTATGAAGAGCAGCTAAGGCTCAGCACAGTAAGAAGCCATGGGAGTCCATTGGTGAAGGGGCAGCCTCAGTTGCAATTGATGGCCCAGGACTGAAGGGGTCATGTAAAAGAGTTGAGGCTTGGCACCATGAAGAAAACCTATGAGAGGCTACTGGTGAAGCCTAGTTACAGCGGAAGACAGTGTTTTAGAGATGCTACTACCATGAATGACCACAAACAGCAGCAGCAGTGGAGTACAGGAATCTGAAGCCTAGAAGACAAGGTGTGTGCTACAAAGGGCAGAGCTGGAGAAGTGACCAAAGCCCTTAGAAGAGCCTAGAAGATTGTGAGTTGGATCCCAGACATTGGTTTTGCTTTTGATTGTGACTGTGCCCTGATATTTTTCCCTCTTTAAGGAAGAAAGTATTATAGTGGAGCCCACAGTTAAGAGACTTTGAATTTTAAAAGATATTGGACATTTTAAATGTATTGAACCTTTAATATGTAAAGACTGTGTGACTTTACATCTTTGGGATGAATAAGAAAGTAAGGGTTGAGGCTTAATAGTAATCTGTGTGTTAAGTTGATAAGGGGTCAATTGTACTGGTTGGTTTTGTGTGCCAACTTGACACAGGATTGAGTTATAACAGAGAAGGGAGCTTCAGTTGGGGAAATGTCTCCATGAGATCCAGTTGTGGGGCATTTTCTCAATTAGTGATCAAGGGACAGGGCCCCTTGTGGGTGGTGCCATCCCTGGGCTGGAAGTCTTGGGTTCTATAAGAGAGCAGGCTGAGCAAGCCAGGGGAAGCAAGCCAGTAAGGAACATCATTCCATGGCCTCTGCATCAGCTCCTGCTTTCTGACCTGCTTGGGTTCCAGTCCTGACTTCCTCTGGTGATCAACAGCAATGTGGAAGTAAGCTAAATAAACCCTTTCCTCCCAAACTTCCTTCTTGGTCATGATGTTTTGTGCAGGAATAGAAAACCCTAAGACACACATGATCACACTTTTTTTGTTGTTTTTGTATAAACGTCACTCATACCTTTGCTTTTACTACCTTTTAAGAAATGATTATCAGCAATTTACTGACCTTCAAAGAGAAACTGAGTAAGTCCATTTGATATAATTCTGTGACTTCCTATAAAAGTGTTGTCATTTTCTTTTTGTCCCCATAATCACAACAATCAATCAATCACAACAAAGGAATCTCAAATGGCTAAGAAGCACTTAAAGAAATATTCAAAATCCTTACTCATCAGGGAAATGCAAATTAAAACGACCTTGAGCTTATACCTTACACCAATCAGAATGTCTAAAATCAAAGATAGAGATGACAGCAAATGTTTGCATGTATGTGGAGAAAGAGGAACATTTCTCCCATTGCTGGTGGAATTGCAAAACACGTACAACCACTCTGGAAATCAACCTGGAGGTTCTTCAGAAAATTGGAAATAGGTCTACCTGATGACCCAATTCTCTTGGTCATAAACCCAAAAGATGTCCCACCATGCCATTGGGATACATGTTCCATTATATTCATACAAGTCATATTTATGATACCTAGAAGCTTGGAACAACCCAGATGTCCCATGACAGAAGAATGAATACAGAAAATGTGGCACATTTACACAATGGAATACTACTCAGCTACTAAGAAAGAGGACATAATGAGTTTTGTAATTTGAAAATATCATCCTGAGTGAGGTAACTGAGACCCAAAACGATGTACATGATATGTATTCACTAATAAGAGGTTATTATCCAAAAACGTATAGAATTTCCAGGATAAAATCAACAGAACTCAAGAGGTTAACAAGCCAAAGGGCCCAAGTGAGGATACCTCAATCCAACTTGGAAGGGAGATGAAAACAACCACAGGTGGGGGAGAGGAAGGAAGGGTCCTGGATGGGAAAGGTGACAGGGAGGGAAAGAGGAGAATGTGATCAGGTATTAGGTGGGGGGAAAGGACTGAAGCCCTGAGGGCCAGCAGAAAGAATGGAAACAGGCAACGTAAGAAGGTAGTATGTGGGTGGACCCTCTAGTCTTTACCAGAGACCAGGGAGGTGAGTGACTCTTGGACTCAAAGGGAGGGACCTTAAATGAAATACCCTCCAGTGGGGAGAGGGAGCTTATAGAGCCCAACTCCAGTAGAAAGACAGGGCATCAAGTGGAGGGATGGGGTTGCCATTTCATAGTCAAACTCTGACCCAGAATTGCTCCTCTCTGAAAGAACTGAAGGAACAAAAATGGAGAAGTGCATGAAGAAAAGGAGGTCTAGTGACAGGTCCAAATTGGGATCCAGCTCAAGGGAAGGGCCAAGGCCTGAGTCTATTACTGCTGCTATGGTGTGCTTAAAATCAGGAGCCTATCATGACTGCCCAACAAGCAGCTTGAAAGAATCAGATGTAGATATTTACACCAAATGAACAGAATTAGGGAAAAGCTGGAAGAAGCTGAGGAGGAGTGCAACCTTGTAGGAGGATGAGCAGTCTCAATTAACCTGGACCCCCGAGTTCTCTCAGACACTGGATCACCAACCAGGCAGCATACACGAGCTGATATGAAGCCCACAACTCATATACTGCAGAGGACTACCAGTTCTGGGTTCAGTCAGAGAAGATGCACCTAACCCTCAAGAGACTGGAGGTCCCAGGGAGTAGGGAGGTCTGGTGGGGTGGGTGGTCGTTGTGGACAGGGATGAGGAAGAAGGTGTGAGATGTGGAACAGTTACAGTTGGAGGGTGAACAGTGAGGGGGAGAAATTCTAGACTGTAAAAAAAAAAAAAAAAGATTAAAGAAAAAAAAAGAGTGGTCCTTTTCAGCCATCTTGCACAATAACTTTCAGACATCATATGGAACCCTGTTTCCCCAGCATAATTTGTTTTTTTCCGGTATATAATTGACATCTTTGCCAAATCCCAGAATCTGTAATTATAAGTGTTTGATTCAGGTTTTTATCTCATTCCAGTTTAGCATAATTTCTTTCCTTCTTATATCCCAAGTCCTGTGCTGACATGTTTTCATACATGAAGCCCAACAACACAAAGGTCTCTGGCAGCCATAGCCTAGTTTTAAGTACTTCATTTGTTTTTATGACTCATGTCTGTGTTTGTGTGTGTGCGTGTGTGTATGTGTTTGTATGTGTACATGTTTGTGTTCCTTTTGTATGATAGGTACTAATCATTTATCAGATGTTTAACTAACAATGTTTCTCATATTTTATGAGCATTGCTAATGATTTTTATATTTTCATCTTTCTATTTTGCTATTTTTGTATAACTTTTGGCAATAGTCGTTTTGCATGGATTTGTTTGTTTGTTTCCAAAATGTAGTAGATTTCAGATTAGCTATGAAGATTTTTAAATCTGGTGTTGATTTTTGATTGGCAAGCCTTGGTTATTTTCAAACCAATGGTAACTGAAAAGCTTGTTAATGTGGCTCCTGACTGGTCCTAGGGATAGAGGAGTCTTCTTGAGCAAGATATCCAGGAAAAATTCACTGACAGGGTGTGTATGAATACAACTTCCAATGAACCTAGGTGTGCTTAGTGTAAGTATGAGTTTGAGGGAGTCACCTAACTAATGTGCACTCTTGTGCTATTATTTATTGGCTTGGGGGGCATTCAAGAGAACTTACCAATCTCAAATTTAATCCTGTTGAACTCACTAAGGAAGTAGGTGGGGTTCTCTAAGATGCCCATTTTAAAGCACACTCAGTTGGCATAGGTAATATCCTAAGGTGTTTGTCTGACAGAAGTTTGTTCTGTTTAAAATTTTCTTTAAAATTAAAACTAAACTCTTTTTAATAGATTCTTCTCTTATAAAACACTTTCTTCTCCCATACAGTATATTCCAACCACCACAGTTTCTTCTCCTCAAACTTCTTCTAACTCTCTTTACCTACCCTCTCCCCAGAGCTACTCACCCTCTGTTCCAGCTTTAAAACAGAGCAGGCTTCCAAGAGACAAGAACCAAACACAACAAACCAAGACATGATAAGTCAAAGCCCTTCATATCCAGGCTGGACAAGGTAACCCAAGATGGGGAAAAGAGTCCCAAGAGAGGTCAAAGGGGGCAGATAGGGACAGCCAGCAGTGGTGCATGCCTTTAGTCCCAGAACTTGGGAGGCAAAGGCAGGCAGATTTCTGAATTCAAGGCCAGCCTGGTCTACAGAGTGAGTTCCAGGACTACAGAGAGCCATGACTACAGAGAGAAATCCTGTCTCAAAAAATAAAAACAAAAACAAACAAACAAACAAACAAACAAAAAACTAAAAGGTTCAGAGAAACATGAGAACACACTGTTAGTTTTAAGCAAAGCATGTAAATAATTCTCATAGTATATTGAATGTTTGACTGTTTCAGAGCATCTCTAAGTGTTTATTTATTATAGTATAAAATAAGCTACATAAAATGATCAATCTCATATCAGTTTCACTTCTGCTTTTTATTTTCATTGTGTTCAATATAAAACATGAGTGACATATGGTAATATTAGAGAGGTTGCTGAATGAAAATTAGCAAGAAAAGCATTACTAAGCAACATTGTTATATTTGAGAAATTTAATATATTTGATCCACTCAATGTGGTATGAAGTTGCTTTAGAGATATTATAGCTCTTTAAAATCATCAGTAAGTTTAAATCAAAAAGAGCAGGATTTTCAATTTAGTGTGCAAAAATTATAATAAAAATTCTTGAGATTCATAAAGTATAGCTGATGTCTGAAGGTCAAATACTCATGTACAGTTTGAATGGAGCTTGCATATTATCAACACATAAACCTAATTTGAAATATGCATTTTGACAGGAAATTTTATGTAACTTTTTTAAAAAATTTTTCTTATAATCATAAAAACTGACACTTTGGACAGAAAATATTTGAAGTGACTGACAGCATGTTAAAATCTAATCTTCACAGTCATTTTCTCCCTTGTTTATTTGTCATTTATTTTATAGTGTAATGCCTGACATTTTTCATCATATATTTTAGGTAAAATAATCAAGGAATTGAATATATTAATAGTGTTATAGTGAATTACAAACAGGTCAGATCATTGTCTCATTTCATCCTATAAGTTGAAAAAATCATTCCTTTTTATAATCTTCTTGTCCTATTTCGAGACAATGTTTATTATGTGTTCTTAGCAATCTTGAATTATAATCCATACATGAAGATACAGTAAACCTGAGTATAACAATATTTTCTCCTAATGGTATTGATTTTCAAAATATATTGTATTACTTATTTAGTTGTATACTAAACATTAACTTTTATTTCTAAAATAAAATTAACATATCAACATTATGATATTTTAAAAATGCTTTTTGATACATATTTCAATATATTGAAGTATATTTGTATGTATACACACACAAGCATACACTTATATCAACATGCCAAATAGTTTGCTAAATAAGGGCATATATTTTGTCTCAAAATAATTTATAAATAATTTTTAAAATAATAAATATCACTGAGTATGGTTGTGGTCATTGTTTTTTAATAGGATGTAAAGTTGGGAGTCTGAACATTTTCATTATAAAAGTTAAATGGAAGCTCCTTAAATTTCAAGATGTGCTAAAATAATAAAAAATCATACATATTTTCCTGTTAGTTATTTGTCACAGTCTCAGATGAATGTATCTAATTTGTATATGCATGACATGCCTAATTCTTTATAAAGTAGTGAGAGAGAGAGACAATTATTACTTACATATTTTTACATAACTGAATATCCTCTAAACTAAAATTGAATAGCAAAATTTAAGAATAGCTGATAAAGTTAATATATATACAAAATACATAGACACAAGGCAAAATAAGTTGGTGTAAAAACTTAAAAGGTTATAAAACTTGTAATGAAGGAAGCCTTTAGTAATCTTCAATACTTCAGGATTGATTTTTTAAATAAATATTTAAAATGTGTAAACTGCATTAAAAATGGAGATACTTTCATGACTTTTTTATATTTCAAATTGTATGCTTAAAGTTATCTATTCACAGTATGTGCATAAATTACAATTTCTAAATACTTGAAAGGAAAACGGATGGATCTTGAAAGCAATAAAATGCCTTGGAACACTTAAGGATTGAATTTTCTAAACTTATTCATATTTTTTAGTATATATGGAGCATGCATATATTTTAACATGCAAAAATATACAATGATCCGTGTTGAAAACACTCATATTCTACATCACTGACTATCACTTATCTACTTACATAATCATCTTCCCAGTAACTATTAGCTGTCTACTTTTTGTATTTTTTTGATATCAACAAATCCATATGCTCATTTGTCACCATGAGAGTCCAACTCACATTCATATCACATAGGTTTGAACTTAAGTTTAGCTCACAGTAGAGAAATGTTCTAAAATTGACCTATAACCCCAACACTTCATTTAAAATAATTTTGTATATTTTGCTTGTACCTTTAGATATTCTCTATGTTTTCCATTATGCACATTTTATGTAGTGGATGGAGATGTCATAAGGTTAGTGAATCTTCTAATTAATGAATGCTTCAGATATCCTCTGTGCAATATCAATTGAGTGCTTGGTCAACAAATGAAAAATGCTTATCTCTGGATATATTCTGTAAAGCATTTTTGTATTTTGATAAATCCAAGAACTGGTTACTTTTAAGATTCTAATTTCATAGGTTATTCTTTCAGGAATAGGATTAGATTGTGCTGGGAGAAATATTTATATATAATAATTTTTTATATAATAAGTTCAGTAGAAATATGAGATAGAAACTCATCCAGTGATGTAACCAGCTCAACAGCAAAGGCTAAGGTACCATAAACAGGACATCAGTATATTTAAGACTGCATTTTGGCTCAAGATTGCCAAATCCACTTAGTCATAGTCTCCAGCTTTTCAAAGTGCTACAAATATTGGATAATTGTCTGTCCCCAAAGCAAGTGTGAAACAGGTCTCTAAAATCAATTCCCCCATCTCTATATTTATCTACATATATTCTATTTATTCAAATTTTTTTGAAAATACTGAAAAGTGGTTATTCTATGTCCTTCTTCATTTTATTTCACACTGTAGCATTTTACAGATACTTCATGAGTTCTGTGATGTCCTGAAGGAGATATGTGAGCTGATGCTTCTGCACTCCATCATTTACCTGGATTCTATCTTAGAAACAACATTCCTGAAGGAAAGCTCATCTATCTATAGGTGTATAATTTAGTGCTTGAGAAGTCATGTCATCTTCATTCAAATGATGTCCCAAATCCCAATATCCCATGTGAGTAGTTCTCATATGATTTTGGGCATCTTTTCAAATGTCAGAATCTATATCAAGACATTCTGATGTTATGACACTGTTATGGCATTTTAATCTTAAAGAGAGGAGAGAATTACCAATGCACTTGTATTCTAACTGTAACTATATTTTCCACTATATTATTGTTATAAAAGATTCCTAAAAGTCCTGGAAGTGGACTTACTATCCATACATAAATAGATAACAATCATTTGTTTCTATCATACACAAAGCATTTTTGTTTATACAAATGTAATGGTAGATTTCAATATCAAGTAATACAATTTATAATAGGAGTAAACAAAGTTATAGAGAGGAACTTTAAAATATTTACAATATTTTTAACTATATAGTAAAGGGTTGTATGGTTTAAATAATACAGATTTTTAGTGAAAAAATCTGTATTGTAGCTCAGAATTAAATTGGTTTGCCAAACAAGTAAATATTTAATGCTCATGACATATTAAATGTCACACCCAATATCAGAGCTTCATTTAACTGCTAATTCAGTTTTCTTCAAAGTTGTTCTATCTTGATATTATCTCTTATAAATAATGAGACCCTAAACTTCATGTCACCTAACTACATCTGTATAGAAGAATGTAGTTTTGACTAAAAGGTCAACAAAAGTTTGTAATCATTATTAAACATGAATGCCAAAAAGAGATGAGCTTGTAATTGTCAAAGGCAAGATTTCCTTTGGCTTACAGGTGAACTGAAACTGGCTATGGCTCATGAGGAACAATAGACTCCAGAGGCTGACTTTCAATGGTTAGAAGAATATTGTTGCCAAATGCCTTTCAATTATATGAGGTTTATATCTCCCTTTTCAGGGAATATTACTGGTTGCTTAGCTGCATTGTTGGTTGTACAGTTCTGATGTTGGAATGAATACCCATTACTACTCATTTTTTTTTATAAAATTTTAGATTGTAATACATTTTATAAAATTACAAATTTTAAGAAATTTTATAAAATTTTATAAGATTATAGATTTTATAAAATCTACCTAGATTTTTATAAAAATAGTAAATCCCTGACCTATGACATCATAGTTTTACTTTTAAAATGTCTATGAAATAAGGGTTGTAAAGATTTAGTACAAAAATATTAGAAATATGAGAATATAATGAGGGAGATTAGTTTCTGTATTATGCCTTAGTTTCTCTGAATGACCACATCAGCTTAGTATTACAGGCACATGCTGAGGATCTTCATCTAGCTATCTATTTTTCCCTGACCACCTACCTAACACTGCTCTTACAAAGTAATCCCTGAAATATTTATGATGTTTGGCTTGATAATATCCAAAGAAAGAGACTGAAATATAATAACCCAACTCTGCGAATATGAAACTTTGGAGAAGACAGAATTAAAAGGAATGAATTTCTCATGGAAGTAGGTTCAAAATAGCATTTCAGTTTATGATTTTTCTATAATGAGTTACTGAGTTAACAACTTACACCATAAATCATTTTGAACAAAGAAAATGCCTAGTGAATGAAGACAGAACACTTTTTCTCAGTCCATATACTTTCTTTTCTAACAATTCTTATTTGTTTCTCATAGTTTCCTCAGTTTCCCAGCTCTTCTACCTCAAAACATTGGTAAAGATGTCACTGTTGCACATATTACTCACTCTTGATAAAACCCTCAAATAAATAGCAAAGTATTTCATATTGAAATCAGGCAATATGATCCAATGAATTTTACTAACATATGAAGCATTTAGAGTTCATATCGTGAAGAGATTGTGACAGAAGCATACATAAAATTCAGTATTTTTTTATTTTATTCCACCAATACGAACAATTTAATTTGGTTTTTAGAAATATTTAGGTCACAGATAACTACACATATATCAAAAGATACATATTGCAAAATGTGAAATGACTAGAAAATACATTTTCTGTTAAAATACATTTCAATAGAATGCAAGCAATTTTATTATACTTAAGATTGAAAAGTAGTTCCTGGCCCACTTATGAATTAAACATGTTAAAGTAACATGTTATGTTACTAAAAATGCTAAAAATTACATATGTAAAAGAAAAACAATATCATCCCCAAATAATTAAGTTACTTTACCATATAAGATATTCTGATATAAGAACGAATAACTAAATAGTACCCCGTAACAGTCTGACTATTTCATTTAACTTTTTATCACACAAACTATGTCTAAATTTGGCACATAAAATATTAAAGTTTGAAAACAAGTTAGCCTTTCATATGCTTTCAAAGGATTTTTTCTCATCTATGAACATAAAAAATATGATGTTAGCTCCAAGCCTATATATTTTAAGTTTACACATGAAAGAAACTTTCCATTCAATTTAAATGAACAGACTGCTTTCTACAGCAGAATTTGGAAATCATGCCAGGTGGGAACAGGCTCTACTGAGATAAACTGTATTTGTATAAAGTGTCTGCCCTACAGAGCTAACTGAGAATCTATCGGCAGATAACTGTACAAAGCAGGATGATCATAAAAGAGCCCAAGTCCCAAAGCTGAATGTAGTGAGGGCAAATTTGAAACTTTTGTTTTCTACGAAGATATCATAAGCCAAAGAGCTGCTAGAACCTCTTTTTGACATTCACCTTCCAGATGTGTAGATAAAAAGGGTTTAATGTTTTATCATTGGATCAAACCTGTGCCAGTATCACTAGACAAACTTGATATCCAGTTGTATGAATTTTCAGTGAATTATACAGTCATTACTCAAATATTACTGTGCTTGTTGAGAGATTGGGTGCATATGATACCCCTTATTCTAAAAGATGTTATGCTTTGTGAATATGTATGGATTTCTGTTAAAGTCTAAGCTGTGGCTTTTTGTTCATATGTTCCTGAGGATATGACGGAGGTTGTTGAGGAATTCTTACAGAAATCCCCTTGTATGGAAATCAGAGGATTCCTGGGGAGAGCACCTTGGAAAAGAAGAAAGCCTCTGGTAGAAATGTAGGTGTGTGACTAATAAAGCCTAGCTTGCCATAGAGAAAGACAAATTGTGAGTTTCAATAGATCACTCATTTCTACATTTAATGTCTCAATCCAAATGAGGGGAAGAAAGAAGCAGGAGGAGGACGAGAAGGAGGAGGAGGGAGAAGGAAGAAAAAAGAAGGAAGAAGGAAGAGGGAAAAGAAGGAAGAAGAAGAAAGAAGGAAAAGGTGAGGAAGGAAAGAGGAGGAGGAGGAGAAGGAAGAAATAAGCAGGAGGAGGAGGAAGAAGGAAAAGAAGAAGGAGAAGAAGAAGGAGAAGAAGAAGAAGAAGAAGAAGAAGAAGAAGAAGAAGAAGAAGAAGAAGAAGAAGAAGAAGAAGAAGAAGAAGAAGAAGAAGAAGAAGAAGAAGAAGAAGGAGGAGGAGGAGGAGGAGGGAAAGGAGGAGGAGGAGGAAGGAGAAGGAGAAGGAAGGAGGAGAAGGAGAAGGAGAGGAAAAGGAAGAGGAAGAGAGAAGAGAGAAGAAAAGAAAAAAGAAGAAGAAAGAATATGCTGAAGACTACAGCAGCAAGTAGCAAGTTCTGGACACAAAGTTTGCGGGTATTAAACACATTTTAACTAAGAAGAACTAGGGGGACAATCTTCTATTTTTTTCTTCCTGTACATTGATAATACAATTGTTTCCATGCTATGGTCAGGGATATGATAAAGTCCAGGGGGAGAAGCATCAGGCCCTGGGAATAGCAGATGCTGTGGGAGGTTGTTCTTATGAATTTGACCTTTTCAAGTGATGGGATGGAAAGCACTCATGCCAGCTGCTGTCAAGAACACATGTAAGAAAATCTTGGAAATCTAAAATATTTAAGGAAGAAGACTGATGTTCCTGGAAGCCAGTGAGGATGGTGATCAGGAGCACAAATTACCCAGTAAATATGTCCTGTAGGCTGGGACCAAGACATTCTTTTAACCTGTTTTGACAGAAATGTGAGTTTCTCCACCTCCACCAGACATTACAAATGATATATGGATTCTATGTGTACCTAATTCAATTTTCCTTGCTTATACATCTGTATTTCTTCAGTTTACACATACTAAGCAGACCCTAGGCAATGCCTCTGTTAAATCTCTGCTGTCACGTTCTCATGTTATATTTTGTCTACAACACAGGCTTTCTTTCCCTAAGGGACTGTAATCTCTAACCTCCATATGGTAGTTCTTCCATTGGATTCCAAGAGGAAATGGAGTAGATTTATTTCCATCCACATCCTCACAACATACTAGCATAAATAATAAGCAAAGTGAGAGTCCAAATGTTAAGTTTCTAAGTGACATAATGTTCAGAAATTTCTTGGAACAATATTTATGAAACATACAGAAGTATACATATTGTACAATTCTTATATTTATTGTAATTAAGTAAAGTAGTAGTTGATTTATATGAAATGTATTCAAAGTTGTATATATTTGATTATCCACAACCAGAGAAAATATTTCAGAAAATTATATAGGATATGTTCAAATATGTTCACTTTTATACATATTTAGCATTAGTTAAGTATCAGAGGTAAGAGGTTATTTTGCATCACAAATTGGAGTAAATATCTTGGAACAGAAATCTAATTCTTTAAAAGAGACCCAACTGTCTTTGTGTCTCAGTTTGAGAAAACTGGTCAGGCTTCCTTCAGTAGTAAAAGGAATTGTGCTCCTGTGGCTATGACTTAGGATTTTATTGCTGTGATGAAATACCATGACAAAAATTCAAGTTGGGTAGGAAAAGTTTATTGGGTATTTCCAGATTATAATCCATCATTAAAGAAAGTCAGGCCAGTAACTCAATCAGGGCTAGAACCAGGAGGCAAGAGTTGATGCAGAGACCTTTGGAGGATGCTGCTCACAGGCTTGCTCAACCTCCCTTCTTATAGAACCCAGGATGACAAGGCCAGGGATGGCTCCACCCACACCGGGCTAGGCCCTGCCCCAGTTGATCACCAATTGAGTAAATTTCCTATAGCTGGATCACAATGACCAATTTCTTCAACTGAGGCTCCGTTCTCTGTAAGGACTCTCGTTGGTGTGAAGTAAAGTATGCCTGCAGCCTGTTGATGGATGAGGGAATGTCTTGGCTCATCCTAACAAAAATCATTTAACTAAAAATTTCTTAAAAGTAAAAGCCACAGGAAAAATAGGCAATAACAATAACAGCAACCATTTAAGACAGAAACTGAAAAGTAATAGAGAAAAGGAACTAAGTAATTTGGAAAGTTTCCAAAATCCAGAGGAGGGGATTGGGGGAAGAATTTTTCTTAAGGTATTTGGAAGGATTGTAGCAGCATAATAAATTTCATAAATTGTTTCAAGCAATGGAATATATATATATATTCCATATATATATATGTATATATGTATTCCATATATACATATATATATGTGTATGTATATATATATATATATATATATATATATATATATATCTCCTATTTATTTATCTATTGGTGGTCTAACTACTTGAGCCTTTATGGCTTCCACAAATAGGTAATAGCCTTAAGTAATCCATAGTTTCACAAAGTTAAAGTTGGATGAAGTAAATTCATTGATAAGTGTTGTCTCTATATGGAGCAAATAGAAATACACTCTAGAAATAAGGATTACAGTGTTTAGTGACTGCAGAGTCCAATAGATACAAAATGAGCTTGAAAATAGCTGTTACAGATCCTTCAATAAGTAATAAGGCAAGCTGCAGGGTCTGAGCCATCTGATGGAGTACCGTTGTTGTAAAACCCTGTTATGACCAGCTATCCCTGCCTATAATATGCTATATACCTCCCTGCTGCAGTGACAGCTGTGGAGAACAGTGCATGCAACTATGGCTGAATAGGAGACTTGCCATGTAAGGGAGAAAATACAGTGAGGAAAATAAAACTGGATGCTTTCCACTCCATTTGCTTGTTATTTTGCAGGGGGAAAAATAGTAAAACAGTGGTAAAAGGTTAGACTTGGTATGAGATGAAGGTGCTGAGTTTCTTTTTGTTACATCTACTGAGGCATAAGAAAGGGTAAATAAATATTCAGTCTGCTGTACCCTCGGAGCTCCCAGGGTCTCAACCACCAACCAAGGACTGCACATGGTGGGTCTGATTGTTCTGGCAGCACTTGTATAGTAGAGGATTGCAAATTCGATCATCAATAGGAGGAGAGGACCTCGGCGGTGTGAAGGTTCTGTGCCCCAGTGTAGGGGAATGCCAGGGCCAATAAGTGGGAGAGGGTGGGGTGGCAAGCATGGGGATGTGGGAGGCAACAGGGGTTTGTTCTTGTTGTTTTTGTTTGTTTGTTTGTTTGTTTTTTGGAGGGGAAACTGGGAAAAGAGAAATTTACATGTAAATAAAGAAAATATCTAAAAAATAAATAAATAAAAATAAATAAATAAAAAAAGCTCTTCCTCCCATGACCCTAAACTTATATCCCTAGAGAAGAATCACACCTTGAGAAGAAATAGATATAAGTAGAAATGAGAGAAGCTGGTGTGATCATAAAAAGAGAAAGAGCTATAAGAATATGTCCTGGTGTGGTGTTGGGGAGGGGATGCTTTGGTGGGCCCATGCCAAGGCATCTTTTCCCTCTGAGGGACCAGCCACAAGATGGTATAGCATGGAATAGAGTTTATTTAGGACATGGGGAGGGGAGTTAAGAGAGTAATAGAGGCAGAGAAAGGCAGAGAGCAGGAGAGAGGAGAGAAGTAGAGGCTGGCCATGACCACCTGGGAAGAGAGAGGAAGCAAGGAAGCAAGAGGCAAGAGAGAAGAGAAGCAAAAGAGCTAGGAGGATCCAAGCAACCCTTTTTGTAGTGGTCCAGGCCTACTTGGCTGTGGCCAAGTAACTGTAAAGGAGGAATATACCTGGCTGTTGCCAGGTAACTGTGGGGGTGGAGTCCAGACAGAATACAAAGAGAAGCTACTCTTGATATTTAATCTTTAATTTATAGCAAGGGGAAATCTGTCACTACATGTAATGTACCAGTATGTCAAATTAGTTTAGCTAGAGAACACTCTGTTCCAGAACTGCTTTAATCAAGAATATCTTTTTAGTACAGAATAGGAGAACCTCCCACAAGCTGGCTCAGGAAGCTGTGAGACAAGGAGGTGGGTGGATATGGTTGTGTGAAGGGAAAGTGGGGAAATGGATAACTGCTCACCCCTCCTCCAGTTTTGCCAGAAATGAGTTAATGTATGATGCCCACATCACCAGACTTCATGGGACTGTACTACCAGGAGATTTAAGGGAGTGTAAAACTCAGCAGTGAAATTATTTAGATGCTCAGCGCACTGATGAAACATGAGCTTTATGATTTCAGGTAGGTTATGACATATCTGAATGAATGAGATGGGAATGTAAATCCAGTTTATAGTACTCAGAAAAGGGGTATGCCATGAAAACCCAGGATCTTAGTTGTTTTGTTGGGGTTTTGTTGTTGTTTTGGTTTGGTTGTTGTGTGTGTGCTTTGTTTTTTAATACACACTATAATACAACTTCAATATTGTCTAATGTCTTACAGATTTGGAAATTTTGGAAGAACAACAGAAATAAGAGTTTTAAAGCTTGAATGAAGATATCTTACGTAGGTGTATAAAAATCTGCTGCCTGCAATCATTGGGTATATGATCATTGATGATGTTGCTGGCAAACTTTATCGTAAATGAGAACATTTGCTTACATACTGAGAGACGGCTAGTTTTAAGAGTCATAAGCTGTTAAACTTCTGAGAATCAGTGATTTTGTCATAGTTTCCACCAAAACTTCAGGGAGAAAAAATGCATATATAAAACACATCCAACATTTAGGAAATGTTACAAAAGAGTCAATAGAAAAAAAAATGTAAGGACCAACAAAGGAGTATGGTTGGTGTGGTGTGAATTAAAATGGCTCCATATGCCCATAGGGAGTTGCATAATTATGAAGTGTGGCCTTATTGGAGTAGCAGCAGCCTTGTCTACTCCAGGATAGACTTTGAGGTCTTAGAAACTCCTCAGGTCTAGTTCCTTTCTACTGCCTGAGGATTCAGGTGTAGAATGCTTAGATCCTCCAGCTCCATGTCTATCTGTGTGCCATAACGCTTGCTGTCATGATGACAATGGACTAAACCACTCAACTGCAAGCCAGCCCCAATTAGAAGTTTTCCTTTATAAGAGTTGCAGTGATCATACTGTCTCTTCACAGAAATAAAGCCCTAACTAAGACAGTAGGGAAGAAGATATGGGAATATGAGACCCCCTCCCTTAACGTTGTATAAGCAGTAAAATGCTGCTACAAGATTCAGTGGAGTAGCTTCCTCCAACTTCTGCTGGGAATTAGAGTGACACAGCTTCCATAGGTCACTCCCCAGAGTTAGGTTGGATTTTGCAGGATGCAACTGAGTGAATCACTCATAGTAAACAATTCAATAAATGCCTTTTTTTCATGGAGATGGTTTGAGTGAAAACTTTTTAGACTGCCACTTTTCACCTTCTATAGCTAGTGTGAATAGGAGTAGGCTCAAGATTAATTCCAAGAGCTGAGCATTAGGAGAAGTCTAAATTTGACCATTAGGTTTCAAGTAAATTTTAGTTCCTGCTCAAAAGAAGAAAACATAAAACAAATATAGACACACAAACTTGTTGGGAAACCCTGTTTCTCAAGCTTGAAGTCTACCATGTTCAGATAGCTACTCTGAGGTAGTCCCAAATTGAGGACTCTTTTTCAGCATGGCTCCTCCTTCTCTGATCTTGTCTGGGGACCTCCACCTCCCTATGCCTCCTATAAGAGGAAAGTCAAATAGCACTTGGCAAACCAACAAGTTCAACTCCTTCCCCATTCACCTCCACAAGACCCCACCCAGGAAGTACCTGGGATTCCAGGAATGCTTCTCCACACACCAATGAGGCATTCACTTTACTTTAACCCCAGGGATCCAGGGAATGATTTCCATTTTTCCTGAAAACTCCTTTTCACTCTCCACTGTTCCCATGTAGCTTTTGTTTACCCTGAATAAAGCACATGTCCACGAGCTGTTTCACTGAGAATCAAGTAAGAGAGCTAGTTCATTGAGTATTGTCTATAAGAGCTGTTAACACTAAAATCCTCAGAGAAGCCATGCCCCCACCCCCATCCCATTCTAGTACTGCTGAACTGTGATTCTCCACATCAACTTCTTCTTCAAAGGCTTCTGGACACCTTGATCGAGAAAGCCAAACAAGGCACCACAAGTGGTCCCCAAAACACATGCATACTGCACAAACAGACACACATTATCTTTGTTGGCGGTGGTTTTTCATTTCTTTGTTTGTTTTTGCTTTGTTTCTGAACCCTGATAATGTAGTAAAGTATTTCCTGGGTTGTCTTCTAAATTAACTCCTTGCCACTTTGGTGAGCTTTTAATGTGTGTGTGTGTGTTTCTGTCTCTCTGTCTCTATCTATCTCTGTCTCTGTATGTTTGTGTATGTGTGTGTGTTTCTGTTTCTGTCTCTGTCTATCTCTGTTCTGTCTCTGTGTGTTTGTGTGTGTATGTGTGTGTATATGTGTGTATGTTATGTGCTCACATGTGTATAGATGCACATGGTTGAGTAGGTTCCCATGGAGGCCAAAAGTCAGTCTCAGCAATCATGTCTCAGAATCTGTCTATTAAGTTTTGTGAGAATATTTCATGACATTAAATCTGCCATACAGATTAGGTTTTCTAGAGAAAGAAGCCCGGAAATTCATCTCTACCTCTCTAGCACTGTGATGGCAAGGGCATGTCGCCATGCCTAAATATGTTTGCTGGTTTTGTTGTTGTTGGTGTTGTTGTTCTATTTTTATTGTTTTTGTTTTTGCATGGATTCTGGAGAATTGATGTCAGCTCTCCAAACTTTTGAGGCAAGCACTTTACCAACTGAGTTATCTCTTCAACCTGGACTTCAGTGTTTTATAAAATATGTTGTCCGCTGGGCAAGTTATTCTAAACAAATCCAACTGTTTGCTTTCTATAATGTCAAGACCATCATTTTGCATGATTAGTTCTAAAGCATCAGTTTTTAGGCAGACTCAGTGCTTTTACATGTGACTCGCATATATTACCTAATACTTTCTCTTATAGTGAAAGACCCTGGAGCTGGGGAGACGCTCACTCAAGTCTCGGGATGACACGACCACCCAATAACTCACGAGAGACCGGATCTTGATGCAAGCACATGAGGTTTATTTGGGATAGGCCGGTACTGGGGTCAAACCTGTAACCTTGTAGGCCAGAGGGGTTCGACCCAGAGCACAAGGAGTAAGGGGTATTTAAAGGGAAAAACCACAAACCAGGGGGAGTGAGGGGGGGATTCCAACCCAAGGTATTCAGTCAGTTAGGGAGGGAAACATATTCCTTCTAGGAATGTAATCTTCATCTACTGGTCAGAAGGGTGGAGAGCCTCGGCCAGATGGAGAGCCTCATAAACCAGTAGACCTTTATTCCTAGTTCTGCCCTCAATGTGGATCAGTCAGGAGGGGCAGGTATTGGGAACCAGAGCCCTGAGGCTCTGAGTTAGCCAAGTTCCTGGAGCTGTCTAGTCTACATTCTTGGCTTGTTACAGAGGTTTTCCATGTCCTTTTAGGTAAAGGTTATACATTATATATTCCTCTTGACACATTTCTATTCAATGTTCTTATTTTAAAATTCTAAAATTCTCCAGCCCTTCAATAGAAATCTTGTTTTCATATAGTTATTGAAACAAAGATACATTTCCCAGCTTTATTCATGAATATACACCAAACATGACAGGTATCCTTTCTTTAACCTGCTGACAATATTTGAAATACAAGATTTTTATGTAAATACTTTCTTTGATTCTAGCCTTTGTCATTCATTGCAAGAGCAGTTATGGGACTATGGCAGCTCTCAACCCTTGTGAGGAAAGCTTCAATCTTCCTTCCATTGGTTGGGTGTTTGTAAGAAAAGAATGAACCTCATTGAGATGCTATGCTTCTGAGTATATCAGCTTCTGGACACACCCTCAATTCCTGAAAATCAAGCTGCCTTAGAAATGAAAAAATTCTCATTCCAGACAAAATAACAGCCTTGATTTCATTTGGTATGTTCCCTGGCAGGGTCAATTTCCTGAAGGTCTGGGAATCATTTAAGGATACCTAGCTTAGAAACTATGTTAATTTGTTAATTCTTCAGTAAGTACAAACTTTCTGGTTATAATTTATTCATGTTTAGACCTCCATGAATGTGGCTAGGTTATAGATATGGGTGGAAAAGGCTTCCCTAACTAACATGCACACACCTTTAAAGTCAAATGCCAACATCACATGTTATGTGATATTGGTGGTGAACATATATATGTCTGTAGCACTTTAGTTTCAGAAGGCTCAGAAATATAAGAACATCCTCAATTCTATGTGATTTTGAGCTGAACATGGGATTCATGGTCCCCTATCTTGAAAAAATAAATGAAATATGCCTCTCTGTTTCCTGACTGACTCTGTCTGGTAGAAAAATAGTCCAGGAAAGCTAAAACTATATTATCCATTAATATATTATAATAATACCCATGCTATTTGCCAGAAATGTTACTTATTATATTAATAAAAAGTTAATTGAAGACAATTAAAAAACTATAATGACTAGACATCCATAGCTACAAATGTATAAAACTAATTTTCCCTAGAACTTGAATTTTTCTATTTATGTATATTTATATTACTAGAATATAACTTTAAATATGACTACCTCATTATGGAAACTACATTAAATATAAAGAGTAGTAGTTCATTAAAAGAGTATTGTCATTCAAATAATATTATATTTAAAAAAAGAAAACATCATAAAAATTTATTCTTATGGATATGCTAAAGAGTTCAAATATTACTGAAGAAGACCCCTGACTTAGATAGCATACAAAGACAAAGAGCACTTATTCTGTAGAACAAATCAGCATACAGGGGTCAGCCATTCTCCAAAATAGTGACTCCATACAAAAGTGTTTGGGCTTTCTTATAGGGAATGGGGAACTCCCTAGAAGGGTAAGGTAACCTGAAATTTCATTGATGGGTGCCAGGGAATAGAATAAGATAGAGCTACCCACCACAGCTGGCCCATTTTGAGATATTTCCCCATTTTTGTGTTTATCCCAGGGTGTTCTTTGGGGGTTGGTTACTATCTTGTTTCTGGATTTTATGGTCTGTTCCTGGAGCTGGTACCTTATGGCCTTCTTTTCAAAATCAGGCCTGGTCCTTAAATGGGGACAAGTGGGCTTTATGTTGTCCTCTTGATGCTTTACAAATAACTGTATTATTATAGGCAATAGACTCTAATTATCAGAGTGATAAGAGAATATATGTTTGTCTTTATCAAAGCTCTGTCTCTACATCACTCAGACTATATATGTCTGGGAGAAAGAGATTATCAATTTAACTAATAGAAAATTACAGTTGACAATGTGCCCTATACAAATTTTCCAAATTATAAGATAAATATTCTAAAATATGAAGAAGTGATAAAGAAGGGCGTATGTGAACAATATAGACTGGTCCATTGTCATCACATGCACAGTTTGTTTGCTTCACTGCAGCTCTCTCCCAGAACTTACCATGTTACTCCATTAGAGGATTGTGAAGGCTCTTGCTCAAGGTTCTTCCCCACTTTCTCTTCTATTAGTTTCAATGTATCTGCTTTGATGTGCAGGTCCCTGATCCACTTGGACTTGAGCTTTGTACAAGGAGAAAGGAATGGATTGATTTGCATTTTTCTACATGTTAACCACCAGTTGAGCCAGCACCATCTTTTGAAAATGCTGTCTTTTTTCCACTGGATGGTTTTAGCTCCTCTGTCAAAGATTAAGTCACCATAGATGCATGGGTTCATTTCTGCATCTTCAATTTGGTTCCATTGATCTACCTGCCTGTCACTGTACCAATACCATGCAGTTTTTATCACAATTGCTCTGTAGTACAGCTTAAGGTCTGGGATTGTGATTCCACCAGAGGTTCCTTTATTGTTGAGAATAGTTTTGGCTATCCTGGTTCTTTTGTTGTTCCAGATGAATCTGTAATTCTGATAGGCCTGCCTTTATATGTTACTTGACCTTTTCCCTTACTGCTTTTAGTATTCTTTCTTTGTTTTTTGCATTTGGTGCTTTGACTATTATGTGGCTGGAAGAATTTCTTTTCTGGTCTAGTCGATTTGGGGTTCTATAGGCTTCTTGTATGTTCACGGGCATCTTTTTCTTTAGGTTAGGGAAGTTTTCTTCTATAATTTTGTTGAAGATATTTACTGGCCCTTTAAGTTGGAGGTCTTCACTCTCTTCTATACCTATTATCCTTAGATTTGGTCTTCTCATTGTGTCCTGGATTTCTTGGATGTTTTGGGTTAGGGTCTTTTTGCTGTTTGCATTTTCTTTGACTGTTCTCTCAATGTTGTCTATGTTATCTTCCACTCCTGAGATTCTTTCTTCTATCTCTTGTATTCTGTTAGTGATACTTGCATCTATGTTTCCTGACTTCTTTCCTAAGATTTCTAATTCCAGAGTTGTCTCTTTTGTGATTTCTTTATTGTTTCAACTTCCATTTTTAGGTCCTGGATGGTTTCACTCAATTCCTTCACCTGTTTGTGTTTTCCTGCAATTTCTTAAGGGATTTTTGAGTTTGCTTTTTAAGTGCTTCTACTTGTTTACTTTTAATCTCCTGTAATTCTTTATGGGATTTTTTTTGTTTCCTCTTTAAGGGCTTGTACCTGTTTACCCATATTCTTCTGTATTTCTTTAAGGGAGTTATTCATGTCCTTCTTAAGTTCCTCTATCAGCATTGTGAGATATGATTTTAGATCCAGTTCTTGCTTCTCAGGTTTTGGTATATCCAGGACTTGCTGCAGTGGGAGTACTAGGTTCTGATGAAGCCAAGTAGTCTTGGTTTCTGTTGGTAGGATTCCTTCATTTGCCTTTCACCATCTCTAGATTTTTGGTGTTAGATGTTCTTAGTGTCTTGGACTAGAGCTTGTCCTGTCCCTGCAGCTCTGCAAGTCCCCTGAGACTCGTGGGTCCTGTGCCTCCTGGCTGGCTGCTCCTGTCTTAGCAACTCACGGGAGAGAAAATGTGGGATCTCACTTGCAGGTAAGGGGCAGAGAAGGAAGGTGATCCACCTCTGTCACTTGGAAGCTGAGAGGATCTTGTCCCTGCTGCCCTGCAACTCCCCTGCAACTCATGGGGCCTGTGCCTCCTGGCTGGCTAATTCAGTCTTAGAAACTCACTGGAGAGAAAATGGTGGCTCTCACCAGAGTCTCTGGGTTAAGGTGCTCCCTGGAGTTAGGCCCTCTACTTGCAGGGAAGGGCAGAGAATGTCCCTGATCCACCTCTCTCACTGGGAAGCTGAGAGGATCCTGTCCCTCAATGGTGATGTTTTCAATGATGGAATCTACTCAGAGCACATGTGACTCTTACTCTGAGTCAATCATTTTAAATTTTTTCATGAAAATGTGTGTAAATAGACATTCACAGTGATTCAATTCTCTAAAGTAAAACCATTTTACAGAGATAGATTAAAAATCCTTAAAACAGTATGCACAGAATTTTATTTATATCTTTGTTATTTGCCTATCAACCCAAGGATGGAATGGTAAATTCTGAAGTTATAGTTTTATTGTCTAAGTCCATTTTGTAAACTAAGACATGTAAAATAACAATGTTGTGTATGTTTCAATAAATTAACTCATTTTTTCAATAAAATTAGAGAAATTTGACAAGGAATTATCTTTTCATTATTAGAAGACCTTAAAAATGTATTTATATTGTATAGATTGAAGACTGGTTAATTTTCCTCTACCTATACTACATGGTGTATTTACTTTCAATGTTGAGTAATTTAAAGTACATTCTACTCATCTCTATCTGTATGCATTTTGAAATGTAGTAATCCACATTCTAAGAGCTTACAC
Organism: Mastomys coucha; assembly: GCF_008632895.1. Lineage (NCBI taxonomy): Eukaryota > Metazoa > Chordata > Mammalia > Rodentia > Muridae > Mastomys > Mastomys coucha. Next base: position 72,671,588 of record NW_022196905.1, on the reverse strand, counting down.
AAATGATTCAAATAGTATATTATTATTTTATATACTTAATAAGAACCACTATTTTTCATTTTGTTGCTAGCGTTCAAAATTAATTCTAAGTGATATACACCATGTTTCAGGCAGAAGGTCTGCTGCTCTAATTCAGTTGATTTTTTGCCTCCAAATATCAGTCATTTATCCATGAAAGAATAATTTCTGTAGTTTTTCAGAGAACAACCATAAGTCTGTCAAATCATGAACAAATTATACTTTGGAGAGATGGCTCAGTGGTTCTTGCAAGGTTGGTTAGCCATACCACAGTGGCTAACCACTAACAGAAGATATGAAACTGTCTACTGTTCTGGTCAGGCACTGTATAATTATCAATTATAGATAAAAGCAGTCAAAAGACGCATGCTCATATTTTTTAAAAAAATCTTTAAAAATATATATTAGTGAAGACTTCACAGGTATAGTGTCTAGTGTCACTGAGAGACATAGGAATCTTAAGTGGGAGTATTTTGCAGATATATCAACTTGAGCTATACAACTCTGAATTTTGACTGTCTTTCTTTCTTTCTTCCTTTCTTCCTTCCTTCCTTCTTTCCTTTCTTCCTTCCTTCCTTCCTTGCTCACTTGCTTGTTTGATGCTTTCTCTGTTTTTGTCTCTTTCTCTGTGTGAAGAGGAATTTTTTTTTTGAGGAATTTCTAATATGACTGCCAAAATGTGAACTGCGAAAGAATGGAACCAAAAGCCAGCAGGCCATCAACCCTCCAAAAAGAACTACAGGAAAGAGAGTAAAGCAGTAAGATGACCCTTCCTTAGAATGAGAATATCAACTGGTTATACACTACCAATATGTCACCCCTGAACATACATAAAAGTAATAGTATATGGATCCATCAGATTATACTTAGGAATATATATCTCTATATGAATATACATATGCATACAATAATAATTACTAAATAAAGAGGATATGTGTTTGAGGGAGAGTTGAAGTGGTTACTGGGTATGTATGGAGGAAGGAAATGGAAAGAAGAGATCTTGTACTTAAAATCTCAGGAATAAACTAAAATAACAAAAATAATGAGTGCAAAAATAATAAATTAACAAAAATTAAATAGAAGAAAGTTAGCCATCCAACCTTAGTGGGTTTTTCTAAGTAAAGAAGTAAATCAGTTACTTAACAACCCCAGTGACATAAACTCCTTTAGGAGATAAACAAATGACAAAACAAAGATTTAAATCAGTAACTTCTTCTCGTGATGACTGAAGAGGCCTGGTGATACTGCTCAATGGTTAAGAAAACCTCACTCCTTTGAAGGGCAACTGAGTTTGATTGCCAACACCCACATGGGGCAGGTCAACTAAATTTATAATTCTGATTCCTGGAAGGCTGGTGCCCTCTTTTGATTTAGACAGGCTACAGACAAGTAGATAAATATATAGATTAATTAATTAATTAATAATAAAATTAAATACATTTTGGAATAAAGGACTAAGGAACAAAGATACTGCTCCCAATATAAAAAACGCCAACAAATACAATTTCAATAGAAATGAACATGTAAATTAAAGTTAATTGCCACACCCACTCTAGTGAAATCTGTGTGTCAGGCTTGAAGGCTTGACCAAGGATCTGAGGCATACAGCTTCAGAGAGGCTAGCCTCCTGGTATTCTTTGACATTTCCTAAACTGGATGTGTACCAGATTGTCTCTGCGATAGTTGATGGAGGGTCTTGCATGCTAGATTTATGATTTACTAATAGCTAAACAAAATTAGATGTTGCTCTCTGATCTTCGTTAATGTTCCAACATCTTAGCCTAACCTTGGCTTGGAATTTCTTAGAGAATGCTACACATTCAGACTAATTGCCTCCAGCATTTTTAGGAAGATAATGAGGGAGGTTGAGCATTGAAGTTTACTGAATAGAAGTTGATAATCCCAGGGCAAAGTCAACTAGAATCCTCATTTGTAGCGCAGACCACATTAGAATTAGTGGCAGCTGAGCCATTCCCAGGAATTAGCAAGAGTGAGACCCCCTGGGGCATATTTCTGCTAGCCCAGAAGATTAGCATAGTTGAGCATTTACTAAGGATGGGCTGGACCTTGAACCTGGTGTGTGTATGAGAGAGCTGTGCTTTGAGAGGGCTGCACTGTGAGGCATTCGAGCCTCTAACCTCATGAGGTCCTTAGCTCCCCAGGCTCAGCCGGGCCCTGCGCAGCCCAAGCACTCTGAGCCCGTGGGTTCAGAGCCCATCCAGAAGAGGTATCTGCTGCTTTAGACCCATTGCCGCCTGACTTTTCTTTTTCTTTTGTCATTGACCATAAAGATCTGATGCCTAATTTTGAGAATATACGTTCAGATCCTGCACTTCCTTTTGTTGCATCTGCTACTTTTTCAATTGCCTACTCCTTGCCAGCCTGATTACAGGGACTCCGATTTCTCCTGCGGATTGAGGGATCACCAAGGCTCCCTGGTCTGCTGCAGTTAATGTTCTTATTTAGTATTAACTAGTATTAGAGGTACAACAACTAAGTTCTGTATTCCACATAATTTTACTTAAATGTAAATAATCTAAAATTATAAATGTAAAAGAAATACTTAGGTGAAAGTTCAGACATTTCACAGTTTTATTCTTCAGTGTATCTAGATTTTATATAGTATACACTGTGTAAGACGTGTATTATTTATAGTTTGTCCCATAGTTATAAGAACATGCTATACTTTGCCCAGTTCATTAGCCATGTTTCATACTTCCCATTATATCATACTCAAAGTAATATGTCATATTCAGAGTAGTTATTGCTGCACATGCTACATCACTTACCAAATGACTTAATACATTTATAAAACAAAACATTATGTAATTTACCCATTATTTTGCTATTTTAAATAGTTCAAGATAAAATCAGTAAACTATGTATTCTTAATTCATGTATTTGAATATTATCTTCCTAAAGATATTACTTTATATCTTTCCTGAGCATTGGTGAGGAGTATTTCATATGTGTAAATGGATAGTGCTGAACTTTTAATATTGCTTCATTAAATGTCTATCTCATTTCTGTCTATTCTCTGTAAGCTTTAGAGAAATCCTAAATCCATTGCATGGCTGACTAGGCTGTCAGAGCAGAGAGTTGCCAGCACAAGTATGGGAATATGCCCATTCATCTTTTTTAATATTTACCACAACACTGGTAGGATGTGGAACAAAGGGAATGCTCCTCCATTGCTAGTGGGAGTGTAAACTTATACAATCACTTTGGAAATCAACTTGGTGGTTTCCCCAAATATTGGAACTCGATCTACCTCAAGACACAGCTATACCAATTATAGGTATATACTCAAAGGACACTTATACTGTAAACACACTTACTCAACTATATTCATAGCAGATTTACTCACACCAGCTACAAACTGGAAACAATCTCAACCGAAACCATTTTTTGGTTCCTCAACCAAAAAATGAATAAAGAAAATGTGGTACATTTATACAGTGGAGTATTACTTAGCTGATAAAATAAGTAACATTTGAAATTTGCAGACAAAGTGTTGGAACTACCTCCTGAGAGAGGTAACTTAGACTCAAAAAGACATAGTATGTACTAACGTCTAAGTGGATGTTAGCTGTAAAGGATAATCAGGCTAAAATCTATAGAACCAGGGAGACTAAGTAACAAGGAGGGCTCAGGGCAGGACACCTGCATTCCCTATGGAAGGGGAAAGGATATATATTTCGTGGGTGAACTGGAGGTGGGTGAAGTTAGGGAAAGGAGTAAACAGGGTGAGGGAACAAAAGGGGAGAGTGTCAGGAGAGATCAGCTGAAATGGATGTGGGGAGCACATTTTGGGAACACGGAAGAAACCTATTACAGTGGAAATTTCCAGGAATCTATGAAGGTGAATTTAGTAAAAACTCTTAGTGATGGAGGATAAGGAGAACTGACTGTATCTAGACAAGGCTGGTGAAAGGCTGGAACACAACCAAGCCATAAAACTTTCAACCTACAATTTGTCATACCTGTGCTTGGGTAAAGGTAGCAAAGAACTATGGGAATGTCAAACTAATGACTGGTCTGACTTGAGACCCATGCCATGATTGGGAGCCCATACCTAACACTATCTGTGGGCTGGATATCACAGAGACATAGGATACAACCAAATTTGACCAGCAATAAATATATATATAAATAAATGAATAAATAAAATTTAAATAAAAACAATTAATGAAAATATTCTTAATGATACTGTGCTATACTTGTAGACTAGAAGGTAGTTTAATTGTTATCAAAGAAACTTCATCTGGCAACTGATAGAAGCAGATGCAGAGACTCACAGCTGAATATTTGGCAGAGCTGGGAGAGTCCTTTGGGAGGAAGGATTTTAAGAGCCAGAGGGTCAAGAACACTACAAGCACATGAGCCACAGAATCAACAAATCATGGAAAATAGAGTCTCACATAGAATGACTGACAGTCAGGGAAACTAAATGGGTTTGACCTTGGTTCTGTGCATATGTTTTAGTTGTGGAACTTGCTATGATTGTGGGACTCCTAGCACTGGGAATGGCAGGTGTCTCTGACTCTTTCGTTTGCTTTTGGGACCTGTTTCTTCCTACTGTGTTGCCTGGTCCACCCTTAATATAAGGGGATGTGCCTAATCTTATTGCAACACAATAAGCCATATTTGGTTGATATCCCTGGGAATCTTGCCCTTTTATGAAGGGAAATGAGGAGTGGAGATGGGAGGGGGACTGGGAGGGGAGGAGAAGGTAAAAGTGTGGTTGGGATATAATATATGTGAGAAAATTTTAGTAAAAAATGGTAGCTGCAGTTAATAACTTTATCCAAAGGTCTAAGCTCTGATCACCATAGTCAAAATAAAACTACTATTTTAGTATACACACACACACACACACACACACACATACACACACACACACAATCATTTTGAACACTTGTCTCTCAGTTATATGAGAGAATACCAGAGTACCCATCCTTAGAAATTTTTGATGTATACCAGTCATTATTCCCTATCCTTTCTATATCTTCCTAAGTATCTTAAAACTACAACTTTGTCCTACTTATCCTTTACCAATGAAATAGTTTGAAGAGACACTGAGAAAAAAATCTTACATAATAAACATTAAAGTAAAAGAAAGTGGTAACTATGACATCTTCATAGAGCTTATAAGAACATGTAGAATCATATAGGATTACACAAATAATGACCATATTTTTTACAGAAGTCAGTGAATTTTAGTAACTTTATAGTATCTGAACCCCTGGCTTTTCAGAGTACATGAAGTATGTATTTTTATAAAAAATATGTGTAGGTTTTCAGCAGTATAACATAAAGCACCTTCAGAAACGGGAGCATAATATACATAATATACAGTCACAGTTTTACTTTCTTTGTGTAATCTTATTGACGTTCCTCATAAGTCATCTGTTATACCACTGTATATCTGCCTTTAGAGAAAGAGACAAGAGATAAAATCCAGAAGCATTTTCAAATGTTGACTACTTTCCTATAATTTCCTTATATGATGCCATGGTTTTGGAGTGCTAACTGAGCTTATCTTAGACTTCTGACTGAGCTGTGTTGTTTGAACATAGGGTGCATTCAAGTGTTTGGTGTTACTCATTTTGCCACTGACATGTGTCAGTAGCTTATGACCAAAACTAAGAAGAGAAATGATGCTTTTCTTGTAAGTATCATATTTTAATTCCACTAGATTTGTGAGTTACTGAGTATTATATGAGTTTTGTTAAAATGTCTGCAGTATAAAACGGAATCTGAAATATCATCTGTTGACCTTCTAGCTATAAACAAAACAAAGCTACTTGGTTGGAGGAGGCATTTTTATGAAAGATGCTCTGTCTTATCTCCCCTGTGGTCAGAGGTCTAAAATATGCATCATGAAATGCAAACCTTAATGGAAGCTGTTTGTGTGAACTATAGCCTTTTAAGGCTGGATTTATAATCATTCATTGCATGAATGATTTCTCCATGCACCAGTGTTCTGGAGCCACAAGTGACCAGGGCTTGATGTCTTACATGCTCAAACTCCTTTTTGCTATCAGAAGTAAAATGACTGTTTTGTTATTTCAGTTTCAAGTCAAACATCGTTTGAGAGCTTCCAAAAACAGGCATAGGAATTAGCAAGAGACTGCATGAAATCAAAATATAGTGAACTGGTGTAAATAGAATTACTATGCCATTTGCTAGTTACGTGGTTATAAGAAAAGTTATTTCATCTCTTTTTATCTCAGCTAAGGCAAATGGTGAAACTAATGTATTAGAACATATTTACAGAAACAATTAATACATTGGAAAGAAAATGAATATAACTGTGATAATAAATAGTAAAATTATGTCTTATAAAATACTTCCAAATTTTACCTGTCTGATAATATGTTTATATATTTGATCCTTAGTATTGTTAGTTGAATAAATTTTATGAAAATAAATAATTAGATTTTGTTTTCATGACTTAATACTATTCCAGCCACATGCAATTATTTTAATTATTTGTTATCTGCCATTATTTATTAATGAATTAATACAACTACTTTATTAACTTAAGATTATTTTTCTTTTTAGTTACCTTATGACTTCCTGAGAACTCTACTCTTGATTAAGGAGAAATCAGGGTCTTATCTTGACGTTCTTAGTTTCATCAATTAAGTAATTTAATAGTAAACTTAAATGAAAGATCAGAACAATTTTAATAGTGTTTAAAAGAAAAATCCAAGGCAGAGAATTGGGACTATCTCAGCAGCTGTATGGAAGAACTGAATGGAGGAGAGGAGGACAGACAGTCAATTCAGCAAGCCGGTACGGATGTCAGAGAATGGACTACAAGGAGCCATGGTGGAGAGAAACTTTAGAGAAAGGAGAAGAAACCCCCTTGTTGTCAGGAAAGTCCAAAATTTAAGGGAAGCACGCTTAGAAAAGAGAAAGAAAAGAAAGTTCTACTCTCTTGGGTCAATTTGTACGTTGCAGACCCCATCTTCTTAGAAGCTCAGACACATGGCTCTATATGCCCATGGCCTAGAGGCTGGGATTCTGGAACACACAAAAACCCAGTGTTGCCTTCTCCCTGCAGGTGAGTGACTGCCCCAGCTGCAATGCTAAGTCTCCAACCACACCACAGATGCTAGTGTCCTTGAATAGGAGTATTTTTCTTCTAACAAATCGTCCCATGAGTAAAGTAGTAGAGTCATTTAAGTATCTTAGGCTCGTCTATTCATGAGGCGTTTTATAGGAAAGCTGTAGTCTATTTAGAAAACTACAAAATAACACAACCAGCTTTCATTCCCTCTTACTCTTCCATTAAAATATATGAATAATCACTCACAAATGCTGTATGTACGCATACAAAATTATAACAAAAATCTATGTATTTGTTTATTATTTTGAAAGTAGCTTATAGATATCATAGTGTTTTCTTATTAACTCTTTCATAATATAGTATCCATAATGTAATTAAAAAATAACTTTTAAAAGATCAGTTCGACCTTCATGTTGGTCCCTCAACAACTGGAGCAGCAGCTGTCCCTAAGGCTGTTGCTTGTCTGAATGGATCCCATTCTCCTAACTGGACTGCCTTGTCTTGCCTCAACCAGAGAAGACAGGTCTAGCCCTGCAGAGATTGATTTGCCAAGGTGAGGAGATATCCAGGGTGGGCTTCACTCTCTCAGAGAAGGGGAGGGAAAATGTTGGGAGGGACTGTGTGAAGGAGGGATTGAAAGATGGAGGGGAGGAAGTACTCAGGGATGTAAACTGAATAAATAAATAAATTAATGGAGGAAAAAAGTTGAGAAAAAGTCTTTACTTTCTCTTATTTTACCTAAATTTAAATACTATCTTCTACCTCCTACCTCCTTTAAGAAATTGTAGTCCTGGTACCAACGATCAAAAAAGCTAATTCAACATTTTCAGAGAAATAAATATTCTACTTAAATTTTAGGCTTTTTCCAAATACATATTTTTCTTAGAAAACTTAACAACAGCAAAAGCCAGTAATAGGCTCTTTTCTCTTGGAAAATTGCTTCATGGCTTATTTTCATAAATCTCATTTGTATTTGCAAATTAGTTTTGTTAATTTTCTTCATTCCCATAGTCAAATGCCGACACTCTAAAGAATGAGGATTATCCCGCAATTATTAGTTTATGAAAATTTCATAGACTTTTATTTATCCAAATTAACTACCAGAATGTTTTTCACTTGCAAAACCTAAACAAGATTTTTTTGGTAAGACTGAAGTGAATGTTAGCATCAATAGGAATGATCACTGTGGAAATATCCAACTGCCCTCTGATTGGATTTGATGTCTGATTGTCCCCCATGGTAGAGGGAAGAGGACATGTATGCCAGATATTGTAGGTCTGGATAATATCACATCACAGGTCCTAGGAGGTCTTAGATCTGGCTATAACTATTACTATTGTATGTCTAACTTGGTCCAACATCAAACTCCTTTCTAAATGTCTGAAGTTAAAAGAAACAGATATTTTCTGATGTTGATTTACAGAATTTGTTAATTTTCACACCCAAAATAACTCGTACTTTATTAGTCATTACAGCTTTTTACTGTTACGTATTTCAACGAGTATATTTGGGTTATACCGTTTATATATTAGGTATACATTTATAATTGTAAAAATAGTTTCTTCTGAAAATGTATCAATGGATTTAAGTCCCAAATCTGAAATTATTGCCAATCACATTTCCATTTTATTTTATTTTATTTATTTTATTTGTGTGTGTGTATGTGTGTGTATGTGTATGATTGATCAGTGTATCATTGCGTGCTATCCACAGACTTTCAGCCCCTTCCCTTAGTACATACTGACCTCATATGGTTTATTTAGTTTCTTCTTTCACAGACAGGATACAGCCTGAGTATTTTTAAATTTTGCCTCAGAAAATTTCTAAGGGCATCACCAAGAATGCAGGCACATTCTTTCCCAAAATATCACAAAACAGCTTTTATCTCAATTGGTAATATAGCTCCCCTCTGAAACCTCTTTAACTGAGCAGTCACAGCCAATATTGGCCTTAGAACTGTCTTCTGAGCTCCTATTTAGGATGAACGTCAATTTCTTCCTACAGCATTCAACTACTGTTCTAGTCTAAATCTCCAAAATCTTCATTGCTTCTCCATAGGATGGTATGTTCAGCAGCTTCACAGCAGTACCTGATATCTAGCAAAAACTTCTTTGGTTTAGTTACCTTTCTTTTTTTAAAAAATTAGATACTTTCCTTATTTACATTTCAAATGTTACCCCTTTTCCTAGTTTCCTCTCTAAAAACCGCCTATCCCATCCTCCCTTCCCTTGCTCACCAATCGACTCACTCCCAGTTCCTGGTCCTGGCATTCCCCTACACTGGAGCATAGAACCTTCGCAGGACCAAGGGCCTCTCCTTCCATTGATGACCAACTAGGCCATCCTCTGCTATACATATGCAACTGGAGCCATGAGTCCCTCCATGTGTACTCTTTGGTTGGTGGCTTATTCTCTGGAAGCTCTGGAGGTACTGGTTAGTTATTCCTCCTATGGGGCTGCAAATCCCTTCAGCTCCTTGAGTCCTTTCTCTAGCTCCTTCATTGAGGACCCTGTCCAATGGATGGCTGTGAGCATCCACCTCTGTATTACTTTTATATTGCTTTGATAAAACCTCACAACCAATCCATCTATAGAAGCAAGAGCTTGTTTGGGCTTATGGTTCTGGATGGGTAAGATCACTCCTGGTAGGAAGCAGAAGTCATAGTGACTTGAATAATAAGCAGAGAGCTTATATACTGAACTGGAAGGAGAAACCAGTATGCAAATTAGAAGTGCTCTTTAATTTCTGAAAGCCCACATCAATGGCCAATGTTGTATTTCCTCAAAAAGGCCATGCCTCCTAAGCCTCTCCAAACAGAACTACCAACTGGTGACCAAGAACTTAAATGCATAAGACTATACGACCATGCTATACATTTAACTAAATATATTAAAATTAAGAAAAATCTCAGATTTATTTTAATTAAGAAAATTAAAATTGAAATTCTCAGTTATTCTGTTAGATTTAGGTAAACAAATGGAGATATATGCAAAATAAAAAATATAATAAAATAAAATAAAGCCTACACTTTAAAAATTCTTCTTTTAGGATGTGTTGTATACTTTCAATGTGTCAAATACTCTGGAATATATCAGAGAAATCAATAAGTACTTGCCATAGTCATCAGTGATGTGATTATAAAAAGATAAAGAGAGAAGGGGTATGTTTGTGGTAGTGTAGTGAGATGTGGGAAGGGGGTGTCTCTGCAGGCCCATGCTAAGGCATGCCTTCCCCCTGAAGGACCAGCCACAGGACTCTATGGTATAGGGTATAGTATAGAATAGAGTTTGTTCCAGGAATGGGGAGGGGAGTTGAGAGGTTAGCAGAGGCAGACAAAGGCAGAGAGAAAGAGAGAGAGTAGAGAAGTAGAGGCTGGCCCTGGGCACATTGAGAGAGAAGGGGAAAGGGTATGGGGACAGTGTAGTAGCAGGAATGCAAGAGCAAGAGAGAGAAGAGGGGGCAAGCAGCCCCTTTTATAGAGAGTCAGGCACACCTGGCTATTGCCAGGTAACTGTGGGGTGGAGCATACCTGGTTGTTGCCAGGTAATGTGGGGTGAAGCTTAGGCAGAATGCTAACAATCAAAGCACAAAGGAAATACAGGGAAAATATATGTTATAAACAAGATATGTTGTGTGATATATAGATGTATATGTGAAGTACCTCTAGCATAGTGAAGGGCCTCAACTTGACAAGACAGAGTCCATCTTGTAATCAGGCCCCACTAGGTCCTGTCCTTAGGTTAAGCTCTAGTTACTTGAAAAACCACAAACTGTTCCTGGAAGGAACCACCCTAGACATAGGCCAACAGCAAATCAAATAAACAAACAAACAAAACAAAAACCCAAAAACCTAACATTCTGGAGTCTATAGGTAAATATAGATAGATTGCTAAAGCCACCTGAAATCATTGTTATCCGGTCTTTTCACTGCCCAGTTGATAAGCCCTTCACCCTGCTGTAACCACAATAAAAAGGTTGAACCTCAGGTGCTCTGGGCATTCTGCACTACCCTGCTGCATTGGACAGACCTGATGGTCCAAGCTTGAGCTGGAATAAAGACTGTTGCTTTTTTATATGAGTTCAACTCCTGATACATCTTAACCCTCTCTGTCCCCATTTCAAAGGGCACCTAACTCTCTACTGCTTCTCCTCTTCCTCCATCCAAACCAGAAATTCCACCTACTTGCCCAGTGATTGGCTCCTGTATTCATTAGGGGATTGGTTCACAAGAACAACACCAGACTCATCCATTCTCCATTTCTGTTCCAATAAAAAACAAAACTCTTCTTTCAAGATAGAGCACAACTATTACCATTTTGTAGTTTATAAGGTATAGATTAACTACACACCCAGTCCATCGTTCTACACCTAACTGATGTCCTGGCTTTAGATTGTATGCTATCTGAAAACTATCCTCTCAAATCTATTCTCTCAAAAGTAAATAGCCTGGGTTCGCTATGAGACTATAAGTAGCTTTTCAACCCTGTCAGAAATGCAAGAATGACCAACATTAACTGAAAATACATAGGAAGCCTAACACAACTTCCAGAACTGAGACAAACTGCAGAGAGAGCTGCCTACCTATGCAGCCCCAGCAAGTCAGGAAGATGGAGCATGTCTTCAGCCTTCTGGCCCAGGATCATCTGACAGACCTAGAGAAATAGAATATTAAGGACGAACATACTCTGCCTCTGCAGAATCAAGCTGTCCTAAACCTGTAATTATGTCCTTTTGACAGTATTATGTCTGCAGATGAAAAGAGGCAATGCTTGCCTAGTGGCTGTCTCAGCACAACTGGAGTAAAACTCCTCATAGATGCTCAGTTTCTTCTTTGAACCCAAGATAGGGAATGCTGTCAGGAGCAAATGAGTGTCAACAACAAGTGAATAAATAACACTACATGTCCCATTCTGTGGATTTTTGATGTTTTTGAAAACCAACTATCTATGTAAAGTAATCTGGACTGTTCTCTGTTAGCTACTCCCTACACAATCTTTCCACCCAACTCTCTAGGTTCCCACTGACATGTGGTTATGCCAACCCTGTGCTTCAAATCCCCCATGACCATTGAGGTACACATCTAGCAAACCCATGATCTGCCACCTTATCTTTCTCTCTTGAACCCAGACGAGCCACTGTGTGAAGGAAAATGCAACATAAACTCAATTCAGAAGCAATGGTAACTCAATCTCTGGGTGCAACAACTAAAATGTAATCTTGTAAGCCTTACTAAAATCTGATTCCTCTAGTGGTGAATCTTTGTGGAGCCACCATGATGCCAGGAACCTCTAGCAGCTACATCTTACCCCTCTCTGTCCCCACTCCAAAAGGTACCTAACTCTCTCCTGCTTCTCCTCTTCCTCCATCCAACCCAGAAATCTCACCTATTCACCCAGTGATTGGATCCTTTATTCATTAGGGATTGGTTCACAAGAACACCACCAGGCCCTCCACAGTAGGGAGCAGGTAAGAAATGCCACAGCAAGCTCATCTGACCATTGATTCAAGCTCCTTTAATATCCTCCCCATTGGTCTTAAGAAATCCTCTCTTCTTTATAGCAGTTCCTGATTGGGTGGCATTGTCTGCAATAGCAATCCTTGGTCTCTCAGACAGTCTTCAATCCTTCTGTAGAGGATGCCTTGTGGCTGTGCAGCTCTAGGTATGTATGTAGCGATGGCCTCCAAAGTTCCTTCTACACTTTTAGGTCTGGTTTACTTAACTCAGGATGATATTTTCTAGTTCCATCAATTTCCCTGCACAGACTACAATGTAATATATACTAAAAGCAGGTTTATCAGAAAGCTGCTCTTGGAGTGAGTTCACCTGCCCAAAGGAAGAGTCTAGGAAAGTTGCTATGGGGAAGGGAGGGAAGAAAGGGCCCCCCTGCTCTGAAATTAGAGAAGGAAGAGGTGGAGGAGGAGAAGAAGAAGAAGAGGAGAAGAGAGAGTGCAAAATATCAAATTATATATGGAAGGTCCTCTGGGGAAAAGGCAGGCCAGCCCCTGGAATGGGAAGTTAAGGTTAGGGACAAGGTATGCTAGGTAGGGACTGATGGATGCTGGTAGAACCTGCAGGCCAGGTTTGCTTTGATATGTGAAATATGTTCTCAGTCCCTTGTCCCTGTTCTTAGACCAAACAAAAATAATTCAGAAATTATTAATATTCCATAGAGAATAGTTAGTTAAAAATTGTTATGTGAAGAAGCAGGATAGTGGAAGCAAGAAAACCAAAACCAAAACCAAAACAAACAAACAAAAAAACCCGACTCTGTGAATAGTAGTGCTGAGCAGAAGTGAAAATAGACCAGAATCTACAAAGTCTGCACCATGCACCATATTTTCAAAAGGAACAGACTATTTATTGCCATTCAGAAGCTTAATAATCTATTTGGTGAAACAAAACACACCAGCAAATTAAATTAGTGTGGCATGATTTAAATAAATGCTAGGTTGCCTAGAATGACTAATTTGCAGGTGAACGGAGAGGGTCCAAAGCCTTTGGGGAAACCAGAAGGAGAAGATACCTCTTCTGACTGCAAGTGACTCAGACTCACTGGAGAAAGAAAATCACAGTACAGTCCGAAGCTTAACCTTGAAGAGGGGTCACTCATGTCTATGCCTGATTCAGCAATGATTGTACACATAAAATACACATTAAAGCTGAAGAGAAAAATCAACACAACTGTTTTGAAATGTATTGTATTGGTAAACACAACTTGTTAAAATTAGCATCATCTAAAGCGATTTTTTTATTTGATTTTTTTTCAATCAAGTTCTTTACCCTCTTGAGTCAGTTCGTTTTCATTTACAACAGATTTTCGTATTGTACTCACATCATTTTCCAGTGAGGGTTTTGGTGTGTACATTCATACTGTTGAGAAGTCAGAAACATTCCTTCTCCTCCAACAGAGCAGTTTGACTACAGAAGCAAGCTGCCATCAGAACTCTTTTGAAATAGACACTGTTTTGGAAAATGTGTTTTTCAAGTAGTCCACTTTTAAGAGTAGGAGAGAGAAAAGGACAAATTTATTCTATTCACAGTTTACTAAATTGTCCATTTAACAGTGTTTTTTTCAACAATGCTCAAATGATTAGCTCTAATTCCAGTGCTTTAAGAGCATACCTGTTTTTCCTGCCTCTTTTTCTTAATGAAAAATAGTATTTGTCTAGAAACACAATAGAGAAGATGATGTTGACAACAGACAATTTTCTCTCCTCAAAAAAGGTGATTGATGGCATAGGTACATAGATCACCTTGTCAGTGATTATTGTGTCTTATCATTAATTCACTCATTCATTCAATCCTTCCTTCCTTCATTCATTCATTCATTTATTCATTCATTCATTCATTCTAGTGCTTTGGCTGAAAACCATGGTGACAAAATTACATAAAATATTGATTTGAATAGGTAAGCTTTTAAAACCATCTTTAGAAATACATTATGAATCTGAATAATAATATCTAATAAAAAGTATCCTTGGGATTGATAATTTACCATCACCTTGGTTAGAAAAACTAATGCAAATATTTGATTTATACTTAAAGGAAAGCTAGCTGTACTGTGCTGACTTCTTTGAGTGCCAGTTTGTAGGAAGTTTTGAAATATATTAGATTGCAGTTTCAAAGTTAGTTAAGGTGTCTTTTCCCTCAAAATAAGGACAATATATTAAAATAACTATGCTTTAGAAGGGTCACATAAAATATAAAGTATGCCAATGTCTGGGAAAAAGGGAACATAAGGTACTCCATTCTAAAACTGAATTTCTGTCTCATAGAGACAGTGCAATATCAGTTATTTCCCTTGCAACTTAGAGATAGAATTTCATGTTTAATTTACAATTAAAAAAAGTAGAAACTCAATTTTGTCTGTCCACTGGTGAAAGTAGGGTATTGAATTAGCCTGCTATTATTAAGCTGGGTCTAATCTGTGGCTGTATGTATAGTATGTATAGTGGTATATGTTTTATTAAACAGGATACAATTGAGTTTGGTGTGTCTCCATGTTTACTTATATTGTCTTCATGATGTATTATTCTTCTAATGAGTATAAATAACCTTACTTATTCTTTCTATAAATTTGAGTTGAAAGCGTACTTTGTTATTTTCACAACCTCTGTTTATTTTTGTTCCATTTTCATAAACCATCTTTAGTTATTTTTAAATCTGTAGTAGTTTTGTCATTGGTAGTGAGGCATGGTTTTAGAATTGAGCAAAATGATGGATCCTGTTTTTTAATCCAGTCAACAATCCTGTGGATTATTTTATTATTCTTCTCATTAAGTTTTTATTGAAAATAGATTCTTTTATAGTACAGTATATTCTGACCACACTTACCCCTCTTTCCACTCCTCCCATCTCCCCCACATCTGTCTTTCTGCTCATTTCCCCTTCAGAAACCAGCAGGTCTCCAAGACAGGCCCACTACCAGGACAAAACAAGATAACAAGATATGGCAAGGTGGAAGCCCTCACATCAGGCTGGACGAGGCTACCTAATAGGAGGAAAAGAGCCTGAAGAGCAAGAAAAAGGGAGTCAGAGATACATCTGCTCCCACTGTTAGGAGTTCCACAGAAATGCCAAGCAACATCCATAACATGTACACAGAGGACCTGTGGGGACTGGGACAGTATAGAGAGCTAGGATGAATGGAGAGAGGGAAAAGTGTGGTTGTATTGTATTATATGAGATAATAATCTACTTTTAATTTAAAAAATCATGTTGGTTTTTAAAGATTTATATACAAATACATGTAAAAAACCATAATTTTAAAAATAGAAGTGGAAGCAAAGTTTTGAATTATCATAGCTGGAGAAAATACCTAAATCATTTATCTAGATAAAATCTCTTGACCTGTGTTTATAGTTGATGTTTCAATGAGCATCCATAATTTTCTGACATTTCTACTGGGACAGAAAAATTTGACCATTATAAGTTAAAACTGTCATCTTTAGTCACTTAAAACACATGCTATATAAAGTTGTAAATGTATGTTGTGGCTTAATGTTAAACACTGCAACCTTCCACCTGTGTTATTGAGTGGTCAGGACAAGTGATGCTATCTCATAAAGCACTTATTTTGTCAACAATATACTAAACAAGGATGCCAAGGGAGATAATCCTTCTTTTATTCTGTGCACATAAATGTTTTATCATTCTGAAGGAATTTGATGATAAAAGCAAGGATTTTAGCATCCATTAAATGTTTGAGGACTACTCCAGAGAACCAAATAACCCTATTAAAAATGGGGTACAGAGCTAAACAAAGAATTCTCAACTGAG
>NW_022196905.1:72604940-72654083 GCF_008632895.1 Mastomys coucha | reverse complement strand
AATGGAGAAATTTACATGTAAATAAAGAAAATGTCTAATAAAAAAAAGTAAAATAAAAAAAATATTTGAGGACTTTTCAACATATTACATTTTACCTTTAGGCCTGTTCACAAAAATAGTTATCTATTGATCACCATGTAATGTAGTTGTTATGTCAGAGCATACTTTTCAAATAAATTAAAAAACACCTATATAGCTATAATATAGGAATTGTTTTTAAATATATAGTTTAGTTGACTGCAGTTTAATTATTTAAAAACTTGAGCTGGGCAGTGGTGGCTCATGCCTTTAATCCCAGCACTTGGGAGGCAGAGACAGGCAGATTTCTGAGTTTGAAGCCAGTCTGGTCTATAGAGTGAGTTTTAGGACAGCCAGGGCTATACAGAGAAACCCTGTCTTGAAAAACAAACAAACAAACAAACAAAAAAGAACAAAAAACAAACAAACAAAAAAAAAGTTGAGTCCATGCATATATCTCTCTGAGAGTTGAGTGTGGAAGAACAGCTGAAGAAAACTAAATATAACCTCTTCATAGTTATGTTTTAGCAACATCTGTTGGTATTTTATAATTTGTTATTTCATTTGGGGACAATTTTGATCCTGTGAACAGCTAACATTCCTTTTATTTATTCACATGTGCCCCTTTATTTTATGATGAGATGTTACACCAGTGTCTGACATTCCATGGATATTAGAGAACATCTTTGGGCATCACTCTTTTCTCTTACAACATGGGTACTAGGTACTGAACTTAGGATACATAGCTTGGTAACAAATATCCACTGAATCATCTCTCTGAAACAATTAAAATTGCTAACAGAAAAATTCTAGGGGTTTAAAAATTACTTACTTTTCAAGTTTTAAAAAATAACTGAAAGAATAATGGGAATGGGGGTGGGTGAATCCCTGTTTGTATTGGTTGGTTTTATGCCAACTTGGCAGAGGAAAATTCATTGGAGAAGAAGAAATGTCAATAAAGAAAAATGCTCCCATAAGATCTGGTTATAGAAAGGACTTGAAGGCATTTTCTTACCTGATGATCAATAGGAGAGGCTCAGGCCATTGTGTACCACCTATGGGTTGATGGTCCTGGGTCTATAAGAGAGCAGACTGAATAAGCAATGAAGACCAAGTCAGTGAGCAACTTCCCTTCATGGCCTCTACATCAGTAGCTGCTTCCAGATTTGTGATCTGCTTTAGTTCCTGTCCTGAATTCTTTCTAGGATGAATAGTAATGTGGGGGCCGGGCAGTGGTTGGGCACACCTTTAATCCCAGTACTTAGGAGGCAGAGGCAGGCAGATTTCTGAGTTCGAGGTTAGCCTGGTCTACAGAGTGAGTTCCAGGACAGCCAGGACTATACAGAGAAACCCTGTCTCGAAAACAAACAAACAAACAAAAACAAAAATACAAACAAACAAACAAAAAAATAGTAACGTGGAAGTGTAAGCTAAATAAACCATTTCTTCCCCAATTAGCTTTTGGTCATAGTGTTTCACCACAGATTTAGAAACTGTAACTAAGACAATGCTTATTTTCCTAATGCAACCTTTTCTAATCTGATAATAATAAGTGGTTTTCTTAACTTTATTTGGGGCAGGAACAAAACATGATACTTAATAATTAATTGTCATTGTTCTTTTCTACATATTTTAATTAACTGACAGTTTTTCTTGGAAATTAAACAATCTTAAATTCCTTGCATACACATTTATGAAATTTTTAAATACTAAAAATTGTATATGTATTTGCTGACCCATGAGATGGATCATAATATCTCTGAAGATTATTTCACATTCCTATCCATAATACTTATTATTGATATGTGAAACTGTTCCGCAGTTTCACAAACTGGGTTTTCTCTCAACCGAAGGGAGAAAGGGACCTGAAACACAGAGTTTGAGAACAAAAGGATGTGAAGCCAAGTTGAGAAGTTCTAATTAAGGCTTGCAACTACTTTTGGGGTTCAGCATTTATAAGAAGAAAGTGAAAATGGATATCTAGGTTACAATGACATTTGCATAACCTAAACAATGTGGGTGGAGTCAGGACAGAGTCAAGGGGAAGCCAGGGATAGTGGATGTCCTCAGGAGGTCAGTTTGTTTTCATTCAACAATGTCCTCAGCCAGTAGATGTGTCAGCCACCAGGCATACCTTCCTCTGAAATCCTTGAAGACAGAACTCAAGTGTACTGGGCCTTTGTTTTAGGCACAGCAGGTGTGAGCTGACAGTCTTGGGTTGTAAGCTCTGATGTTGGGGAGCTGAGGCAGGAGGGAGGGACTCAACAGATGTGTACTTTTCATTAATGATTTTTCTACATAGCTATTTCATTCTGAAACAAACCAAACAAATAGCAACTCAACACAATATAATTCTTTTCATTTATAGTCTTTTTATGAGAGCAGATTCACAGTATTGTACAACCAATTTAAGATTATCCCAGAATAGCTTACAAATAAATGAGACTCAGACTTTGGCTATTTTGTTTAGCTTTGCCAATGTCTAGGGCTAACTCCTAACCTAGCATTCTTACTGCCTGCTTGGCTACCTCCCCAGCAGTGAACCCCAGATACTTGCTGTTTCTCCTGGCTACCTGCACTTGCTCCATCTCCTCTCATTGAAGCTTCTTTTCTCTCTTGTCCTTTCTCTTTCTGTCTCTCTCCTCCACCCAGGCCACTCCAAACCCAGCTATCTCTATAATCACTTCAGGATTTGGCTGTAGCAAATTTTACTTAATTTTAAAACTTCACTGTCTTCAATCAAGGAACGAGGTTTGCACAACAAAAGCTTGTAAACATGAGCTGTTACTCGTAAGTCTCACTTTCAGGTATAGATGTTAGCATAACAATATAGAGCGACAGGCCAAACCTCAACACACAGAAAAAAAATTATTAGATAAGGTGATTAAATATTATTATATTGCCCTGAAAATAGTATAGAAGATGGTCAGATATGTAATTGTTATATTTTAAAACCAAATAAAGTAGAACACAGAGCAGTGTTTTTAGAAAATAGCATTACATTTAACTAACACAGAATGGCAGCTTATGTACAAATAATAAAAAATTTACATGGTAAAGGCCCTATACAAAACCATTGCCTGTTTATTTGACAGGAATCTTGAAGTGAAAAAGATGGCATTTAAATGATGGATGTAAAGCAGATTCATAAGCATTCATAAGCAGAGTTTGGAATGCCTAAAGTCTGCTGTGATGCCAGAGTTTAAGCTAGAAATCACATTCGTCCATCCCAAACTCGAGGTTAGTAACATGTGAGGTCAACAAGGCAAGACCCTTCACCATGGACTTTTATACATTCCCAATTTAAAGGTAGAATCCAGTGGAAACTGGAGGTACAGGGTGGGCGGCAGTCACATGACAATCAGGTGAGTCATCACCTAACCCTCAATATAAGCGAACTGCACAGTGTAGGAAAAGGTTTGCTGTGTGGAGGAACAGAAGATCTGCTCCCCTTTCTGAGTAAAATCAGGTGGTATAGGCTTCAGATATGCTTGAACAGGTTTTATACAGCAAAATCACTGAAGAAGTGAACACCTTCACTCTTTAGACACTGTACTCTGTAAGAGTAATAAAGTTACCAAATTTCAATTACAGTAAGGCTGTCTTTTGGTATGTATTTTCATTTTGTATTTACCATACCAGAATTTTTCTCTAGTTTTCAGCTTCCATAGAATTCATTTCCACTTAGGGCAAGGATGTGCAATACTTTATCATTGTCCATAATTAAATTTCTTCTATTCTTCCCCCATATTTATGATAAAAAGTGAATTTGTGCTCCAGTTATATTTAATGTAAAATGATACATTTTCTTACCTTGTGATGCCTATTACACTCTTAACACATGTGCTTTTTCTTTCCTTTTAGATAAATCAGGAATGTGATTATAAGCTCAGAATCAATGAGCAGTGGTGATATGTGACTTATGGCATATTTGACTTTTCTATGAATCATACATTTTAGATGGAGTATATTATAGGCCATTTCTAAATGAGAAAACTAATTTGTTAAGGTATAGCAATTCATTTTCATATCAGTAGTCTCACAGGATAATTTATGGTTTCAAACACACAGCTTCAAGTTGCATTCCTCTATTGTTTCATATCTCTTTGATAATCTCTGTACTTCTAGTATAATGTATTTCACCAAAGGCAGATATAACATTAGAAATACACTTCCTTTTCCTGTGAGATAAGACTTATGTATGAATTACTGCAGAGATAAATGCTATTTAACACGATTTTCAGAAGTCATAGAAGCCCTAGACAAAGTTTGACCTCAGATTTTTAAATAGTCATTACTTTGTCAAAGCTCTAGAATATTCAGAAATTTATAAAATCATCTTGTTATTCTCTTTATTTTCACAAGGCTCTTCTGAAGCAGCAACTGCAAATCTATATAAATACCTGTCTTCTCTATTTCTCTTATAGATAGCTACAATTTAAAAATTGTTTACTAGTACATGACATATACTACCCCAAATCAATTCCTGCTGTCAAGGGTCTTTGAAGCTAATCAGAACATGAATGAATTTTTTTACAAACCAGAATCAATGCAGATAACTTTTTTTCATTAGCAGGCTTCTCTAGATATTGTTGGTGTGGCAAACTCGGTATGTGCTGGGAATTGATGGAGAATAAAGATCATAATAAGCAGCCTAGAAACAGGGATTATTATTATTTTTTTTTACAAAGATCTAGTCATCTGTATTTGCCATAACTGGTTTAGAAATTCTTTTTAGGCTATCTTCTCATCTGATATTGGCTCTTAAATCGTGGTTTGGATGAGGGAACAAACACTATGTACAAATGTGAAGGCAGAAAAAGACAGACTGGAATGCCTAAGGATGCATAGAAGCTGTTGCGAAAGTAGGAAATCATAAGGACAAATAGAAACTGCCAAGACAATTGAACACACATCTGTTGCTCACTACTCCAGTGACAACTTAGGTCATCCTTGGCCATGGCTCATCAAAGTTTGACTCATGAATGAGGAGCACGATGCACAGAAAACTGAGATAAAATAACTACTAAGAACTTTTGAAACTTAGTCAATTGCTTTCACTGTGCCCTGTGATAACACATTGATGAATATTTGTCTGAAATGTGAAGATATAAGTTCTGTTTCATTCCTTGCTTGTTCTTACTATGAATTATTTACTTTATTTTTCTAAATCTCATGGAAATGTCTCTTATATAAAGCTTCATGGTCCCTAGACCATAAGAGAAAAGAAGAACTGTGGAATTCAGATCAAAAAGATGACATAGTAAAGTCATGCGAGGTAGAATAAGATTCATCTTAGCAAGTTAGAAATATTAGTGATCTAGTAAGAACCAAATTATTATCATTCACATTTTAGTGAGAAAGCCCATATAGACTCTATCTTCTTTTTAATTATTTCTATATTTTCAGAACATCCAATGAGGTATCAATGTATTAAAGCAAACCTACTGGTAGGACAATATAGAAAATGTAGGAAGTAGTTTTATAGTCTTAAATCCATATTTCTAATAACTTTAGATTAACAAATGTACATTTTTGCTCCATTTTCAAATTCTTTTTTTATTTTCTAGTATTCCAAAAAAATTGGTATGTTTCCCCAAAAGGTCAATATGTTGTTTTACATTACTATTGTTAATCAATTTCAAAATATTTGCATAAATATCCTTTAATATATTTGTGCTTTTTCTTCCCAAGTTTTCATACCCAGTTAAATATATAAACAGGAGAAAATATTCAAAATTATGCCAAATTACATTCCTTGTTAAATAATATATATATATGTATATATACATATACATATATATATACACACATATATATATATACATATAGTTTTAACAAATATAATATCACTGTGTATATTGATGTGCTTCCTGTTAAAGTTATAGGTAATTTTAATATACCAACTTTTATTAATGCTAAAAATAGAGATGCAGCACTGTACAACTATGAAAAAATAAAGTAATTAGAAGCATGGTAGGCTTATGAAAAAAATTATACAATTTGACACAACAAAACAAATTAAAATAAAAAGGAAAGAAAAATTTATAGTGAGTCAGCAAATTATAAGTTCTACATTTAGAATCATCAAGTGATTTATTATTCAAAATTGAACATTGTAGTATATTAATTTTCACAAGATAATCTTTGAGTATATGCTATTTATCAGTCTTTCATAATTGCATCTTTAATTCTTTCATGTTCTAAAGCTTATAAAATTGGTTCAAAATAGAGCCTGTGAACCAGGAAAAAAAGCCACACTTGCAGTGTGTCACTGAAGAAATGCCCAACACTAACTGAGTACAATTTTAAGTATTAAAGCATAAACTATTTCTATAAAATGCACTATTAATGGTCTGCCTTAAAAACTATTGTCATATAATTCTTCAGATTATTAATTTGAAATTGACTAAAGCTTGAGATGTAACAAATCAGCTTCTATGTAACTACCAACAACAAACTTATCACTGTAAAGCATAGTAAATTATAAGTCACCTTGTATGTAAATCATTTTTATGAAGGATTATGCTTTTTTAAATTTAGTAGCTCAAAGTCAATAGAAGCAGTTTTCATTGATATGGAATTGCATGGAGTTGGGAAATGCTTTGGCTAAGACAAAAGGAAGAGCTAAACAATCATTGGCAACAATATAAATTGAAAGACACCATAGAGGTGATGAAGTAATAAATACTTTGGGTTCAAGATTCTTACAAATATTATCCACAGAGAAAAAAAGAAAATCAAAGTTTGTTAAAAATAAAGGTTAACAATGAAGTGTAAATTAACTGACAGAAGTTTTGAGGAAACTTTTGAACTAAAATAGATAAAAACAGAAGTCATCAGGCCAAGGGAGAAGATACATGGCAGCAATAAGAATCTTTGATCTGCAATACCTGGATAAAATAGTACAAAATCAGAGGTCCACAGAGATGAGCTGCAGAGAGAGCTATCTCAAGTGTGGCACTGTCTGGCAGGGTACACTAGACTCTGTTTATCATCCATCAAACTCAGGATAAGCAAACATTTCTGTAAGAATTGTATTATGAAAGTCCCTAATAGCTTTTCCTAAAATCTATTTAATGTAAGCAATCATGAGGAAACAAAGTACAGACAGAAATGGAAACAGGTCAGGTAGATAGCGTGGTTAAAGAGTAGTAAAGGGAAACTTTTATGTGCATCTCTTTCTTAGCTTAGGGAAGTTTTCTTCTATAATTTTGTTGAAGGTATTTACTGGTCTGTTAAGTTGGGAATCTTTACTCTCTTCTATACTTATTATTGTTAGGTTTGGTCTTCTCA
Source organism: Mastomys coucha (assembly GCF_008632895.1). Taxonomy (NCBI): domain Eukaryota; kingdom Metazoa; phylum Chordata; class Mammalia; order Rodentia; family Muridae; genus Mastomys; species Mastomys coucha. Next base: position 72,646,769 of record NW_022196905.1, on the reverse strand, counting down.
TTGTGTCCTTGATTTCCTGGATGTTTTAGGCTAGGAGCTCTTTTGCATTTTGTATTTTATTTGACTGTTGTGTCAATGTTTTCTGTGGTATCTTCTGCACCTGAGAGTCTCTCTTCTAGTCTGTTGATGATGCTTGCATATATGACTTCTGACCTCCTTCCTAGGTTTTCTATCTCCAGGGTTGTCTCCCTTTGTGATTTCTTTATTGTTTCTATTTCCATGTTTAGGTCTTGGATGGTTTTGATTAATTCCTTCACCTGTTTGGTTGTGTTTTCCTATAATTCTTTAAAGATTTTTTTTGTGTTTCCTCTTTAATGGCTTCTACCTGTTTACCTGTGTTCTCCTGTATTTCTTTAAGGGAGTTATTTATGCCCTTCTTAAAGTCCTCTATCAGGATCATGAGATGTGATTTTAAATCAGAGGCTTCCTTTTTTGGTATGTTGGTGTAACCAGGCTTCACTGTGGTGGGAGAACTGGGTTCTGATGATGCCAAGTAACCTTGGTTTCTGTTGTTTACATTCTTTCCCTTGCCTATTGCTATCTGGTTATCTCTGGTGTTAACTGGTCTTGCTGTCTCTGACTGTGGCTAGTCCCTCCCGCAAGCCTGTGTCAGTATTCCTGGGAGACCACTTCTCTCCGGGAGGAATTTGGGTACAGGGTGTGCTTTGGGGTGCAGACAAAAACCAGAGGATCCTGTCCGCAGCTGTTCCTTGATTCCTGTGTCCTGATGGCTCTGGAAGGGTCTCTCCTGGGCCAGGAATTTGAACAGAAGTGGTCGTCTTACCTGTGCTTGTAGGTGTGTCGGCTCTCCTGGGAGACCAGCTCTCTCCTGGCAGTATTTGTGTATGCAATGCTGTGACAAAGGATCGGCTCTGGGCACAGATGGAAACCCGAATGCTCCTGTCCCAGGCTGCTCTTGGTTCCTGTATCCTGAGGGTTTCAGGCTGGTCCCTCTGAGCACCAGTGGTGGTTTTCCATAAGCTCACAGCTTGTTTGTACTCCTGGGAGGCTCCCTTTCTCCCGGTGCTATTTGGGTATGGAGCCCTGTGGCAGAGGATCAGCTCCAGCCCAGTGAACCTGTTTTAAATACTCAGGGAAATATGTTCCAAAACGTTATTTCAGAAGATATCTAATCTGTGAAAAATATGAAGTAGACACAAAGGAAAAACAATGACAGTCACAACTTAATAGGTAAGGTTTAAAAGCTATGCACAGTTGTGGATGAAATATTTATCTTTGAACCTGAGGTTTTTGAACCTGAGGCAGTGTTAAGAAATGCGAATTTCGCCGTTTTGCTTAGAAAAGACTAATCAAAGGTACTACTCTTCTCTTTGTCTGTATGTAAAATCTCAGATCTCAGGAGGCTTCTTCACTCAAGATGACTTCCCTTACTGTCACTCTTCCTGGTGTTCCTGTAGCGCCTTTAGAGGACTACACTTCAGCCTCTAAAGCCCCTGAGCACCCAATCCATCTTTAGTTCAGACGTTCTTTGTTGACCCATCTTCACACTATGTGACCCAGAAAATAAATCATTTAAATAGTTGACTAAATATTTAACCTTTTACAGGAAAAATAATTTACTTAAACATATGTAATAAATACTGTCTTGGTAGTTCAGGGCTACAATTTATGCTTTTAGTAATGCAGAGACATGAGACCCAAGTTCCAAGTCCTGCCTGGGCTACATATCTAACTCATAGAATGTTTATCTACAATTCATAATGCACTAAATTCAATACAATACCAAATAACTTGTATTATGTAGACACACATACGTCTTGAGACAACGAGAAAATGTCTGGAATCTATTACAGAGTGCAAGAATAACAGGAAATAAAAAGCCCAATATAAAGAGGTATACAGCAATTCGAGCCAGAGGTGAAAAGGACATTTTGTTTTTAGAATCTTAGAATGTGAGAAAATAAAAAATCAAGAAAATAACAAATTTCAAAGACACAGTAGATTAAAATATTATCAAAATACATAGATGACATAAATTGTTTTTCCTTTAGTTATATCAGCTTTACTTTTCATTCACTCTAAGGATACTCTATTAGAGCATGTCACTAGAGATTCAGAGATTTCTTTTGTGTTCTGGAAAACTATAATATTCAAAATGTAGATTTATCCTTTATCTTAAATAACATTATATTTTACTAAATCATATATTTTTGATATTTTACATATGACTACTGTATTTATATCATTTTCCATTTCTCTCATTCTTCTAACAACTCCCATCTCTCCCACTCCCTCTAAAATTCATGGTTATTTATGTATTTATTTATTTATTTTGGTTTTTGGTTGTTTGAAACAGGATTTTTCTGTATACCCCTGGCTGTCCTGGAACTCACTCTGTAGACCAGGCTGGCTTCAAACTCAGAAATCTGCCTGCCTCTGCTTCCCAAGTGCTCGTATTAAAGGTGCACGCCACCACTGTCCAGCTGGTCTTTTATTTTTAATTACATATATATATATACATTATATATATACATATATATGTATATATACACATATAAATAGAACTTACTGTTTTTATATTATGTTGCTTGTATTTACAAGTGTTTGATGCTGACTCTTTGAGCTTTCTCACCTATGGGGCCATTATAGCTGCAGAACACTTATTCTTCCTCCCTCAGCAGCCATTAATTGTTTATGTCAATCGAAGCTGTCTTTGTTCAAGTCTTGTTTAAGCAGCATTACCTTTGAGATCTTATAGGTGTAGGTTCCATGCTATAAATAAGGTTATAAATAAATATTTTGCAGCAGATGGACTTGTCTTCTGGCTTTTATAATCTTTCTGAACTCTCTTTCATCATGTACTGTAGTGTGAGGCAACACAAAATAAGTTGTACTTACCAGATAGACTAGTTATTGATATGGGTAATGGTCTCTACCAGCTATGGGGAAGAAAAGCTACTTTGATAAGGTTTAAGAGATATACTTATATGTGTTTATAAGAATAAGTATTTAGAATAAGAGTGAAGGAGAAAAACCACTTCACTGAAGCCAATAATATTGCTAATGACACCACACACTTAAGACACAGGGCTTGGAAGGAAAAGAGCTCAAACTGACCTGGAAGCTTCCTCTCTGAGGAGCAAATCTCATAATATCCAAAGCTGCTATGCAACATGCCAAGAGAGAAAAATAAACAGTAGTCCTAGATGCTAAGACTACATTCACCAACACTGACCAGCAAGGCAAGATATATTCCAATTCAATAATGGCACTCAGATCTTGGGCGAAACCATGATCCCTCAAGTATGGTATGTCACACTCAATAACAGAGACTTCATAATTTGCACAATAAAGTTAGTAATTGACCTGTGATTTGATAGTGATCCTATCAAATCTAGAAGAGGAATTATTACAAATTTTCTAGAAAGTATAATTCTCAACTTTATTTCAAATACCTTCCCTAATATTCATATATTGAAATATTTACAATGGAACCCCCTACACCTAAGTTTGAAGGAATATTGAAGAAGAGTGGGTAGGAAGTTTTGAGGAGACAGAGCACCAGGGTATCTGTTATTAAACGACGTCTTCTCTATATGACAGAGAATAAACCTATCAATGATTGTCTAAACAAGATCTGAACAAAGACAACACTAGCTAACATGGAAATATAGATGGGTTGTTCACACAAGGCATACTCATAGATAAAGAAATACAGGCAATTGATGACTAATAAGAGAAGAACAATCTGTTTTCTGCTGTGATGAGATCCATGTTAGGTTAATTCAATCACATGTAGTGATTCCTAAAAACTTACAGGTATCAACAAAACTAAATGAACTCAGAAATTTATTTACAGACATGTATACTTACAGACATACATGCATATGTGTGTATAAAATAATAATAAAATAAGTCAATAAACTGAGAGGGAGTGGGTTGTACATGGAGGAGATAGAAATGGGAGAAGGTGAGGTTAAAATGATACAAGTACAGTATTATACACACACACACACACACACACACACACACACTCAAAAACACACAAACATACACAAAACTGAAATCAAAATTTTATTAAGAGTTCCGTTAGCTTCATATACTATGATTTTTCTTTGACAACAGCAGTGTTTCAATTATGTTATAAGAAATACAATTTTTAGAAAATCGATATAAACATAAACCTACAGAAGAAAATATTTAGAGGCCAATAGAGTGAACTGTTAGGTAATGAAAACCTATTAAGCGACATCTACTTCTCCACAATTGCAAATTTAATGTAATTATCATCTGTCCATATAAAAGAGGGAAATATTCCTTTAATTTAATGTTTATTCATTTAAAGAAAACTGTAAATTTTTTAACCTTATGACGTAGTATAAAGTCACAAGTAGTCTAATTTTCAGAGACAATTAGACAATGAAGGTTAGGTTCAATCTTAAATACCAAGTAATAAAATATATGTAAAGGGAAAAGAGAAACTCAAAGGAGTTTATATTATTTTTAAGACTTATTTGAATTTTAATTCTGCATATGTTTGTGTATGTTTGATTGAGAATGGGTATAGAGTCGAGAAGGGGATGTCACATAATCCAGAGCTGGAGTTAAATTGTTTGTAATATGTTCCATGTGGGTGCTGGAAACTGAACTTAAGTCCACTAGGAAAGCACACAGTGTTCTTAACTGTTCAGTTAAAACTCTCCATCCCTCTGTCTATTCTTTTGAGATAATGATTACAGAGGATAATTAGTATGAGTTTAGGAGGAAAACTTGGAATTGCTTTAAAACACATGTCATAAGGAAGAGGTGTATTTATATGCTGTGGTGATTCAAGAAGGAGATAAGTCTACTTCCTTGAGGTGTTAATTTGATGGTATTTTCAAGCTTGCCAAGAGTTTGGGTAGCACAGCTTTTCAGAAAAATAATCCCTCCCATTATATATGTGGACAATAAATATTAAAATTAATATTAATAGAAATTATATCAACCACATGGATAGGCAAGTTGTATGTGATGAGAGCAGAATAGCTGGTGAGAACATATTGAGGGTATTGATAAATAGAAACACTGAAAGATTCCCTTACTATCAATACAAAGATATGTTAATACTGACTTTTTTTATTGGATATGTTCTTTATTTACATTTATCTGATCCTGTTTTAACTTTGGTACCTTGTATGTATCTAGAAAATCGACCATTTCATCCAGGTTCTCCAGTTTTGTTGAATAAAAAAAGATTTGTAGTAGGATCTGATGATTTTTTTTGGATTTCCTGAGTTTCTGTTGTTATATCTCCCTTCTCATTTCTGAATTTGTTAATTAGGATACTCTCTCTGTGCCTTCTAGTTAGTCTGGCTAAGGGTTTATCTATCTTGTTGACTTTCTCAGTGAACCAGCTCCTGGTTTGTTTGTATAGTTCTTTTTGTTTCTATTTGGTTGATTTCAGCCCTGAGTTTGATTATTTCCTGCTATCTACTCCTCTTGGGTGTATTTGTTTATTTTTGTTCTAGAACTCTCAGGTGTGCTGTCTAACTGCTGGTGTAAGCTCTTTCCAGTTTCTCTTTGGAGACACTTAGAGCTATGAGTTTTCCTCTTACCACTGCTTTCATTTGGGTCCCATTAGTTTTGGTATGATGTGTCTTCACTTTCATTAAATTCTAAAAAGTCTTTAATTTCTTTCTTTATTTCTTCCGTGGCCAAGTTATCATTGAGTAGAGCATTGCTCAGTTCCCATGTGTATGTGTGTTTTCAGTTGATTTTATTGGAATTTAAAACCAGCCTTAGTCCGTGTTGATCTGATAGGATGCATGGGATTATTTCAATATTCTTGTATCTGTTGAGGCCTGTTTTGTAGAAAATAATATGGCCAATTTTGGGGAAGGTACCACGAGGGGCTGAGAAGAAAGTGTATTCTTTTGCTTTAAGATGAAATGTTCTATAAATATCTGTTAGATCCATTTGTTTCCTAACTTCTGTGAGTCTCACGGTGTCTCTGTTTAGTTTCTATGATCTGTCCATTGCTGAGAGTTGGGTGTTAAAGTGTCCCACTATTATGGTGTGTGGTGCGATATGTGCTTTGAACTTTAGTAAAGTTTCTTTTATGAATTTGGTTACCCTTGCATTTGGAGCATAGATGTTCAGAATTGAGAGTTCATTTTGATAGATTTTTCCTTTGACCAGTATGAAGTGTAATTCCTTATCCTTTTTGATAAGTTTTGTTTGAAAGTCAATTTTATTTGATATTAGAATGGCTACTCCAGCTTGTTTCTTGGAACCATTTGCTTGGAAAATTGTATTCCAAACTTTTACTCTGAGGTAGTGTCTGTATTTGTCACTGAGGTGGGTTTCCTGTATGTAATAAAATTTTGGGTCTGGTCTATGTACTCAGTCTGTTAGTCTATGTCTTTTTATTGGGGAATTGAGTCCATTGATAATAAGAGATATTAAGGAAAAGTAATTGTTGCTTCCTCTTATTTTTGTTGTTAGAGTTGGAATTCTGTACATGTGGCTATCTTCTTTTAGTTTTGTTGAAAGATTACTTTCCTGGTTTTTCTAGGGTGTAGTTTCCCTCCTTGTGTTGGAGTTTTCCATTTATTTATCCTTTGAAGGGTTGAATTTGTGGAAAGATAATGGGTAAATTTGGTTTTGTCATGCAATATCTTGTTTTCTCTGTCTATGGTAATTGAGAGTTTTGCTGGGTATAGTAGTCTGGAATGACATTTACGTTCTCTTAGGGTCTTTATGACATCTGTCCAGGATCTTCTAGTCTTCATAGTCTCTGGTGAGAAGTCTGGTGTAGTTCGCATAGGTATGCCTATATATGTTACTTGACCTTTTTCCCTCACTGTTTTTAATATTCTTTCTTTCTTTAATGCATTTGGTGTTTTGATTATTATGTGACAGGAGGAATTTCTTCTGTGGTCCAGACTATTTGGAGCTCTGTAGGCTTCTTGTATGTTCATGGGCATCTCTTTCTATAGGTTAGGGAAGTTTCCTTCTATAATTTTGTTGAAGATATTTACTGACCCTTTAATTTGGGACCCTTCACTCTCTTCTATACCTATTATCCTTAGGTTTGGTCTTCTCATTGTGTCCTGGATTTCCCAGATGTTTTGGGTTAAGAGCTTTTTCGCATTTTGCATTTTCTTTGACTGTTATATCAATGTTTTCTAAAATATCTTCTGCTCCTGAGAGTCTCTCTTCTATCTCTTGTATTCTGTTGGTGATTCTTGCATCTATGATTCCTGGTCTCTTTCATAAGTTTTCTAACTCCAGGGTTGTCCTCTTCGTGATTTTTTTTATTGTTTCTATTTTTAGATCTTGGATGGTTTTGTTAATTTCCTTCACCTATTTGATTGTGTTTTCCTGTAACTCTTTAAGGGATTTTTGTGTTTCCTCTTTAACGGCTTCTACCTGTTTACCTGTGGTCTCTTGTATTTCTTTAAGGGAGTTATTTATGTCCTTCTTAAAGTCCTCTATCATTATCATGAGAAGTGACTTTAGATCCAAGTCTTGCTTTTTCAGTGTGATTGTGTATCCAGGACTTTATGGTGGGAGAATTGGGCTCTGATGATGCCAATAACCTTGGTTTCTGTCGATTCTGTTCTTTTTTTGTTTGTTTGTTTTTTCAAGACAAGGTTTCTCTGTGTAGCCCTGGCTGTCCCGGAACTCACCCTGTAGACCAGGCTGGCCTCGAACTCAGAAATCTACCTGCCTCTGCGTCCCATGTGCTGGGATTAAAGGCATGCGCCACCACCGCCCAGCCCAGTTCTTATGCTTGCCTTCAGCCATCCTACTATCTTTAGTGTTCCCTGCCCTCACTATATCTGCCTGGAGCCTGTCCTTCCTGTAATCCCGATTGAGTCAGAACTTGTCAGAGTCCAGCGGTCTCTGTGATCCTGTGATTCCAGGATCCTGTGATCCTGAGATTCTGGGTGTGTCAGAGTTCCTGGGAGTCAAGCTGCCTCTGAGACCGATATCCTTGTGTGACCCTGATATCTATCTGGCTCCTGGGCTCCTGGGATCCTGTGATCCTGGGTATGCTAGAGTGCCTGGTTGTGGAGGGGTTATGGGACTGGCTGCTGATTTTGTGCCCAATGTAAACTGGTGCAGCCTGGAAGGAGCCAGAGCCACTGGTCAGGCGGAGTTCCTGAGTCCCTGGATCCTGATGGTCCCAGTTACTCCCAGTGGTATTGGAACAGATGTTGTGTTCTACTCACACATAGTCCTAAGATCCTGGGTGTGCTAGAGTGCCTTGGAGTGAAGCCTTCTCTGGGGGCTGTGGGGTTGGCCACAGATTTCATTCCCAAGGTAAACTGGTGTAGTATTTACTCACACTTTTATTCCACAGTGATCTCTATTAATGAATCATTGAAATAATGCAAAGATAAAAGAATGTACAAAATGTTTAGCGAAAATCATGTAAGGTTATTATTAATTACAGAGGAATAAATATTCAATTAAAAAGTCTTTAAGTATCTATATTAACAATGGTATATGTAGCTAATAAGCCTATACAATTAGATTATCATATTCAATTTTTCTTGTATTATACAGAGATGAGCATTTAATATTTTGATATCATTTGAGGTAATAAATATGACAGATATTAAAGTATATGTATCTTGAAAATATGAATGTCATCTATGAAGATAATTACAAGTGTTACTAGGAATTTAATGCCTAAACATATGAAATAAGTCCAACCTAATGAGTAGAGGAAAGCAAATGCTTTAGATGTTAATTAATTCAAAGTTTTCTATAGAGTAACTGCACTTCCAAACAAACCCAAGCAGCTTGTGTGTAGGTGGATGCAAAGCAAAGCTAGCTTATGTAATTTTTGTGGAAATGTTACAGGGTTAAGATAGTCAGAAAATTTGATTAACATAATAGGTAATTTATCCTAACAAAACATGTTGTAGATGTGTAGTTAATAGAATGTAGGTTTGTCATAAAACAATTCTGTGGAACAAGAACAAGAATAACAACAAAAAAGGGACAGGAAATTAAACTTTTATGGATCACTTTAATGACAATTGATTCTAAAGTAGATTTGAAAAGAATAGTATTTTTAAAAACATTATTATATAAATAAAATATTTACTTGCTTTTGACTTCAAGTTGTATTTTAAATGAAGCTGCAGGAGACATGGTAAAGATTTATTAAAACAGTAACAATAACTCAAATATTCAACAAATGTTAATTTTAAGTATAGAGAGAAGTTACTATTCATGACATTTTAAGACATTTGAAGGGCTGGATTTGTGGAAAGATATTGCATAAATCTGGTTTTGTCATGGAATATCCTGCTTTCTCTGTCAATGGTAATTGAGAGTTTTGCTAGGTATAGTAGTCTGGGCTACTATATTTATATTTATATTTATATTTATATTTATATTTATATTTATGCTCTCTTAGGGTCTGTATGACATTTAAAAAGACTTTAAAAGACATTTAAAAGACTTTAAAAAGATTAGTGAAAAGCAGTCTTCTATCTAATAATGCAGAAATAAAACTATGGACAAAATGATTTCAAATTTTGAAAGTTCAAGTTTTCTTTGCAGAAATTGTAGAAATGCTCAAATTGCTTCCAGAAGTGAATGTGTGGTTTGTAACACCATAGCAGTGTCAAACAAGTAGGAAAGAGGTCGAAGAAGGAGGAAGGAGGTTAAAGTCTACAAAGTGAAGAACAAATATGTTGATGTCATGCAATATTGCATGTAGTAATTTTAGTCAAATGAATCCCAAAACACGTGACCTTTTACTCTCCCCGAGGAGAGGAAAACATCATCTTAATTGATTATATCCATCCTACCGAGCAATAATTTTTTCTAAGTATTAACATGAAGATCAGAGAAGTACAAGTTATGTGGACAAGTTATGGTTAGTGTAGTCTCTAACTCACAGAAAACAGCCTAAATGACATTTTAAATATATGCCAAGGACTGCCTTGTCTGACATCAATGGAAGGAAAGGTCCTTGGTCCTGTGGAGGTCTGATGCCCTAGCACAAGAGGATACTGAAGTGGTGGAGCTGGAGAGAGTAGATGGGTGAGGGAGATATATAAATATAGATAAATATATTTATATTTCTCACAGAGGCAAAGGGGAAGTGGGGGAGAACAGATGTGTGAACGGGGTAACCAGGAAGTGGAATATCATTTGAGATGTAAACAAATGGAATGATTAATATAAATAAATAAATAAATAAATAAATTGTTACTACACAACCAGATTTGTTTTAAAATTTAGCAAAATTAAGGAATTTCTTACTTAGTATCAAATTTCTCAAATATTCAATTGTTTGCATTAAAATTAATTGAATGTCAATCATATGATCTCAAGGTAGCATGCTGCTGTGTCTTCAGTGTCTCTAAGATTTTAATTAATGCACTAGCTTGCACTTTGTATGCTTTGATTAGTCTTTTCATCATAAGTTATAGGACATTAGAGCAACTCTGCTTGGTTATGGTCATTTAGAATAGAATCAGTCAGGTGTGTTGAGGTATTTAGAGAATGTATTGCTTATATGATTCAATTATATGCATAATTGATTGTTTACTAGATAGTCCAACCTTCTCAGTCATTGTATTGCTGTGAAGAAACATCATAACCATGGCAACTGTTTTAAAAAGAAGGCATTTAATTGGAGTGTTATTTCTGATTTTGGAAGTTTAGGCGGTTATTCTCATGTGAGGTATATGGTGGCACATAGGCTGAAGGTATATGGTGGCACATAGGCTGAATGTATATGGTGGCACATAGGCTGAAGGTATATAGTGGCACATAGGCTGAAGCAGAAGCTGAAAGTTCTAAATCAGAAGGGAAAGGGAAAAGAGAGACACTGAGTATGGCTTGAGCTTCTGGAAGCCCAAACCACATGGCCAGTGACACACTTCCTCCACAGAGGCCACACTCCCCTGCCAAGTGGCATTCAATAACCAAGCATTCAAATACATGAGCCTACGGGGCCATTCCTATTCAAACTATCATACATATACAAACAGACACACACACACACGCGTGTGCACACACATGCACACGCACACACACACATGTACATACACACACACGTACATGCCCACACACACACACACACACACACACACACACACACACACACACGCACACACAGGTTTTCTTCAGGCTATAGGGAAGGAGAAAGCAATAGTCACTTACTCAGTATCTAGAAGACCCAGAACAAGCGATATCAATGAAAGGATCCCAGTCTGAAGCTTGGAGCTAAGATGGCTGCAAATTATGTATCTGTTCAGGAAGATGGGACTTGTGTGATATGAAAGCTTTCCCTTATTGCCTTTAGTTGTTCACCTTGGATTGCAATACTATCCAACTAAGGTTCATGTTCCCCTTTAGTTCATAGATACAGATGCCAGTAAATTCTGAAGGTACCTCTCAGATAGATACACCCATATATTTTGATCTGTGCGTCTTTCCAGTCCAGCTGAAATTTTTAATTAACCATTGTACAGTCTATATATCTTTGTATTTATATATCTCTATATCTACATATTTATTGGTGTGCATTTACCTCAGATTGCAAATATATTCACTAGCTCAGAATTCCTAACAAAACACAGTGAAATGTTTTAGTGATTTTATATCCTTGTATTTAATGGCAGTAGTAGACCAATTTATAGATATGTAATCATTCATTCATATTTATATATTTGGTTTGTGTCAGTTTTCTTTGATGAACATTACAGTTGGGAAAAACTCCCACTTCAATCAACCACAACATTGGCAATGTACTGGAAGTGTATACTTTGGAAGCCAAGAATATGTTTAAAAAGAGTGTTTGTGGTGAATATCACAGAAACTAATATTATCTATTCAGTTAACATATGGCACATTTTATATTCATCCAAAATGTCCTTTAATCTAGCAAATTATTATTATTTTGCCACAGCACAATCAGGATCTTAACATGTGTAGCACAGAATGTTTCTCAGACCCTCCATGGTTCTAAGACTAGCTTGTACTTAAAAAATTGACTTCACTGTCTCAAAGATGTAGTCTCATATTCTCATCTTAAAACACACAGATCAAAGAAACTTGATTGTCCCTTTATTTTCCTTAGTAATACTAGCACATTGCCTTTGATTAGTAGTTTCTAAAACTGTAGAATGTCACAGGGCACATAATGGTTGCCTGACTGCTTGCTGGAAAATATTTATGTTGGTTATGTATAACCAGCATATAACCAGGTTACTTGACTCTAGGTCTTCTTGTGGTGTCCTTGATCCCTACTACTTGCTCATTTCTGTCCTCCACTCTTCCACAGGACTCCCCATGCTCTGCCTCATGTTTGGCTCTGCATCTGTCTCCATCAGCTGCTGGATGAAGCCTCTCACAGATAGTTATGCAAGGTTCCTGTCTGTAAGCATAGCAGAGTATCATTAATAGTGTCAGTGGTTGGCTTTCTCACATGGGATAGGTTTCAATTTGGGGCAGTCACTGGTTGACGGTTTCCTCAGTCTCTGCTCCATCTGTACCTTTGTACATGCTATAGGCAAGACAAATTTTGGGTTAAAGGTTTAGTGGGTGGGTTGTTGCCCTACTCATTCCTCTGGAAGTTCTGCCTGGCTGGAAGAGGTGGCCATTTGAGTCTCTAGTAGGACTTCTCTGGTAGGAATCTAAGCGAGGGTAACCCATATAAATTCCTCATGTCCTCTCCCATTCCAAGCCTCCAGATAGTCACCAGAAATGCTGCCCACTGCCCATGACAATTTCTACTCTCTCTCTGGCCTCTCTCCCTACACCCCACATCCCACATCTGGTTACCATCAGCAATCTTCTCATCTCTTCTCCTACCCAGGTACCTTTCTCCATCCACCTCTGATGACGATTCAGTTTCTCATTCTGCATGAAATTCAAGCATCCTCTCTATGGGAGCTTCTTTTTACCTAGTTTATTTGTCTGAGGATTGAACCATAGCTATCCTGCAAGTTATGGCTAATGTCCACTTATAAGTGGCTATCTACCATATGTGTATTTCTTGCTTTGAGTTATCTCATTTAGGATGATATTCTCAAGTTCCATCAATTTGCCTGCAAATTTCATGATGGCTTTGTTTTGAATAGCTAAATTGTATTCTATTGTGTAGATGTACCACATTTTCTTTATTCATTCTTCCATTGTGGGACATCTAGATTGTATCTAGTTACTTGCTATTACAAATAAACCTGCTATGAACATAGTTGAGCAAGAGTCCCTGTGGAATACTGGGATAACTTTTGGGTATAAACTAGTTTCTACTTCTTTATTGTTTACATTTTTATTTTCATGTCTTAAAATATTTTTATTTATTTTCTTCACCTGTTTAATTTTATTTTCCTCGATTTCTCCAAGGGATTTATTTGTTTCCTTTATTAAGGCCTCTATCATCTCTATAAGACAGAATTGAAGGTCATTTTCTTGTGCTTTGATTGTGTTAGTATATTCAGGGCCTGCTGTAGTTGGAAAGGTATCTCTGAAGGTATCATATTGCCCTGTTTTTTTGGTTGATTGTGTTTGTTTTCAAGTTATGAGGTCATTTTACTTTATTTTTTATTGGTTATTTTATTTATTTACATTCAAATGGTATCTCCCTTCTCAGTTTCACCTCTACAAATCCCTTATCCAATTCCTCTCTCCCCTGCTTCTACAAGGGTACTCTCCCACCTGCCTACCCACTCACGATTTGAACTCACGACCTTCAGAAGAGCAGTCAGTGCTCTTACCCGCTGAGCCATCACACCAGCCTTTTTTTCTTTTCTTTTCTTTTTTTTTTTCTTTTTGGTTTTTAGAGATAGGGTTTCTCTGTATAGCCCTGGCTGTCCTGGAACTCACTCTGTAGACCAGGCTGGCCTCGAAATCAGAAATCCGCCTGCCTCTGCCTCCCAAGTGCTGGGATTAAAGGCATGCACCACCACCGCCCTGCTCAGCCATATATTTTTAAGTTAGTTCAGTTTTGGTAACCTGAGTGTGCCTTTCTAACCTTAGGAATTTATCATCCTATAAAAACCCTAATCCAACATATTTTAGAAACCTGATGTTGCTTTTTTTAGTTTAAAAGGAGACACAATGATAAACTAAGGGCTGAGCAGGACTAAGTAGCTCTCAGAAAGTGTTGTCTTATAGGGGCTACCTCAGCTGTTTTATACATGTGGCCATCTTGAGATGGTAGTGAAGTCATACCGTATGTGCCCTCCTTTACCTTACTAAAGATGGCTGCCAACCACATGACAGTTTTTTTTAAATATCTATTTTTTTGATAGATCTATTTTTAAATAATCTATTTTTAAGCAAGAGTTGAATCAAAACTACATATACAGTAGACTTGAATCACATATATAGTAAGTTATAGCAAATCAAGATTTCCCATGTATAGTTTTTTTTTTTTTTTTTTTTTGGTTTTGGTTTTTTGTTTGTTTGTTTGGTTGGTTTGGGGGGATTGAGACAGGGTTTCTCTGTGTAACCCTAGCTGTCCTGGAACTCACTCTGTAGACCAGGCTGGCCTCAAACTCAGACAACCGCCTGCTTCTGCCTCCCAAGTGCTGGGATCAAAGGCATGCGCCACCACCACCTGGCTCCATGTATAGATTTTTAATTTTAATTATAAATTTTAAGCCAATTTTCCTGTTACAGACTTTATAGACTTTTAACTGTACCCAATGAACCTACAAATCTTGAGGCGGAGTTTACAGCATAGTCTTAAAAGATTCTTTTGAGAGCAGAGTGCAGAGAAATCTCAGAGATAAAAGATTTCTAAGAGTGAGAAGTAGAAAACCCTCAGAGATAAGAGACTTTTGAGAGTGTAGAGCAAAGCAAGTCTAGATGGAAGAGATTTGGGGATCATCTGTTTGTGCAGTGGCACGGGTTGTCACCATACGAGAGAATTTGAAAAATCAAATGTGCCAGTCTTTGGCCGTTGATCTGCACTGAGGCCAAGCAGTTGGTAGTCGAAGGAGGAGAAAGACAGAGTGGAAAAATGGAAGTCGGTGGGTAGGAATTTCCACAAGCTCCAAGGGGGAGCTGAGAGAAAGCATTGTGGCCTAGTGGGCTTCGGATTAGATTTACATTCAAATGGTATCCCCCTTCTCAGTTTCCCCTCTACAAATCCCTTATCCCATTCCTCTCCCCCCTGCTTCTACAAGGGTACTCTCCCACCTGCCTACCCACTTCTGCCTCACAGCGCTAGCTTTCCCTACGCTGAGGCATTGAGTCTTCTTCTAGACCAAGAGGATCTTTAGCCTTCTGATTGGCCCTGGATGATCCTGTTTTAGCAACCACTGTGATCCTGGTGTGGCAGTCCTCTGATGGGTATCCTTGGGTTGAATTATGGAACTTGGGGGACTGGGAGTGTGCAAATCTCCTAGCAGTTGTCTATTCCTCTGGGGACAAAAAAAGAAGGGCATTTCGAGGGTGGGGTAGAGGCAGGTAGAGATGTGGCTGGATAATGAGTTTAGGGTAGGAGCAAGCTTGGCTTAAAAACTTTTTTTCTATATTTTTTTATTAAATGTTTTCTTTATTTACAATATCTCCTTTCCCAAGCTCCCCTCCAAAAGAAAAAAGAAAAAAATAAAATAAAATAAAATAAAAACTAAAACAAACCCCAGTTCCCTACCACCTCCCCCTGCTCACAATCTCACCCCCTCCTGCTTACTGGCCCTGGCATTCCCCTACACTGGGGCATAGAACCTTCACAGGGTCAAGGTCCTTTCTTCACATTGATGACCGACTTGGCCATCCTCTGCTATACACATGCTGCTGGAGCCATGTGTCCCCATATGTGTACTCTTTGGTTGGAGTTTTAGTTCCTGGGAGCTCTGAGGGTACTAGTTAGTTCATATTGTTGTTCATCCTAAGGGATGAACCTTAGCTCCTTTCAGCTCCTTGAACCCTTTCTCTAGCTCCTTCATTGGGGACCCTGTACTCAGTCCAATGGATGGCTGTGAGTCTCTACTTCTGTATTAGTCAGGTACTGTCAGAGCCTTTTAATTTAAAGTTTTCTACTTTTTGTTTTTACAAAAATATTAAATGTAGACACATAAAATATAAACTAAGTTTTTAAACAGAGAAATCACATAATATCTGACTCTATTATCAAGAGTTCTTTCAATATGTACATATATGTACACTCTATAGCCCTGAGTAAACCGCTGTCTGTGTGCATGCTCTCTCCATGGCATTCTAACCAGTGCCTTGTAGATAAAGAGGGGCAAAAACTCTTATGAAATTAGTCTCCAATTTAGGATGATATTCTCAAGTTCCATCAATTTGCCTGCAAATTTCATGATGGCTTTGTTTTGAATAGCTAAATTGTATTCTATTGTGCAGTGTATGTTATCTCTTCAGCTCCTAGATTTATAGGCTGGACCTTTCAAAAAAACTATATTTGTGCTTAGATCTGAATTAAGCAACCAGATTCTGGACATTGAGCTCATGAAATAACAGATGTCAATTGATATCATACTATCCACCATCTGTTTTGTGATATTATCCTAGAAGGCATAAAATGTGATGATGACTCAAATCTGATAATGCCTGCTTTACCTCAATAATAACCTTCCAATTTCTATTAGTTCTAATATATCACATTTAATTTCTTTAAAAATTTCAAGTTTTGGCAAGTATAAACTAATGTAATATATTAGAGGCTACAAATATGCATAAAAGCACTGGAGATTTTTGCATTGTACCTACTTATTTTAAATTGATTTTCCAAATTCTGCAGTGTTGTAAGTTGTCATTAGATATATTCTTAGATATTGCCATGGGAAAAATTCACATTCTCTTTGGCTACAATACAAAATTACCTTTAAAAATAGATCATAATATACACAATAATATTCAATGGACATTCTCAAATTCTCATATTATATGAATATTTGAGACACTTGAAGAAAATATTTTTATCCTGTAAAATAGTGTAGCATCTTCAAAAATTATGAACTTCTCTTATGTCATTACAATTGCCTTCCCCTTTGAACTCACAGTATGAACTCTTTAGATACTTTCCTTTTAAAGTTATTTATAGCTACAATGTATTATGGTTTCTATAGCTGTGCTAAAACACCATGACCAAAAACCTTAGTGGCAGAAGGGTCATTTCATCTTAGAACTCACAGGTTACTGTCCATACATGGCAGAGAGATTGAGGCAGGAGAAGAACCCAGAGGCAGAACCTGAAAAGGAAGTAAAGGAGAGATGCTGATCATTAGCTTACTCAGGCTGACTATTGATACCTCGTGAGGATGTGTCAAGAGGAGGCACCACCCCTAAAAAGTCAGGGTCCTTTTACATTAACCATTGATCAAGAAAATTGCTCTAAAGGCTTGCCTACAGTCCATTCTTATCGATGACTTTTCAGGTCTGTCTGACAAACATCAGTTGTTATATGCAAGTCAGTTATACATAATATCACCCTGTATGGAAGGATTTGATTAGTTTAAACATTAGTGTCTGATGTGCTTCAGCTTTATTCGTCTTACATTTTGTAAGCTATCACAAAGTGTTTATGAAATTATATTTCGTGTTTTTCAAATAAAGAAAATGGACCAAGAACAAATAAAATAACACATATTCTCAGAAAAGTATTTCTTTGGTCAAATGTTACTGATTTCTCTGTTTTTATGTTTTCTTCTTTGGACTTAGTGTTAATAATGACTTGTATAATAAAATGTAGGTATTATATAACCATTGTTAGAAATGCTTAGAAATCTCTGCTTCTTTAATTGTTAAAAGCAATAAGATGAAATACAAGATATTTGCTTGGGAGTTATACTTAATATTGTTTAATTTCAGCCAGGCAGGGTTGCGCATGCCTTTAATCCCAACATTTGGGAGGCAGAGGCAGAGGCAGAGGCAGGCAGATTTCTGAGTTTGAGAGCCCTCCTGCTCTACAGAGTGAGTTGCAGGACAGCCAGAGCTATACAGAGAAACTCTGTCTCAAAAAAAAACAAAAAAAAATTTGTTTAATTTTTTTGAACAATTTTAATGTTTTTATATACACTTAATATATACTTACTATTTGATATTAGAAGTAATATAGATTTACAATGTTGACCAATGAAGTTAATAATTTCAATGTTAAACCTGCCATCTTAGTCTATGTCTAATTGTTTCTTTCACTGTATTCTTGAATTTCATCATATTTATTTTCTAAAAGTAACAACTCTGTGTTTAAAATTCAAGGTTCACTTAGTCCTACCAGTGAACAAAACATCTCTGTACCAGCTACAGAGACCACAAGATGCATTAAGACAGAAGGTCATTTCTAAGCAACAGATAGTCAACAAGTTTATGTTTTGATTTCTTGAAAGGATCTGATAGCAGGTGAGTCGGCACAGTGGGTAGAGATACTTGCTATACAAACCTGGTGACTTTGACTCCTTCCACAGCATCCATGTAAAGAGGACAGGACCTATCCAGATAATTATTCTCTGGCGTCTACATGTCCATACTGGCATGGTGCATACAGACCTACATATCACACAGGCAAATACATAAAGGGATCATTTAAAACTATAAAACACCAACTTCCTTGTATGACTCTCCTCTCCCTCCTTACTGCTATGCGTTGGAATGGGAATGCTCTTGGAAACCATAATGTCTAGTTTCTTGTGCACTGTATGTTATCTCTTCAGCTCCTAGATTTATAGGCTGAACCTTTCAAAAAAAACTATACTTGTGCTTAGATCTGAATTAAGCAACCAGATTCTGAACATTGAGCTCACGAAATAACAGATTACATCTATTGTAGCAGTTGAGAGATTTTACTTGGAAGGCAAAAGAGAGGAAAAAAAATCTCTGTTCCCAACCACCGGTATAATTTCAAAGATTCCCTTGCCTTGGGAATCACTCCTTCAGATTAAGTTTCATTTGGTCTATGATGTTATAAATGCTTTTTTGTTTTATGTGCACTTGTAAAATATGGCAGATATGATAGTTCATTGCTTCTGATACTAGACTATAACAATCCCTGTAGCTTTTTTCTTGCTTTTACCTCTTCTTTGATTACATGCTTAGTGAGATCCCCTTGTGATATTATAAGCAATCCTGTGAAAAGTTGGCATGGTAAGAAATAGAACACTTGTCAAAAAGTATAAGAGTGAATCTGGAAGAAGTTTCTTCTTAATGCTTCAGTAAATCTCTAAATGTCTGCAGTCTAACTCACACCTCATGAGTTTCAGAACAATGGATACTAGCAAGTATGTTATAGATTCCCAACATTCTGACTTTTTTCTCCATGGAATCTATATGAGAAGGAAGAGGAGAGCCCTTTCGAGATAATTATTTTGTGACTTACATACATGTCCATCCTGGCAGCATGCATCCACACATATATATGATGTAGACAAATACATACAGTGATAATTACAAAAAAATACAAATATTCTATTTGTGATAATTTTAAATACTATTACCAACTTTTGTGGATTGTATTTCCTAAGTTTGGTTGACTCAATTTGAAAAGTTCTGAGCACAGATTTATAAAATAGGTTCTAATGTGTCCTAGAACCTGACCTTAATCCTTGACGTTCCTCGCTTTCCCTTAGTATTTCTCCTTCTCTTCTAATCCATTTCCCCTTTCTCATATCCCCTTCCTCTGCCATCCTTTGCTCCCTCCCTCATTCTTGCATTATAGCTCATTCCTTTTCTCCCTTCTCTTCATTTTGTCTTTTTTCCATATACTTATTTTTTCACCTTTTCCTGATTCTTCTCTTCATGTTCATTGTTTCTTCTTTATTCATTTTATTTTACCCTTTTTATTTAAAAAACATTTTTTATAATGTCATGTAGCAGATTAAGTAATACATAAATATGTTTCTAGGTGTGTAAATTCTATTGGGAATTACTTTTAATATAGTGATTGAAAAAGACAATAAAGCTCATGTATTAATAAATGATATAATTTTAATATGCTATAAGAATTGATAAAATACTTTCTGTGGTTATACAGAAAGATAAGACATTTTTGAATAGCTGATTTGGAAGAACAGAAATATTTTTTAAAGACTATCTCAGAAGGACTGGCCTGTGGAATATCTGAAAACATAATTCTATTTTATGTTACCATAGTCATTAGCAATTTATATGTTTCCTCTCTGATAAATGTTTTTAGTTCAAGTATGAATATATGACTTATGAATTAGGATCTGTCATCTCTTGGGCATAAAGACTCACTGTCCCATTTGTTACTGGAAGTGTTTATGAGGTCATATAATATGTCATGCTGAGAGCACAGCCAGAATGCTGGAAACAAGAGTGCACAAGACAAGGAATGGACATTAGGATATGTGATGGTAACATGCATGAAGGGAATGTATAATTCTGAATCTTGTAGTATCTGAAACACTTAATTGTATTGTTTTTGTAAGATATTCATATAGAACCATCTTATACTGTGATTAAGAGAATATGTGGCAAATTGATCTTTGATTTATATATTTAATTTCATAAAGTTTATCACATTGATACCAGAAAAAATGTAGTATGTTTGTATGATAGATAGATAGATAGATAGATAGATAGATAGATAGATAGATAGATAGATAGAAAGTTGTTTAAATAAAACAACTTGTGAAATAAATCTAATTATGAAAAGAAGTTGATATATAATTGAACTTTATATGGCCAATTTTAATTATATTGAATCATATATAAAACCAGAAGAACACTCATAATTTTTCACTATAAAAGCAAAGTCATTGTACAATATAGATTCAAACACCTGTAGAAAAATATAAATACACAGATATGCGTGCAGAGATACAGGAAGTAATCTGATCATGACAAATATTCACGGATGACTGTTGGATTCTCAGTACTCTCTGCTCTTGGCAGACATTTCATATTTTACATTATCCAATTAAGCTCAGAAAACATTTAATATTAAACATAGCATCTACATAACTTAATGCTAATTTTCTAATTCCCCTGCTTAATTGCAAACATAAAAAAATATCTCACCAACATGTAGGCTCTTTATGTTCTTGAGTAAAAATGATGATTAATTCCAACATTTACAAAATAATTGTTTCCTTTTTATTGGATTTTTTTATTTATTTACATTTCAAATATTATCCCCTTCCCCATTCCCCTGCTGCCAGAAACCCCTATCCCATTCTACCTCCCTCTGCTTCTATGAGGTTGCTCTCCACCTACCCACTCCTGCCTTACATTTCTCTACACTGGGGCACTGAGTCTTCACAGGACCAAGGGCCTCTCCTCCCATTGTTGCCCTACAAGGCCATCCTCTGCTACTATGCGACTAAAGCCATGGGTCCCTCCATGTGTATTCTTTCGTTCGTGGTTTAGTTCCTAGGAGCTCTGGGGGTTCTGGTTGGTTGATACTGTTGTTCTTCCTATGGGGTTGCAAACCTCTTCAGCTCCTTCAGGCCTTTCCTTCACTGGGGACACCGTGATCAGTATGAATTGAATCTATGTTGAGATTCTGTCACAATTTTGTATTTTATCTTGAAAAATAAATATAGCCATATAAAGTTACTATAAATTATGAAATAGTAGGCAATAATTTGGCAGAAAAATGAGAGCATTTTAAAGATACAAATAGCATAAAGATATAAATCATAAGCACTCTAACCAACCAAGAAGAACATATTAGAATAATTTTAGGGTATTATCTGTGTATTTAGATTTTTATTATTTTATCTATATTAAAATTTGCCTCTTAAATTCTTTAATTGTCTAAAAATTCCTTCTGGGGAAATTTTGTCCCAGTTTTAAAATAGGAGTTGGGAATCTGAGTTAATAACAGCATATGATTTTGTAAAGTTCATGATTATAAAATAAAGTATATTATCCACTCAAAATTACAAAAGTAAAAGAGAAAGATTAAAAATTAAAAAAACTATATTTTTCTTTCTTCCTTTTTTCATAGTCATTTACTGACTCCTTAAGAGAGAAAGAGTAAAAAATATGTGTTCCAAATATCTAAGCATAGATGGAAGAAGAGCTTATAAAATCCAACCACTTGCAGAGGACAATTCAGTAATTCAGAGGCCTTGGGGGCAGAAGTTCCATCAATTGCTATTAGGTGTTCCACCCTGATAAACTGCCTGTTTCCCGGTGGTGAACGGCCCTAAAGCCGGATGTGTGCGTGTGTGTGTGTGTGTGTGTGTGTGTGTGTGTGTGTGTGTGTACATGCTGAAAGCAAAGTGGACCCAGAGGTTTAAAAGCAATACATATGAACTCAGGAGGAAAGGTTTGGAACTGGTGTGAGACATGTTGGAAGGGAAGCAATGAGAATGAATTTGATCAAAATATATCATCTATATGTATAAAGTTCTCAAATAGATTCAAATAATAAGGTCCCTAGAGCAGTAAAGCCTGGAAGTCTTACCATGTTACCCTGTACCCTTGAGCTGTTGGAAAAGCTTATTCTTTGATTACTATTCCCAGTGGAAAGACTTCTAACTTGTCCAGTAAATAAAGTAGCCATTTTGGTATGGAATGGGTATCCTCTAGAAGCCAATTTAACATTTAACTATCATGTCATATTTAGAGGTGAGAAAGCACAGTTTAGAGAGATCCTCAATATTTAAAAGTACTTGATACTCTTGTAGAGAACCTGAGTTTTGTTTCCAGTACTCATTTGGAAGCTCACAACTGACTGTAAAGCCAGTGCTGGGAGTTCTAACACTCTCCTCTGGTCTGAGTCCACACCAGACACTTATATGATGCACATATATACACAGGCTCTTACATAAACATTTTGAAAAAAATCTTTTAAGCAAAGAAAGAAAAGTGAGAAACCACATGTATCTGACTTAGGAGAACATTAAAAATGCCTGATGACCAGTCTTTTCACAGTTCAGTAACAGTATTTGATCCACATCCTCAAAATGTTTATGATAATTTCTCTAACACATAATTATGTATCAGCAACACTGAAAACATAATTGACAATTCTTTTGTTCTCAGGTGTAACTAACAGATCAATAATATACAATGATGTTTTTTTCGATATAACATAGGTTCTGTCATGTGTTTTGCATTTTTTCCAATGCTAAGCCTTGAAATTTATGTTATTATCTATCATGAGTAATGAGGAATGCTTTTGAATATTTTTCTTCCTGTTTGCCATAGCTATATCAACATACCACATGCCAAAGGCAGGGTGAAAGTAATCCCAGTGAAGGCACCATGTTCCTAATGTAACATTCACTATGCCTGCTTGTTTATACTTGATGTAGTTAATGTAACATGCCTGAATTTACTCAATTTATAGGTGACATTTGTGCATAATTGTTAATGATGGCCATAAGCACCAGACTATCAAAGCCTGCTATAAACACAATCTATCACCCCTTCTAACTTTTCATATTGTTTTAATAGATTATCTTAAGCAATTGTAAGAATGATGATAAGAACCTTGTATGGGGCCATTTCCTCTATAACAACTCTTTTCCTATGAGCCTAGGAACTACTTTAAGTTCCTATTACAGATAAAGTAAACTCATTATTGCTCAATATTCATGATTGAGGAAGTTAAAAGAGGCCGCTTCTTGAGACCCAGTGAACTCTATATGACCTAGACTTGGTCCCGTGACTTAAATAAATATCAGATATCAGATTTTTGTTTATATCAGGTAAGTCCAGCAGGTTATCATCATACTACTAAGCAAGAATATAATTTTATATATACATATATATGTAATTTAAAATAATTTTTCAAATATTGCTTTAGTTTTTCAAATACATCAGATGTAACAGTAAGGCACGAGATAGTGAGTCTTAAAAAGAATCTTCAGCTCCCTGCAATTCCATTAGTGATGTCATTTTCTTTAAATCTTCATACTTAGAATTAAGAGTGATAGTTCATTTCTTGAATTTCAAGTTCATCATAACATAATGATTTGATATGTGAATAAATTCTAATATAGTTACTAGAACATAGCTTATTAACATTTTGTCACATGTTCTTGGCATTTATTGATTACATAAAATTAAAAGCATCTACATTTAGTACCATTGAAGATTGCCATGTATTCTTAGCTATTGTTCTATCTTCCTAGGAAGTAACTCCTCCTGGGTCTATACACTTATTCTATTTGTTGTAATACTTACTACTTCATGCTGATCAATGAGTTCTACAACCTGGCCTCTGTCATTCATGTCCTTCTCATCCCATTGCATGACAATCCAGTTTATTATGCTACCTCATATTATCCAAATTTGCAGTCAGTTGTTATCACTGAACTTCTCAGTGTCATCTGTATGTACTTTTGGAATTTAACATTAATGTAAAGAATAAATGCTCATTAATTATTTATGCAGAATTTTAAAAACTTGTTGCTTCCCTGGCTTTCCAATCTATATTCACCATAGCCTATTTCCTTGTGAGAATTTTTGAACCCTTTTCAAAATTTTGTATTACCTGTCTTTACAATTATGACCAATGGTTGTTCCAAGTTTCAAAGACTCACCTTGAGAAATTAGAAATGGTGTTTTTCAAATCTTGTTCATAAACATTGCAGTCTCTCAATCCTTAATTGGAGTGGAGAAATCACCAGAAATAGAATTTTAACACAGGGTTAATATTTTCTTGGAGCATTCCTAGGTCATTTTTTTCTTCTGTAAAATAGTATGTTTTAAAAAGGGAGGATGAATTATACCTGAAGGGCTCTATATTCAAAGAGAATTTTTTAAATTTTTGTGATTATAATTTAATTATATTTCTTCTTTCTCTTAGCTCCTACCAAACCCTCCCATCTATTCTTCTTCATGTTCCTTCAAGTTCATGGCCTCTTCTTTTAACTGGTTGTTACTACATCTCTAATATTCTGCTATATTTATACCTTGGCCTCTCTAGCCACCATCCTCCAAAGGGGAACTGTATTCATCAATTGTGCAGACCCTAGGGCTTACACATTTCTCTTGAATTAATTTTATGATTCCCCACACCTACCATTACATTCATCAATAAATTCTCATCTTAGGGAGGGGAGACTTAACTAAGTTTTCTTATAGACAATATCTCCTATGTCTTTTATGAGCTGATACAGTTGCCTATATTATATACTTTGTACTAGTTTAAAATTTTCTAAGTATTGCCCTTCCAGCACATATTGGCAAGATGAGCTCTTGAAACATGTCTAGCTACTGATCTCTCTTTGGAATTCCATTTTATGTTCTATTTCAGAAGACCATTGCTATTGCCAATGGTCTCTCTTAAATTAAACACCTTAGCAACAGACTCAGATGGAGGTAAGTGTATCAGTGGGGGTATGGTAACTTTTCTTGCCAGACACAACTGTAAAAAAGTGAATTAAGCAAGAAGAAGATGACAGAAAAAAATGAAATAATTTAAAATGTATTCATGTATTTATATATACATACACATTCTAAATATAATCTACTGAATCCATATAATGTTGCTTGTACGTATGTTTTTACAGCTGACCATTTGGCACTGGACAATTACCGTAGCTGATTCTAGAACACAGAATGCAGATGATATGATTATTTCTCTTCCTTCAATGCTTATTGTCTTGAATTCAGCAATTTTTGGACCTAGGTTTTACTTTATAATATATGTGATAATTGTGATAGAAAATAAACTTGATTCCTTTGAAATTTCTTTTTAAAATTATTCATGTTCTGAGACACTAACATACTTAGATAGTTTCACTTTCCAGTCTCTCCCATATGTTCCTCTATGACCTCTTTCAAACTAATAACTGCATTTTTATTAATTGTTATACATACACATAAATACAAAAACATTCCAAAATACATAAATATATGAAATTCCAAAGAAATAATTAAAAAATATAGGAAATGCTGACAGTGACAGATATAATCTTCAGAGCAACACAAGCTAATTGGTAATCTAAAAACAAATGACCAATCCTGAAAATATATATACAACTAACATTATACAGAATAATACTGTCAGTTTAGGGAAATTAGATGTGCTTTTGCATAACATTTGACTCTAAAAGAAAATGCTAAAAGTAAGTTTATTATGGAGTAGATATTGTAAAATGTTTAAGTTGTATAATGTATCTAAAATGATATTAAAATTTTACCATAAAATCTTTCTCTGAAGATTTTCTTTTGTGTGTATTATTCATTTACCAATAGTAGATAAATCATGTTTATCCCTAATATAATTGAGGATTTTAATACTAGTTCTATTGCATTTTGTATATGTGGTAATTGTTGCTTATTAACATTAAGCTAATATTTTGTTTTTCTTCATTAAAACTATTTCTTTAGTTTTCTATGTCTTAGTTATGGTTTTATTGCAGTGAACAGGCACCATGACCATGGCAGCTCTCATAAGGCCAACAGTTAATTGGGGCTGGCTTAAAGGTTCTGATTTTCAGTCCATCATCATCAAGGCTGAAACACAGGAGCATTCAAGCAGACATGGTATAGGAGGAGCTGAGAGTTCTATATCTTCATCCAGAAGCAGACAGAAGACTGACTTTCAGACAGCTAGGAAGAGGGTCTTAAAGCCCATGCACACAGTGACAAACTTTCTCCAACAAGATTACACTTACTCCAACAAGGCTACAGCTTCTTATAGTACCACTCCCTGGGCCCAGCATATCAAATCACCACAGTGTACAAGTGCAAATGTAAATGTATGACCACATGCATGCACATGCCATGGTACAAATATGGAGGTCTGAGGACAGCTTACACTGTAGTGAGCTAGGTTTATTGTTTTGCTTAGTTTTCTTTTTCCCCCATTACATGTGTCTAGGTTGAGTGCCTTAATGGACTAAACCATCTAATTGGGCTCCTGAGCCAATATTTTCTTATGCTATTCTACATGAAGAGTTTATATAGTTAAACTATATTAAGTATGAAATATATTTGTCAGAAGTATCCAGTAGATTTAGCTTTCTGATAGTTATATTTATACTGGTTAAAAAGTCAGAAATTTTAGCCAGTAAGTAAAATCAAATTGTAAATGGCAAACCTGAATGCAAGAGAAGAGAATCAGGTAAGCACTGTTTTCAACCTTCTTCCTATTCTTCAAATCCTATTCCCCAGTCCTATGCCCAGCTTTTTAACAGACCAGCTGCTGTGTTGACCTCTTCTTCTGTGCCCTGAGTCCAGGGTACAAAGAAGATCCTTTCCAATAGCCTTCCTTTCTCATTCCATCCTGTTCTCACTTGCTCAAGACAACCTCTCCCTGTAAACCTGCTGGCAAGCCTGGCCAGATTATTTGATGTTCATGCCAGACTCGTTTTTGTTTTTGTTTTTGTTTTTTCCATTCTCTGGACTGACTATCCCAACACTATGATTCTTCTAACCCATCCACATTACTGCGTGTTAGCTCCCAATACATAAAAGCAAGTTCTATATAGTCTCAGAAGCAATACCTTGCAGGATATGCACAAATATCACATGATCTGAAGATTCAGAGTGAACAACAGAAATCCAGGAACTAAAAACATACCCAACAAAGATAAGCTCAAACCTTGATACCTAAAATTATAATAATCTCAAAGCCAGATACATAGGCACCAGTGTAGTCACACAATCAACAACAGCTATGACAGTAAGTGAGGCTTCACTAGAGCTCAGTAACTCTCCAACTGTAGGCCATGAAAAATGTGATATGTCTGAAGCACAAATCAAGACTGCACAATAGTTATAATATATAGTTCAAAATAGCAACTATATATAAAATTATTATATAATACAAGACCATAAAGAAGATATGCATGAATCTATTAGTGAAATATCTTAAATCACAAATAAATAGTGCAATGACATGAAAAAATTGTTTAAGACATGACAGTGGAAACAGAATCAATAAAGAAAATATAAAATGAGGGAAAATTAAACATGAAAAATTTAGTTGCTTTAAAAGTACCTCAACAGAATACAAGCTGTGGAAGAAATAATTTCAAGCATTATAGAAAGTGGAGAAGAAATAGATACCTTTGTCAAAGAATATATTAAAAATAAAATAAAACAGAACAACAACAACAACAAAGCACAAAACAACCTGAAAATCTGGAACATTATGAAATGGGGAAATCTACAAATAATACAGATAGAGGAAGGAGATGAAAACTAGGTCAAAAGCACATAAAATATTTTCAACAAAATCAGAGAAGAAAATTTTATTAACCACAAGATGGAAATGCCTATAAAATAACAAGAAGCATGTACTAAACACTAAATGGCCTGAACCCAAAAATAAATTTCCCATATCATATAATAATTGAAAAACCTAAATGTAGAAGTCAAAAAAGATTATCGAAAGCTTCAAGGGAAGAAAGAACAAGTAACACATAAAAGCAGATGCTGTATTACATGAGAGATTTCAATGGAGCCTCTAAAAGCCTGGGGCCTGAATGGGTGTTCTACAAACTGCAAGAGACCATCAGTGCCCCTATAGAATACTATAGCCAACCAACCTTTCTATCACAATACATAGAGAAAAAAAATGATAAAAATTTAAACAGAGGCACAAGAAAATTCATTCTCAGCAGGTTAATAATAACAAATAAATCCAATCAATATGTAATCTCAGACAAGACCATCAAAAGCTGGACAAATGCAGATACCACAAAATCAAGAAATCAGATTTAAGGTACAATGCTCATTGAAGGCTCTGGACAGCAATAGTTTCAATTTCCCAATGAAAGATACAGAATAACTGATGGGATACAAAAACCAGATCCATCCTTCTGATGCATCTAGGAAACTAAGTTTAAAATCAAGAATAGTTTTCAACTAGGGGTAAAGGGATAGAAAATATTCCAAACAGATAAACCCAAGATACAAGCAGATGTAACAGTCTTAATATCTGACCAATAAACATCAAGCCAAAATTAACCAGAAGAGTTAAGGAGAGATATTAAATGCTTATCACAGGAAAAATATACCAAGGGTAGATTTCAATTCAAACCACTCATGTACCCAACACAAAAAGACTCAAGTTCATAAAAGAAACACTACTACATCTTAAATCATCTGACCCTCACATAATGGTAATGGGTGACTGCAATACCCAGTTCTAACCAATAAACAGGTCACCCTCCCCAAAAATATTCAACGGAAATGCTAGAGCTAAACACCATCATAAATCAAATGGATGTATCATACATTTATAGAATCCTTTACCCAAACACAAATAAGTATACATTACCCCCTGTGCTTCATGGAAAGTTCTCTAAAATTAGCCATATACTTAAGCACAAAAGAAGTCTCAATTGAGGAAAGAACATTGAACTAACACGAGCATACTATCTGGCCACTGTTAAATAAAGCCAGATATTGATGGTAGAGGAATTTTAATCCAGCAACATGGCTGCTATAGCAAGACATCTTATCCAAAGACTTTCTAGTTCTATGTGATCTGTTTGAAATGCAGACATGTCTCTAGTACACATTTTTTGATTCCAAACAATGCATGTAAGTTTAAATTGTAGAATGAGGCAGCCATTTTGGAATGTAATTCCTTGAGTGGAGTTCCTTGACTCCCTTTCAGTTAGCTGAGAGTTGAGTGCTATGGAACTGAATTAGTTCAGTGGAGTTCAGTTTGTGCAGAGAGGAGGCAGTTCTCTCAGGGCAGTTTTACAGAGACAGGCTGTAGGTAAAGACAGAATGAGCCAGAAAATGAAAACAATCCAGAATATTAAAACAAATTCCCAAAGTCAGTTTGGGGCCAAACAGAACAATTTAGTGAGAAGCGGAAAGGAGCCAGATTAAATCAGTTTGAATCAAAACAGCTTATTTGAACCTGCCAGCAAGAGTTCAGAGATAAAAGAGTAATCTTATTCAGCAGTAAGGCTCATAGGCTGAAAACATTCTAGGCCTAGATTAAATTGTATGGAGGTTAGAAGCTTCCAGGTCTAGGTCTAGGTGACCTTTACAGACAGAGGCAGTAAACCCAAGACAACAATTATATCAGATTGATAAAAGTTTTTTTATAATCGACAAATAGGGAAACAATAGGAAGCTTCCACATTCACTGAAACTAGAAAATTCACTACTGAATAAAAAGAGGGAGAACATTGCAAAAATTAAGAATTACAAACTTTTTATAATTGCCTGAAAATCAAAACAGAGCATGATAAATTTTATTGGAAATTATGAAGGAGATTCTAAGGGGGTAAGTTCATAACACTAAGTGTCTACATTGAAAAAGAAAAAAAAAGAGAAATCTCAGGTTAGTAACAACATATTTGAGTGATCTGTAATAACAACAAGAGCAACAAAAAAACCAAAAATTATACCCAAAGGAGGTAGATAACAAGAAATGATACAAATTAGTGCTGAAATCTATAAAATAGAAACACTAGCAACAACAACAATAGAGTACAAAGAATCAATGAAACCAAGTTAGTTCTTTCAGAAAATCAATAAGATTAAAATACCCTTAGTGAAATTAACTAAAAAGCAGGAAGAGGGAAGATTCAAATTAACAAAATTAAAGAGGAAATGGAGGAAATAAAAACAGACATCAAGGAAAGCCACAAAATCATAAGGTCATATTTAAAAGCCTTACTCTACCAAATCAGGAAATCTAAAAGTAAATGGGAAAATTTCTTGATGTATACCCACTCCTAAAGTAAATTCAAGGTCAGATAAGCAACACAAACAGACCTATAATCCCTAGTAAAATAGAAGGAATTAATAAAAATTAGAGTAATCATAATAATCATAATCATGATAAACCCAGGACCCAGTGTAAAGATTTTAGTACAGAATTCTACTGGGTTTTGAAAGTAAAGTTAAGCCCAGAAATAGAAACAAAAGTAACATAGCTCAATTCTCTTGTACAAGTCCCCAATTACCCTGATACTTGAAACATGTAAACTCAACAAGAAAGAAAATTACAGACCTATTTCTTTTACTAACACAGTTGCAAAACTACTCAATGAAATATTTGCAAGCTAAATCCAAAAACACAACAAAAAGGTCACCCAGCATGATCAAGTAGCCCTGATTCCAGAGATGCAAAGATGGGTCAGCATATATAAAACCATGAATGTGACCCACAATAAATGGACAGGCAGAAATTACAAAATTATTTCATTAGATTAAGAAAAGGGCTGGAGAGATGGTTCAATGGTTAAGAGCACTGACTGCCCTTTCAAAGGTCCTGAGTTCAATTCCCAGCAACTACATGGTGGCTCACAACCATCTGCAATCTGATCTGACACCCTCTTCTGCTGTGTCTGAAGACAACTGGAGTGTACTCATCATATACATAAAATAAAAAAAAAATAAATCTTAATAAAAAAGAAAAAAAGGACTTTGACAAAAATCTATACCCTATCATCATAAAAGTTTTGGAAAGTTTAGAGATGCAAGGTGCATGCCTCAAAACAATAGAGACAATTAACACTAAGTACACAAGCAGTATCAAACTAAGGGGAGGGACTCAATTCATTTGCACTAAAGCCAGGAAGAAGCCAAGGTTGCTAACTCTACCTGTAGCTATTGAACATAGCACTTGAAGAGTAAGAAAAATGAAGTAGACACTGAAAGGGATACAAACAAGAAGGGAAGTTTTCAGAGTATCTTTATTTGTGGATGATAAGATGGTAAACATAAGTAACCCCAAAACTTCCACCAGGAAACCTCACCTGATAAACGTATTCATTAAGGTACTCGAATACATAATTAACATATAAAATCAGTAGTCTTTCTATATACAAAAGGCAGACAGAGAGAAAAAAGGAAGGGAAACAACCTCTTTTCCATAGTCTCACTAAATATTTTTGGTAATTATAACTAAGGAAGTGAAAGACATATAATGAATTAATTCATGAGTGAACTAAATCATACAATTTTACCCCTTTACATTCTAATATTGTTTATGAATTTATCTTTAGTGCGGTGTATATGTATAATAGTTCATTCTCATTGGTCCATAGCTGTCAACTCTTTGATCACATAACAGTCTATATGTAAGTGCATGCCTCAAAGCAATAGAGACAACTATCAATAAGGGCACATCCAATATCAACCTAAGTGGGGAGAAACTCAATTCACTTGCACTAAATCAGGAAGAAGATAAGGGAGTTGTTACTGTTAAGGGACTTTCTAACAGACTTAAATTCATGGTATTCCGAACACTGGTTTTGGAATGTCCCATGGGTCGGTCATCACTGAGAAATTTGTTAGGAGAATAATGTGTGCTAAATAGTTTACATATGACTGTGGTTTTTGAAGTATTTTTAAAATTTTCAAATAGTTATTGAGCATGTTTCTGCTTAGCTATGTATATAGATGTCAGTTTTAGGGTATACTCTAATTGATGTTTTGTTCATGCCTTTTTAAGTAGGAACCCCGTATTGCAAAGTAAATTTAGTTTACTGCTTGCAACATCCCGATTGATTAAATACCTATACGAGTATTTCATTTGTCATTCTGTTTGAGGCTGTTTTGTTTAAGCTATGCAGTAGGTTTTTATAGAATCAGCACAGATACTTCTGCTACATGAATTGTCTACAACTCTTATCTTCTAAAGTGTCATTGCCTTTGCATTTTTCACAGTGACAATAAAATTCTGATAGTTATAAAGGCTAGTGATATGAGTATCACTCACTCTGGAATGCACCAAGAGGTACAACTCCCAATCAACTATACTACAACGAAGATAAAAAACAAACACCAAACAACATACCTATGTTATAAGATGAACTATATTAAGTGAATCACATACAATTTTTTCAATATATTTTCAATTTACTATAGATTTAATGACATGTTCACTATTACAAACAAAAGGGCACTGGTAACTTTCAGTAAAGACAGATAATAAATACTGTTACCCAATCATACAAA
This sequence comes from Mastomys coucha, assembly GCF_008632895.1. Taxonomy (NCBI): domain Eukaryota; kingdom Metazoa; phylum Chordata; class Mammalia; order Rodentia; family Muridae; genus Mastomys; species Mastomys coucha. The sequence goes on along the minus strand of NW_022196905.1, from coordinate 72,614,012 downwards.
AACACTAAACAAAATTTCACTTAATTTTAATAAGTAGAAATGTCTTCCTCATAGTAGTTAATTTAATATTCAGGAAAATGTGGAACTTTACCTGTAAAAATAAATACTATTATTTTAAATGAAGTATAGATGCATCGCTGGGGAGAAGATATACTGGAACTGGAAGTTTGAACTCTGTCAACAGCATGATATCCATATGGTAGTATTCTGGAGCTATTTTTAGCTTGTCTGAAGATTTTCATAATTGAAACAAAAGAATTTACACTTCTATAGTTGTTATAGGGGCAAAAAATTTAAAGTAGTAGGCACAGTCAGACAGGAACACTATTTTTTTAAATACTACAGTATAATTTGAATAGATATTGGAAGCAGAAGATTAATATTGAATTAGATTTCAGAAACATTTTAAAGTTTTGTGATTTTATAAACAAGCTGTTTGCAATGATAAAAGCTGTGAGGTTTAAAAATATAATTACATACATATTATATGAAATTATAGACATTAAAACATTAAACCAGGGAAAGAAGGAGAAAATAAAATCTTGAGAAAATATAAATATAACCTAACTGAATAATAATATCAAATTTGGAAACAGGAGTAGGGATGCATCCCTATAATGCAAGGTACCCAGAAGGCCGAGAGGCAATCTCAAGTTCAAGGACAGAATAGGCATCTTAGTAAGAAATGAATAACTAAAGTGCAATCCCCTGTCCTGCTAAAAGTAAAACCTCAAAGAACATAGCATGTGAAAGATAACCAATATAGTGGCAAAAGCTCAACTCATCACAAGAACTGGTTCTCCAAAGAGAATGAAGGAACATAGCAAAAGTGTATCCATTTGCATTAAGGGGAAATAAGTATTCAAAGTTTGAGAATCCCTTAACCACTGGTATATCTAGGCACTACATTTTACTGCTTTGGTTTTAACAAAGTTAAAACCCAAGAGTTTATATCTAAAGACAATATAATAGAGTTCATTTATAGAATAAGAAAAAAATGAGTAGGGACTATAAAACATAGATAAAGAGAAGACTTTGTGCAAACACACTGAGATAACATGCATGGAACAAATTATGATCTCATAAGTGGTCTTCTTAGAGTGACCATATAAGAAGGCTCAATAGTTATCTCTATAAAACCACATAAAAACTCATAGGTGCATCTGAACACACTGAATGGGAAGGTGCTGTCATTTTCAGTCTGACCGGAATTTCTCTTGGTGATTCATAGCAATAGTGGAGCAAGTGCAGCTACTATGTGCACATGAATAGAAAATAAAAGCTCTCTCCAATTTTTTTATGACCTTTCATTTCCACTACAGAATGACACTCAATGAGCTTGCATTCATTCTGCAAGTGGAGAAAGTACAAACTTACCTTTTTTTAAAAAAAAAAAAATTAACATTTAATCCAATTGCCCTTTAAATAGATGCTATTTTAAATGTTCAGAATAATTATTTGATTCTTCTTATCACTAATTATTTCATCATGCTTATCATCACTGCTCTTTGACATGTCCTACATTTTTGTCAGTATCACATGAGTAAATACTGTGAAAGAGAATCTGAAATTTTTGCTTGTATACAAAACTGAAGGCAAAGACAAGAAGAGATTTAAAAAATAATCCAGGTTATTATTAATGATACTCTTTGTTTAAAAAGTATACTGTTTGGCAGACAGCTTACTCCAGCTGATATGAGGCCCCCAAACGCACATATAGTAGAGGACTTCCCAGTCTATGTTCATTCAGAAAAGATCCACCTAACCCTCAAGAGACTAGAGGTTCCCAGGGAGTTTAGAGGCCACTTGGAGTGGAGGGTGGGGCCATCCACCTAGAGACAGGGAAGTGGAGAGGAGGTATGGGATGGGAAGCAGTCAGAGGGCGGATTGGGGGGGGGTTGGGGAATAGAATACGGAGTGTAATAAATAATTTAATAAAAACAGGAAAAAAGTTTACTGTTTGGACTTGCCTATTGGTGAGTTATAATCCTGATAAATTTATCTCTGACAAAAGTTGTTGGACATCTTGATAAAATTATTTTGTGTTCATAGAACTCTCTTAAAATTAAGCTGGGTTTGTGTCTTTATTTTATCCACATGTAAATTTACAATGGAGTTTAAAATACAAGGCAAAATGAAATCCATGCATGCTCATTATTTCTTTAAACCTTCTATTCTACCCCTCCCCCTCTATTCCTACCACTCCCCACCTCTGCCCTCCCCTGTCATTCCCTCTCCTCCTCTCTCCTCTCCTCTCCCTTTTCTTTGTTTTCCTTCTCCTTCCTGAGAAGTTATTATAGAGCCAATGACAGAGTTAATGCAAAATAGCACCAGAGTATGGGGAAGGTTTCAGGTCAGAATTGAGTATCAGAATACCAGCAGGCTTGAGAAAGCTATCTGCTTGTTAGACTGGGCAATGTTTGGTAGAAGAACAGGACACAGGTTGAGTATGATAGGACTATAAGCAAACAATAGTACAGGGCTGCTACACTGAAAGTAATGATGTAAAATGTACTTTAAAAAACAATAACAACAACATAAACAAAACCAAGAAAGCACAATATATAATCAGTGAACCTGTTCATGCATAACCTTTCATCAGACAGTGATCAGACAGTAATAAAGTCTGTCAGGCTTTATTACTGTGTATCAGGGGGACACACACTCCCATTGACATAGAATGACTTACCTTCTACTTCCTCTTCTTTATCCACTTTGGTTTCTTATCTTCATTCTTCAACCTTTATTCTGTCTCTAAATAAAACCAATTCTCTATAACTTAATCGTGTTGTGCCCTGTCATACAATTGTCTGCCTTGATTCTGGGAACTGCCATAAAATCATGAAGATATATAGTGATACTGTGTTGCATATTATGTTGATGAACTTTGACACATATATTAAAATCCTTCTGCTAGTTAGACATTGCTTTATTTAGTTTAATGTGGATTTTCACTAAATTATGTTATATATTCTAATAATCTTAACTGGAAATAAAAATTTGAAAAGAGTGTCAAGTCTACTTCTGAACAGAACCTGTGCTGAGTAGTAGATGTGTGGTTCTTAAACGTTTTACAGAACTGCAATAAAAAGGAACATTTCTGGAATGATTTTACATAAATGATTTGTGAAGGAGTTAAAATAGCTATTGGCCAAATTGAACACAGTCCGTTATACTGTGCTATATTATATTTTCTTCTAGTCCACCAGGGTACCATTGGAGAAATTACTCTACTGAAAGAGTTAATGCAGCTTTCAAACTTTCTTATAAGGAATGTATTGGGCTGTTACACACTGAAAGAATATCTGACTTAACACCACTATAACTGAGAAATCCTCAGACCTTAGAAATTGAAATCATAAGAGTGAAATTGTATAACCCCTCGGTGTGTACTTGAAGTATTCTACTCAAGCTTCATATTGTATTCTGTTTTTTCATGGGGAGAAATGAAAATTCACAGGAGGCAAATCATAAAGTAAATTCTTCCTAACTTTCCACTGAAGGCTACTGCAGATGGTTTCAGGGATTTGTTTAAAGGAGAGGGAATTTGACTTGCAATTTTCAGTAGAGGCTTTCTGTTGTTCCTCTTTCACATATGCTGTTGGATTTTGGTGTTAATGGTAAGCTGAAGCATCTCTCACCAGCTTTCCAGAAGAAGTGAGAGAGTTTGGTATTATTTTTCACTTAGTTTAACAAAACATCCAATTGTGTGTGTGTGTGTGAAGCTTGCTGTTGTATGAGTGTATGTGTGTATGTGTAAGTTACTAAACTGACTCAATTTCTAGTTATACAACAGCTCTAGAAGCCATATTAATAAAGTTCCCAGATCATAAGCATTTGACAGAATTGCCACATTCTATTTCGTGCTCTGGGAATACTCAAGAGTAGAAATTCTCCCAGAGGCCCTGTAATAGAAACAGCTGGAAAATAAGGCATGTTTGAATATGCCTTTTATGATGGGTATAGTCAAAGAAAAGTACAATCAGCAATGCCTAATGTACAATGATATTCTATGCTCTTGAGACACTCATGAGATTTTTTAAAGATTTACTTATTATATGTAAGTACACTGTAGCTGTCTTCAGACACACCAGAAAAGAGCATCCGATCTCATTACAGATGACCACGATGTGGTCGCTGGGATTTGAACTCAGGACCTCCGGAAGAGCAGTCAGAGCTCTTAACCACTGAACCATCTCTCCAGCCTTCATGAGAGGTTTTTAAAGGACATTCAAAAGAGTGTTTGTCACTCATGGACTTAAGGGGGCTAGAATGGTCAAAGGCAGAAAGAACTAGGCAGACACATCAGAGACAGTATACTGGGACAGTGAACATATTTTCTGGAAACAACTCTCTTTCAAAGAAGAAAAAGTCCATCAAGGGCTCCGAGGGAGATATCATGTCAGGTAAGCACTCAATTCAACCTGCTAGCAAGGTGAAAAGACAAAAAGGGGTGGGGAATAAAGCTTTATTATGTGTGATCATCTCAAATTAATGATCTTTAATTGTTAGTGCTGCATATATACAAATATATGCATGATGTATATGTATCATGGAACCACTTAGTGTTGCTTGGTATTGAACAACCCATTACATGGCTCCTCCCTGGGTTCTGACTTTCCTACTGTTCTCTGTTTCTGTTTATCTGTTTTATTCTCTCTCTGCATCAATCATTCTCTCTCTCTCTTTCTCTCTCTCTCTCTCTCTCCATATATATAATATATATTTATTTATATATTATTTACAATGTTTATTTTTGTTTTTATATTATACAAAATGTCATGTTTATGTATTGATTTTATTTTATATAACTACATACATAATTTCTTTATCTCTCTAGTAATTAATCGCCTATTGTACTTCATCCATGGATGGGTCCTTGTGAGATATCCGTTACTCAGGATGTCACGTAAGTTCATGGATTATTCATGTCTTGGATAGACAATGAGATTTTTGAGATTTCATGGAAATAATTTCATGCCAGGTAATACCGGTCCTCTGACTCTTAGAATCTTGTACTCCTCCTCAAAAATGTTCCCTGAGACTTAGGTATAGAGGTTGTGTTGTAGATTTATATGTTGGCCTACGATTTTCCTAATCAATATTTTGAGCAGTTGTGAATTTTTGTAATGCTCCCAAATGCTGAAAAATGAAGCTTTTAATGAAAGGTAACAACTATATTCATATGTGGCTTAACAATAATTACTATTAATACAATTATAAATTATTCTTATTTAGACTATTTCTGAAGAATTCTCAACATTATATAAAAAAATAACAGAAACAAACACAAGAGACGAACAAAAAACCCAGGATGTCTAAAAATATCCTGTACAAAAAGAAGTATCATCATGACTGAATGCCAGCTGAACTACAAAGCAATACTAATAAAAACTACATGGTATTTGTATAGAGACAGAGAGCTTGATTGATGGAATCAAATAGAAGACCCAGATATAAACCCACTAGAAACTTGAGTTTTGACAAAAAAAGATAAAACAATACAATGGAGATCTGCTGTAGAAATATTTTAAATCCTGGGCCAAGGTTTTTGCCCACCACTGGTTGTTGAGTTCCCAGATAAAAAACACATTCACAGCCTCTATGTTTACAATAATCCCTAAACAGCACAATAGCTGGGCAGCTGCCTACCCTCCATGCTGTAAGAATCGACTTTTATAAAGCTGTTCTCATAAAATCTCATTATCAATAACTCTGAATTATTGCTTACTATTTTGAATGTTCCAACTGGGTTGCTCTTAACTCCAATTGATCAGCCCTCAGGGCCACACTCTCTTGACCCCTAAACCATGGTGCCTTCTCTTTCCTCCTCTACTACATGTTCTTTTCTCCTCTCTGACCCCAACCCCAGGAAACCTAAGCCCTACCTCTGTCTCTTCTGCCCAGTTTTTGGCTGTTGGCATCATTATTACCATTCAGAAATAATTTGGGTGCAGGGTCACAGGGCATGCAGACTACAGGTCTCCAGAGCCCATACTCAGAATTGCAATAGATAGCAAAAGATAAACTCTCAACAGAGACCATCTTCAACAAATAATGCAAGTTTTAATAGATGTCTTCATGTAGAAGAATGCAAATAGATGCATATTTATCACCTGGACAAAACCAAACTCCACGTGGATCAAAGACCTCAATGTAAAACCTCATACACTAAATCTAGTAGAACAGAAAATGGTGAAGAGCATTGAACTCATTGGAATAGGAGTCAGCTTCTAGGACAGGACACCAACAGCTCAGGCACTAACATCAATAGTTAATAACTGGGAATTCATGAAACTAAAAAGCTTTTACAAGTCAAATACCGTCAGTAGAGCTAAACAGAAACCTACAGATCGGGGTAAAAATCCTCAACAACCTTACATTTGACAGAGGGCTAATATCCAATATATATAGATATATAGATATCCAAAAATGTATAGAAGTTAATGACAACAACACAAATAATCCAATTAAAAAATAGAGGTATAGACCTAAAATTCTAAACAGAGAAATATTAAATGGTTGAAAATCACTTAAATAAATGTTCAGTGTCCTTAGTCTTTATGAAAATGTAAGTCAAACCATCTCTGAGATTCTATTTCACACCCATCCTCAAGGGGCTGGCTACAATGTGGAGCAAGAACAGTCCTGTATTGTTAGAAGGAGTGCAAACTTTTTCAACCATTCTGGAAATCAATCTTTTGGTTTCTCAGATATTTGGGAATATTTCTGCCTCAAGTCCCACCTATACTACTCCTGAGTATATCTACAAAAGATGCTCCACTATCCCACAACAATACTTGCTCACCTATATTCATAGCACTATTATTTGTAATATCCACAAACTGGAAACAATCTAGATGTCACTCAGCTGAAGAATGGATAAAGAAAATGTAGTTCATTAACACAGTGGAATACTACACAGTTATTAGAAACAAGGACACCATGAAATTTTTAGGTGAATGTATAGAACTAAAAAATATCATTCTGAGTGTGGCAACCCAGTTCCAAAAGGACATGTATGATATCTACTCAGTGATAAATGGGTATAAGGTATAAAGTAAAGAATAACTATACTAAAATCAACAGATCCAAAGAACCAAATAATGAGGAGGGCCCAAGGCAGGCTTGTTGAATATTTTTCAGAACACAAAATATAATAGAAATAGGGGATGGACGGAGAGATAGAGGAAGGGAGGGAGGGAAGGAGGGAACTGGGTGAGAAAAAGGATGTGGTAGGAAGCAGGGCAGGAGTGATCAGATATAGGGAGAACAGGCGAGAGAGAATGAAAATCGTTGGCTGTAGTCTGGGGAGAAAGGCATCATTAGGATGTGCCAGAGGACTGAGATGAGTGGAGGTCCCAGGATGGTTTAGGGGGTGATTCTAGCTGAAACTCATAGCAATGGGGGATATGGATTCTGAAATAGCTACTTTCTGTAGCCAGGAAGGACTCCCAGTGGAAAGATAAAGACAGCAACACACTACAAAACCTGCAATGTGAACTGCATCCTGCCTACATGTTGTGCAGGGACAAAGAGCAGAGAAGGACGGAAAGGCCAACCAATGTCAATGTATGTCCTAAATTGAGACCTATCCCATGGGCAAGTACCAATCCCTGACACTATTAATGATACTGTGTTATACTTGCAAATAGGAGTCTACAAGATAACTGTCCTCTGAGAGACTCCACAGAGCATCTGACTGAAACAAATGTAGAGACTAAGAGATAAACATTAGATGGAGCTCAGGGAGCCATGTGGAAATTCAGGGGTACAATTGAAAGACATGAAGAGAATAGGGACTTCACAGGAAGACCACCAGAGTCAACAAACCTGGACCTTTGAGGGCTCCCAGAGACTGAACCACCAATCAAAGAGTGAGCATAGACTGTACCAAGGCCCCTGTACATATGCAGCAGAGGAGCCGTTTAGTCTTCGTACAGATCCCCTAGCAATCAGAGTTGTGTTGGAGAATGGCTCTGAATTTTTTGCCTGCCTGTTGATCTCCTTCTCCTCACTGGCAGCCTTGTCTAGACTGAGTGAGAGAAGATATCTTTAGTCCTGCAATGCCTGATGTGTAGAGTCACAGGAATACCAGTGGTGCTCCCTTTCTCAGTAAAGAAGAGGAGGGAGAATAGAAAGAGGAACTGAGAGGGAGGCTGGGAGAAAAGATGGAATAATATTAGGATGTAAAGTGCATTAAAAAGTCGGTTTTTCAAAAGAATATAATATCATTTTGGATTGATAATTGAGGAAGTCCAAAATAACTCGCAAACAATATAGGGTTTTGATATTGTGTCTGATTGCTTTTGTAATGTGGAAAAGACCATCAAGTACAAACCTATTAAGCTACTGTTTTTTTTCTTTTCTTTTATTGGATATTTTCTTTATTTACAAATGTTATCCCCTTTCCCAGTTGCCCTTCCAGAAACCCCCTATTCAACTCCACCTCTCCCTGGTTCTATAAGGGTGCTTCCCCACCCACCCACCCACCCACCCACCCACCCACTCCTTCCTCCCTGACCTGGGATTGCCCTACACTGAGGCATCAAGCCTTCACAGGACTAAGGGCCTCTCTTCCCAGTGATGCCCAGCAAGGCCATCCTCTGCTACATATGCAGCTGGAGCCGTGAGTCCGTCCATGTGTACTCTTTGGTTGATGGTTTAGTCCCTGGAAGCTTTGGGGGGGGTCTGGTTGGTTGATGTTGTTCTTCCTGTGGGGTATCAAACCCTTTCTGCTTCTCTTGTCCTTTACCTAACTCTTCCATTTGGGACCCTGTGCTCAGTCCAATGGTTCACAAGCAAAACTATTCAACTACCCATGGTCACTTAGGCTATGGAAACAAAATATGAGTCTATTACTGTCAGTTTCCTAAAGAAGTATAATCCCTAACTGGAATCTTAACCATTATTGCTAAAACCCATTCTTTAAAATTGAGAGGCTCAGGTAAATGTAGAAAGATGATCACTTGCACATAAATATTGTGTTAGTAAAATTTCCAGGTATATTATCCTCGGCCTGCTTCATTATATCTGTAGAATCATCACCAAAACCCTTAGAAATTAAGAAGG
>NW_022196905.1:72602340-72604930 GCF_008632895.1 Mastomys coucha | reverse complement strand
GGATTTTCGAAGTATTTATCTTGGCTAGTTCCTATCAACCACAAACTATTTGACTAAATAGAACCTTTGTGAAAATTCCCTCCACTAGAATTATCACTTGTCCTTTGGTATATCTTCTGGAACACACACAAATTAATTGATTTGACAGTTTAATTCTTTATTCACTGATTTGTATAAGCATTTATTTAATCATTAGCTATGAATGTCTCACTTCATGCCTTTGTGTTGTTGACAATCTCTTTGGTTTGATAGAATTTATATTTGAAACAGGAATTATATATTTTCTTTAAGATATTTTTAGTTACATCTATAATAGAAGTAATATCACCTCTAGATATCATATATATGTATATATACACACACACACAACTTTTTTTTTGCAAATTAGGCATTCTAGAAAAATGACCATGGGAAGAAAAACATAAATGATCACCATTTTGAGAATCACAATCCTCAAATCCATTATTTCCCAGCTGGCAGAACTGCAAAATGTTCACCTCTAATTTAATGGTAGACCTGGGATGAACTTTCCCATGAACCTTTCTTATCATAGAGGTATCTACAGTCAAGTATTTACAATTTATATGACTTCCAAATTTTCTCCTGGAAAAAGATCTACTTAACCTAGCTTAATAGAGATTGGTGGAAAAAATGACTCTGCTAGGTTATATTCAGCATGGAAACTTAAAAACAAGAAGCATGGATAAAACTGGCTTAATTTAAAAAAATCATTTTACAGGAAAAAGAAAAGTCACACTGGCAAGAAGTTTCTACAAAATATGGCTTGGGCATCATTTACTCCAAAGCACAGAATTGTGACTATTCTTATTCTCAAATGTTTACTGCTCTTCTTTTTATTGGCACACATATATTTTCAGTAGAGCTCAGAGACTGAAGCTCTGAGCTGTGTATGTGAATAAACACTGAACATCTTAGTTATTACTAAAATATATGATTATACTGAAACCACTAAAAATTTATAGAGTTGTATAAAAACAAGTTTCTGCTTTCACATACAAGAGGCATGTCTATTCCTGAAAGAGTCTCAAAATCTTATTTTGAGAGCCATAATTCTAGGATACATACATATATATCCTAATCTTGTTCTAATTCATTTTTCTCAAGTTGAATTTTACAGAAAACTATTTGCATCACTCAAACCAGTCACTAGTGGATAAGACTTAGCAGAGCTCAATAATTAGTAAGACTTGATACTAAAGTTCAACTATTTTTCATGATTTGTTTATTCTGTATCTGGCTCATTGTAATCATAAGGATGAATAGGCTGATAGTCTCACATTGCTTTTGTTTATTCACAAGCTTAACTATTTATACAAAGAAATTAGGATAAACATTCTCACATAGAATCAAAATCATCCAGATATATGAAATTGAAAGAATCTATTTTCAAAATAAGCTTAAATATTAATTAATTAATAAAAATTTAATGCAACATAATGTATAATTCTAAATACAACAGAACATTCCAAATACTTGCTTAAATTTTATATCTTTAATTTAATTAAAACAATAATTAAGAGTAAAAAAATCCATGTTCATAGTTAGCTACCCAACAAATATGTGATATAAATATAAAAGATTTAATATTTCCCAAACTATACTAAAAATACAATGGTAAGATTATAGAAAATACATTTCTCCCTGAAGGGAGAGATAACTAGCACAGAGTACTATGTTTTGATTTGAAATTCTAACATTAAAAAATAAATCATATAAGAATAAGAATCATATGATGATAAGAGATTATTTGAAGAGATTAAAATATTATCCACTTTTAAAAAGGCAGTGTTAATGAAAGTTGACTAATACCCTATATTTAAATCAAATGCAAGTTCAAAGCAAGGTAACATTTACTCTTTTCTCTCAAAATCATTATGAAGATAGGGATATCAAAATGACTCAGAAGCAAATATTGATAGAACATAGTAAATAAATAAAATACAATAATAGATTTTTATCTTCATGTCTTAACACATAATATATATGGCTCTAGTATTTGGCATATTGCTCTTCACATGAAGCCTTTCTCAAAACTTAATGTTAATTTAGTGTATGGGGCAGGCATGAGTAACCAATAAAACAAAGCAAAACAAAAAATGATCAACAGTGCAAAAATATGAATATTATGAGAGGAAGCATTGAGGCAAAGATCACATGGTAATTAACTAGGAAATCAGTAAAATGACTTAAAATAAGCCACATTAGAATTTCTACTACATACAATAACCCCCTCCTTCAGTTGCTTTATTTCATAACATATGTATAAATATCTTATCTATGTGTAATGTTGGCACACTTTCTCCCTTGTACTTTCAAATGTGAAAGTGCACTAATTAAGAGAATAGACACTGTTTAGATAGTTGATCTGATCTTGATTTAACTTTGGAACCTGGTATCTGTCAAGAAAATTGTCCATTTCATCCAGGTTTTCCAGTTTTGTTGAGTATAGGCTTTTGTAGTAGGTTCTCATTATTTATTGGATTTCCTCAGTGTCTGTTGTCATGTTTCCTTTATCATTTCTGATCTTGTTAATTAGGAAACTATCTCTGTGCCCTCTAGTTAGTCTGGC
>NW_022196905.1:72575919-72601718 GCF_008632895.1 Mastomys coucha | reverse complement strand
TTGGAGGGGAAACTGAGAAAGGAGAAATTCGCATGTAAATAAAGAAAATATCTAAAATAAAAAAAAAAGAGAGAGAATAGACACTGGCATCTGGTAGGGCAAGTGGTAATTGTGACTACTTCACAGAAATGGAGAATATATATGGATTATGCAATTAGGAATCCAACATAAACAAAATAAATGAGATATTACTAATATCTCAAGAAAATAGCATTATTTCTTACTTTTTATCATTTCTGTAGTTTCATTTGATGATAATATACTTTTTGATTGTTCATCATAACTCTTTCCTGCTCATACTATCAGAGGACGACTATACAGAAAAAAGGTGGATACCTAATTAATAGATCAGTGGACACTACATATTTGAAAGTTTCAGAAGAATTAATAGTATAGATCCGCATAGAAGTCATACTCTTTTTTAGAGTTTTTTGTTTATTTTGTAATATCACATATTCTAAGATAGATGATAACTAATAGTAAAATGGATTTTTTTTTTGCTTTGCCTGTTAGGTTAGCCATGTTATAAAAGATACTAAAAAGATATGAAAGATTGCAGGCTTGTATACATGAAAAATATTCTTAGACAAAGTACCAGATATCATTCTGAATGTGTGAACAAACAAGAAGCAGTGAACTTTGGGATCAAATGACATGACTATAACATCATCAAGGGAGGAAAGGGACACATATCTTAGTGACAAGGGAAAGATAAGTGAAAAGTGAAAATCATGCAAAGTAGTTTAATAACTGTGATGAGATGTTTAATTCTGCATTTCCTTCATAAAGCTCAAAACACTCTTTCATACATGATCTAAAACATCATAGGGGGATTGAATATTTCATCTATGTGTAATAATAGCATTACCACTAAATTTATTTAAGGAAAACTGATAACAAAGTTGATAGCAAAGAAATCGACTCATGTACAATGATGGGCCTGCTGTAATTCATGATCTACATAATTACAAATCATGTCTCTCAGTTCAAATTTCAAAGGAAATTGCATGTTTCTGTTAATGGCATGACGACTCTTTTATGTGAGGATAATAGACATAATTCAGTAGCACAGTTATGTTATTTTCTTTATCAATAAAAATCAGCATTTTCTCATTTAATATAAAACTTAAAACAAAGAGGCTGGCTAGGTACCTACATATTTTGACATTATCTATATATTTCTGACAAATGGTACGTGATTCAGAATATAAAACTGTATATGAAATGTGTCCATTGCATGATGATTTTCTAATCCTGGAGGGTTAAGGATATATGATTCTTTTAAGATACACAGTATGCATATTTACATTCTACTTAAACATTATTGCTTAAAGATTTCTACAGTTGGAGAGTTTTCTACTCACTTATTTTATAGCAATGACATCTGCTTATGTACTACAGAAACAGATTCCAGTGGTCACTTGGCTGGCGCTAACCTGAATGAATTCTTCTTGAGTACTGGGTTTCATGGTACCATAAAGGAAAATGTAGGCATCCAAAGGAGTTAAGCAAGAAGCCAACAGTTCTCAGCTAGAACACCAATTAACCACATTAAAATCCATCGTGGCACAGCAAGCCTAATGATACACTAGTAGCCCCCTTATAGCCCCCTTACCATGACAGCAACCATCAGCTGTTTATGGTTTGATTTAAAATCCAGCCAATAAGAGGAAATCTATGCCTGCTACTGGAAAAATAGTTTACTACTTGCTGCTAGAGAAGTCACAGATATTGGAGAGGAACACACAACCACTATGTTATTAAACCAACATAATCTCTAAGAACAATCTAAGCATATGTCATTATACCCAAAGATGAGTGTAGTCTTCACCTCTCACTTCTCTTTTTTCACAGACAGAGAAAACTACAGAACATAACAAATAATCAAAATGCTGTGTTGTAGAGCCCAGGCCCAGTGGATACATCTATCAAACACTACTACACATGAGACTAAAGAAGTGTGGGGAAAGAGTGCCCATAGACTGGACAGTTTAGAATTGGAAGCATATATTATATAGATATTTATACAATAACAATTGAAGAAAAAAAAGTGATACATTTGAAAGAGAGCAAGGGATGGGAATATTCAGAGTAGATGAAAGAGAAAGGTTGTATTTATATTATAATCTGAAAAAAAATGTAGAAGCAATGCTGAAAGAATCAAAGGGAATGTGAAGCCCTACTATTGTGATAAATGACCTATACAAAATAAAAGTACTTAAGAATAAACTTTGTTTTCAAATTCCTAAGATGTAGATGCCTGATTTAGAGACAAGTTTCCTGTAGACATGTTTATAATTGGATCTCAGTATTAATAAATATCTACTGCTAATGGTTGCTTCTCTGATAATGGTTAAGAACAATACAATCTATGGAAGTAAGACTTGGATATTATCCATTTAATTGCATAAAATTACTAAGTTTTCCCCTAGTACCTATAACCTAGACAATCAAGGAAGTTTGAAAATCAAGAGAGGTATGCCAGCAATAGTTTTCTTCTTGTGTAGGAAATTAAATAGAAAGTAATTGGCTACTTCCATAACAGTTATGTCACTGTGAGCATATCCTCAGAGAAAACTGTCTCCCTCACTCACAGTAGTCAATGCTTGCTCTAAGGATAATATTTTGTGCTCAACTCACTGCTCTATTCTGAGATCTGACTTCATTTCGATATGCAGTTATGAAGGCACTTAAGTATTCTAGCGATTGCATAAAACCCCCAAAATTTTTACTGTGTCTTAATATGCCTATTAATAACTAGAAAGAAAAGAGGAAATGTATAAATTATGAAAGTAATTGGCAAAGTATGTGGTTTCAATTAACCTTCACTATACTGAGAAGAATAAATTGTAGTAAATCTTGAATAACATCAATATATACAAGACACTAATACTTGTGAAATATTTAGTTTACTGTGATTAGGTTCAAAATATAGAAAAAGCAAATAAACTTTAAAAATTATTACTAGAAGTTCTCAACCAAATATTCAACCAAACTAATTTATGTACTAAAGGTTTATAAAAATAGAAACAAATTGGGAACTTTTCCTTAATAGGAATGACATATAAACAACTTAACAACCAAAGTAAGAAACCATAAAGGAGCATACACATTTAAGACTTCATAATACCTCTTAATATGAGTCAGAGTTTTTATAGAATCCAAGGAAGTAAATAGAAATAAAGTATATGTGTGAAAATTACTTTATTCTTAATTATGTGTGTGAAAATTACTTTATTCTTAATTAATTATTCTCATTGTTCATGTGTACTATCTATTTATATTTCCGATATAGTTGTTCCCCATGAAATGAAAATAATATGTTTCCTTTATAAGCTATAATCATGGACACAACATGTACTTTGTGGATAGAAATACATGAGATAAAATTAACAAAGTAAGAAAATCATAATAAGCTGCAGTGAGCTAATTAGAATCTTTGCCTTTAGCAGACACTATGTCACTTTTATAACCTATGCATACAGCTATAGATTTCAGGTGACCAATGATAATTTAATATGGTAAGTGCTCATTATTTTATAAGTGTATTTATTACATGCCTTGCAATGCTAATTTGTTAAATTGATTTTCAAAACTAGGAAAAGAATGAGCTTAATGTTCTGCAGCATTTCTTGCTTCTAGACAACCACGCCCAAAGGAATGAATATAGAATTGTCTGATGAGTTGCATTTCAATAATCCTTCAGTCTTTTAATTAAGTATATTGGCTTTTATTTTAAATAGGATATAAAGAGTTTGTGTTAAATTTGGATATTCAGCAATGATGCATTATCATAAGCATCTATGTCTGAAAAAATGACAGAAGTGCATTTCACCTTCTTTTGTGCTATTCTGTGCTTATTTGAGTACCCATGAATGTGTAGGAGGAATACTTATTACCACCTTCATCAAAGAGTCTCTCCACAGTAGACAGATATGAATCATGTACTCAAATCTTTTTTTTTCAAGCATAGAAAGTAAGATCCCCAATGTTACATACTGAAGAATAATAATAAAAATGTAAAGATGATGATTAAAATTCTTTAATTGACAAATATTGGTCCTAGTATCAAATGTCAATTCATAATCTCTATTTTATCCCATTTCCCTCCTCCAAGTGAGAGAAATAAATTCTTTTTCCCCAGGATCTCAGGGATTCTATTTCCTGGAATAAGCTTCATCACATTCTCATGTCTTTACTTGTTGCTTTGTGTCTTATATTTCCTGACAATTTTATCTCTTTTATGAAGAGGTTATCCTCTCCTATCAATAATTTTATTTTATGTTATTACCTAACCACTATAGATCTAATACATTATCAATATTATTAATAAATGCTTATGGTTAAATCAACATGGAATTTTAAAATTACAACTATCTTCTTTTTTTCTATTTTTAGTCAAAAGAAAAGCAATTAACTGTCCCTTTAATTAATTAACCATCAAGTTATTGTCTCAATTTAAACCTTACAGTTATCAAAGACTTGTATCTGAAGCTATCATGGCTCCTTTTGTGAAAGTTTTTTTTTCTCCTAAAATTGCTGTGAAATTTCACTTCCTCTGAAATTCTGCAAGGGTTTCTATGCACTGTAAGTGTTGAAATCCAAGCAGGTACTATGCAAATGAAATCAATACTGAAAACGATTTCAAATTTCCCTCCTATTTCTTCATGTAAATTTCTCAAACATAACAATTTAAAAATTCATATGCTTCATAGGAAAAAACTGACCATTTTACCACAACAAATTATCCATGAAGACTTTACATTTATTTTAGCAAAGATGTAATTTACTACCTGTCACCAAACTATAGTAGACAAGACCTCATGGAACTACATTAAAAAAAAAAAAAATCCATGGTGGTGGATAAGAAGTTTAATAGTAAAGCCTGAGTTATTGATAACTAATGTGGATATGTAATCAGGATGACTATAAGTGAGTCCAATAACATGATCAACTTTGTCATATTGAAAATTATCTTATGCTCTTCGAGAGCACTACAAAGACAGCCAAAATTGTATTGGTCTTACTTTTATGTGACCCTCCTACAGCTCAGGGCTGACTCTATCAGACCCTGCCTTGCCACATATAACCACACCTCTCTGTCCACCTCCTGCTAATAGCCACGCCTCTCTACAAGTTCCTGTTACACCAGAAGTTCTGCCTCCAGAGACTGAAGATGAAGCTGCTGATTGGGCCACGTTGCTGACAGACTTGGGGGAGGGGTTTTGCTTTACCTATCTACCTGTTTACTTGTAACAAAGAGTATTCTATTAATGATGGTGGGCTGAAAGCACACCATATGTTGGTCTAGTTTTTTCAAACCCCTTCCCGCATTTCTGGTGCCCTTAATTTTTCAGGCCCTGACCCCCATTCCAGATGACCCATTCATACGTGTGGCTACAGGCTGCTACACCTTTATTGAAAGGAAGAAAGCAAGCCATGTATATTTTGGGATTACAAAGAATTTAAGTAAAAACAAACATGTATATCCTCCATCAAATTATTAGTATAAAGTAATTAATTACAATATCTCAGAAACAGTAAAAGTTGTGCTTGAGGGTGAAGATTGTTCCTAGGTTCTTGGGTGTTCTCAAAGAAAAAAGTTCAATCCAGAGATAGAGCTTAAATAGGGGTTTATCTAGCAAAGTGAAGTTTATTCAAGCAAAGCATGCACCCAAAGACAGATCAGAGTGATCTGTCCTAGTGGGATTAAAATAGCTCAGTGGGCCATATATTGTGCATGTTAAAGCTTTATGTTTATGAGGTAGTTGACGCATTTGTGGAGGTATGGCCAACACTTCCTCCTCCTTTAAAGATATTCTTCTGAATGTCTAGAAAATCACACTAAAGTTAGTGGACAAATTCACAGTATAAATGGTATTATAGAAAATCTAGAGTATTCTGAGTATGTAGAATTTTGCTTAGCATGCATAACGGGGAAAATGACCTGATGATTTAGTTTTTAATAAAGCAAGAACAACAGATTTGCAGCTTCATAAATATTCTCCACCAAAGGGTATTCTGACCAATAGAGAGGCCAGATATTCTGATGCAGTTTCTATGGTAATTGCATATGTACCTCCTTGTCCACTCAGCATCATCTTTCTCAATAAGAAAATAAACATTTAATAAACATAAGACAGAGGAGGGGGAGAATTTTGTTACTATTATAAACGAAACTTACACTACTTATGTCCTAATTGTGAGCATTCTCAAACCTTGTTTAATAAAGGAGTTAACTCCAAGAAAGCTGGGACCCATTAAGAAGATTCATCTTTAACCTTGTGTGAAAATGTTGTGTTTTGCTTCTATTTTTAAGAGATTTTGGTATCAATACTTCTTTACTGTTCAGTAAAATGATCTAGTGAATTACTATGCACCTGTTTATGTACCTGTTATTTACTTTGTTAAATGTTTTAGGTTTTTTGTCTGTTTTGTTTTGTTTTGTTTTGTTTTTTGAAGTGTTCTATATACATTACCTGTTCTGATTAAACCTGTTAGGTGCTTTGTAATAATGTATATATATTTTTAAAGAATTGATTCACTCTATCTAAGAAAGATATGTGAAATTTATCTTATCTATAATTTTATATCAGTAAGAGCAATACTAAAGATCATAAATGTTGGTAAAGTGTGTTGATTCCATTTACCATGTTATTCTTGGTGTGTGCTCATGAACTGCTTTTTTTGTTTTCATCCAAATTAAATATTTCCTTTTGCAATTTTCAAAGTAAAATATAATTAAATTATTTCCTACCTCCTTCTGCTTCTTCTAAATCCTCTCATATTCTATTCCTTTACACCCTGGACTGTTCACTGCCTGACCTTACTTTCCCTAGGTTTTGGGGAGGAGATAGCCCCCAGTCAAATCTCACACTCCAGGAGCAGGTGAGAATGGGGCAGCAAGCTCGTTTATTAATTTTCAGGGAGTGGGAAACAACCTTTATAACCTTCATCCATGCCCCACTGGTCTCAAACAAGTGTATCCATCAAGTCTCAACTATGTCATTGTGTGAGCCAGCAACCTCTAAGCTCCAGGCAAGCTTCTGTCTGGCCCTCATGCAGAAGTTGCCTCCACAGCTGCCCAGCACAACTTGCTGTTTCTCTACTTTTATGTGGAAGCAGCCAACCACTTTGTCAGTGAGAACTGCTGTTTCTCATACAATCTTCCACCATTGCTCCCTCAAATTCATGGCTGTTTTTTTCTTTAAGTGAGTGAATAAGTGAATGAATGAGTAAACAAACAAACAAACCAGTGAAATGTAAAGCAACCTGATGAGTCCATTTAATGTTGCTTTTACCTGTTATACTTCAGAGATGATTACATCCATTCGAATAACCTACAGATTGACACCTTCCTGAAGCAAACTGATTATTCCTCTCATCAGCAGTTGGTTGCCTATAATTCTTTGGTCAGGGGTAGATCACTTTTTTTTTTACAGTAGCATGCACATTGGTGTTGTTATTGATAAGATATTATTTTGATAGCTATATTGTCCTTTGGTACAGCTATTAATATGTAAAATGATTTTTAGTTTTATTCTACTAGGAGAACCTCGATATTTTGGTTACTATACACTGCCTAAAATATCGTGGTGATTACTTTATCCATGATAGCTTTAACCTGACTTGACACAATATGTAAGAAATAGAAGATACTATGTGACCAAGGAGGAATTCCAGGATCAAAGGACCGCACCAGCTTCTGAGTTCACTGCTGCTCAGTCTGAGGTGACAGACTGGTCTGAGGGTGTGCATGTACCCTCTGTGCCCATGAAGCAGTTCCGCATTGGAAGACCAGAATGCACAGCCAGCCCCTGAAGACTGGTCAGCAGCTTCCTCAGTGCAGCCTACCGAGTGGATTGGAGCCACCACTGAGCAGTTCTGAGTCTCTCTGCAGACATGTAAGCAAAGGGAAAAAAGATGGAAGGAAAATAACATTCCCCAAAAGCTGAAAAATAAAAGAATAAATTAATTTGTATATTAATAAACAACTCCTTAGAAATAAATTAACTGAACCATAAGAATATTACTTCATATGGAATGCACCCATACAAAAGTAAATAAGCCCGAGTAATTTTTGTTAACTTATATATTTAATTGTTTTAGTCATGCCCCATCCCTCCTTTGCTTTCAGGCCCACCCTTGCTTTTCCCTTCTCCCATTCCCGTCTCCTTCCCCTCCACAACTAGATACCAACCAACCTAGGCACATCAAATCTCAAAAGGACTGATTGAATCCTCTCCCGTTGAGGCTAGGCAAGGCAGTCCAAACTGAGACCTACTCCATGGGAGAGAGCCTGCCTCTGACACTATTCTTGATACTCTGTTATAGTTGCAGACAGGAGCCTAGCATGCCTGTCTTCTGATAGGATTCATCAAGCAACCAATGGAAACAGATGCAGAGACCCACAAAGAAATGTCAGGCAGAGGAAAGTAATTTTTAAAGTCATACCTGTTACATGTAGTTTTATGCTCTACCCACCTTTACCCCAGGAAGTGACCTGCTACCAGAGCCCACTATGCTTCCTGTGAATCTTCAGACAAAATACACACACACAAAGTCTATTCCTTTATAAACTTGCCTTTGGACACTATTGCTGGGCATTGCTATCTCCCTCCTGGAAAAGCATGCTCTTTTGAATTTCTTATCTCTCCACCTGCTCTAAACATAATTTGCTAAACTCTCTGGACCAACTGCCTGTTGGAGCAGCCTGTGTGACCACCATGTTTCAAGGTCTTACATGGTTGCCACCTTTCTCCTCTCTCCAAAGCAAGGCTAACTCCTCCTCTCCTTCTTTGCTTCTCCCTGCCTCCTCCAGGGACACAGAAGTCCCACCTGTCAATTCTGCCCAGATTGTCCCACAGTGCACTTTACTGACAGATTAAGAACCAATTGGGGAACAGGACAGCATTAGAACTGCTCCCTACACATACTCTCTTTGTTTATTTTATATAAAAAAAAAAATTCTAGTCGACTTTGGTTTACTGACAGTTCCATGTCGCTTTACTTTAAGGTTAATTCATTGAGATAATAAAATACTCACAGTAAAAATAATACATGGGATATTTGATATTTTTATTAAGGGAGCACAGTGTTTAACTGCTTTGATAGAGAGCTTTAGGGAAGTGATTAACAGATGGGATATCAAGAAATCTGAGTTCTAGTCATCTCTTTGACTCAGGTCCACTTGGTTCTGTCTCATGATAACAACCTAGTCAATCCAAAATAAAATTAAACTAAAAAAACACACTATAGAGTCAATAGTAGACAGGTAAGAATAGTAGACATTTAGAAAATATATTAGATGATTTCAACCGAATTCTCCTTGGGAATAGACCAGTGTCTTTATAGATGTTTTGGGAACCAGTTGCATGGGCTGAGATCTATCCTCGTTGTTTTGTGTTATTTATGAGTCCTCAATATTTTTGGGCTAATTTGAGAAGCATATTAATCTGAAGCTTAAATAAGTATAGATATTGGGTAATTAACAAAGTATGAACCATTGAGAAAAATACTGAAATATGCTCAAAACTTAGGATAACTGTCATTATTACATTTTCTATTTATACCTTATTTTTTAAATACAACAAGTTATTGTTTGAATTTCAAAATTGTTTATTTTAAAATACTTTGTAATTTACCTGTTTTCTTTGGTGGCTGGCTTCCATTATTAGCTTCTTTACCTCATGACAAAGTCAACTTGACTCAGTCAGATGTTTTTGTGGTTCTGTACACACTCACAGAACAACTTGTATCACATATCTTGTTAGTATCACCATGCTCAGGACATGTTGAGTCAGAAGGGAACAATCAAGACATAAAAATGTACAAATATCATTTTAAGGTTGCAGCAATGTTTGTTCAGTTGATTCAAACGATTGTGCCTGCAACCTATCAGCAATACTCTGATCTACATTTTATGGTTAGCTCATACCATGCTAATTTCTGTAAGAGAGTCCTTTAAAAATTTATGGTCTAAGGAGAACAGATAAACTTGATTCTCTTGTCACACTATGTATAAGTATGAGGAATGGTTTGAGTGCTTGCCTCTGTAAAATTCATGGTAAAATTAGTCATCCTGCAACAGTATTAATTGAGAGTTTTAGACATGTGATTAGGCCATGGGGGAACTCCCATTATGACGTGGTTTAATTTCTTAACAAAACAAATTAAATTTGGTGATGATTTCCTCTTTAATCTTGTTTTTTCTGGAAATACTAAATAGTAGAAATAGGGCCCTATTATTTTCGACAAAGATTCTACTACCGAGCACAACCATAGCTATATTGTTCTTTGTTATGCAACTAACTAGATGAAAAGACATTATCAACAAGATAACAGTCAATTCAATTGTATGATAAATAGAAACCAAAATGAAATTCAACTAAAACTCGTCTTCTGGCCAGCTAGTGCCAGAAGGTATATGGAACATTATAAATTATTAAAGGCATCAATAGTCTTACTCAGCTATGAACAATACAAGCTCTGATTCAAAACTCTTAGTCAGGATCTTCCCATGTACAATAGTTGCATGACTTCTCTCAGATAATAACTAATTTCTGATTGAATGTGAGGGCTATTCTATAGTCAGAAATCTGTACCTGGTAGTATAAACCCCCACAAAAATCCAAGGGATGAAAAGTTCTAGCACCTATACAGTACTCTGTTGTTGAATTAAGTTTGAAATAGTGCCAAACCACCTTCTAAATATAAATTTATGCCCATTGAATAAAAAGTTTTTATTGCAGTGGATTCCTCTGAAGACAATGAATAATATCTGCAAAAGGTGCAGAGAATAAATAGCATGTGATGGCTCAGCTCAATATAATACTCATGTATCATTTCATAGGGACTATCATCAAAGAGGAAGTAGAAAGGTTATAAGAGATAGAATATAGAGGGAATACATGTGAAATGTCAACTTCTGGGAAAACAATAGGCATTGTAATCATTAAAATTCAGCAGCACACTTGATCAAAGATAGTCATTTACAACTAAGTAACACTAGAAAAGAGACTCTGAGTGTCTGACCCTAGACTGGTAAATACTACACTGCAGATAGATTCATGGAAAGGTAGAAGCTTTAGGTGTATGCCCACTGGTGACCTAGCAGTCTCAATCAATAGTCCTAATACAAAAGTCATATAGGAAACCATCATTAAACTAACATGGTCCCATATAAAGCCAGAAGACATGATTTTAGGAAATGGACAGTTAGAGAAGACATGGGTAGATAAGGGTTAAGGGTATATATAGCAAGAGTGTAGCCAGACTGCAATTGTAGACGTGTATGGAATTCTCAAAGGGATGGTTTACTGAATTTTTATCTAGCATAATGTAGATTTTATATATAGATACATGTATAATAATTTTTATCTAACATATTTCTCTCTCTCTTCTTTGTCTTCCTCTTTCTGTTACATGGAATGAACAGTGAATACTCCTTCTACTGAATAATGCAGCATTTAACAATCCTGTCTCTTGAACAAAGTAAGATCCCTGACCTGTTACCAATTCCATCTTAAATTTTCTGGCTTTCAAACATGGCCTGGCTTTTGTTTTCCCATTTAGTTTCCCTATTTTATGCTCCCTTTGTGTGCTTAATTTATCAAAATAGTTGCTGTATAATTTATTTTCATAAAGTATAAAAAATAATTAAATGGTTAATTGACTTGCAGGTCAATCTTAAATGGGGGTGGGTCTGGGGTGGGATGGGGAGAGGGAAAGATGTTTTGATATAAACAAAACAAATGCACTTTGGGTGTGGTTTGGTATTTTCTGGGCATAGAGGGGTGGGTGTTGGGATGTCCCTGTAGATTAGTTCCAGAGTGGGGTGTCTGTAAATACTGTACTCATAGGCATGTGTGACTCTTGTAAAGGGACATTAGTAGCTGCTGCAGGTCCTGTTTGGAAACTGTGTATAATTCTTGTTTTTTTGTAAGTGTCAGTGCGGGAGACATTTGAGTCTTGTGTTTGTATCTCCTTTTTATGATTACTGTACCTACCCATGTCTTTTTGGGGAGAGATGAAAAGAGATTTGAAATAAAAATGTTTAGAAATGAAAAAAATATTTTCTGGCTTTCAGGATGATACAAAAGTAAATTTCATTTTGCTATCAACTGACTAGTCTCAAGTGTACTTTGATATTGATAAAAATGAAGAAAGTCAATTTCTGTGTACGAGGCCTAACATGAAGAAAGACCTATAAGGTAAATATTTTCTAACTTCTAAACTGAGATAGTACGTCTACTCTGAAGTTTCTGAGTGAGACCTATATGTCAAGGAAGTAGTCTCAGAATATTGAAGGTGTAATAAAAAGAAGACAATAACCAGAGATTTTGTGAATTCACTCCTATCTATGTTTTCATTTCTGTTTTTCTACCATGATCTCTGTGGGCTAGCTATGGTGCAGATGTTTAATTTCTGTTCCTATGAAAGAAAAATAAAACAAAACAAAATTCAAAAAGTAAAATGTGTAGTTTCCTAAAGCTATAATTATCACTCTGTCATTTGATTAAAAAACTGAATGAACAAAATCCAGAGGGAAGTTAAAGAGCAAGTACCCTTTCCTGATCAAATAAGATAAGTCTTCTTGGCTTTATCTCTCTGACTCATCCTTTTCCCCATTTCTAACCAAAAGCCTAATCAATATTTTCCTTTTCTCTTTTTGTGTGTAGTACATGTATTATTGTATGTTCCTCATATGTGTGTGCATGTGTATGCATATATGTGCACATAGCTTGTGTACACCAGGGGATGCCATCATTACTCTCTTTACATGTAGTTTTTAAGACGGAGTCTATGGCCAAGGTCTGAGATCACTGACTGTACAGACTGCTGCTCTGTAAGATTTGGTGATATATCTGTCCCTATGTTTCCAAAGTACTAATATTGTGGACATGTGTCACAACAACTGGCTTTTATGTAGGTGCAAGGGATTTGAACTAGGATCCTCACATAGTGCACCAAGCAACTTCTTGACTAAAGCATCCCATTGTCCCAATACTTGCTTTAAAAAAATTAATTAAGGGGAGGGGGAAGGCAACAGGGGTTTGTTTTTGTTGTTTTTGTTTGGTTCTTTGTTTTCTGGAGTGGAAACTGGGAATGGAGAAACTTACATGTAAATAAAGAAAATATCTAATAAAAATGTTAAAAAAATTAATACTCAAATATAGTACAATTACCTATAAATTAATTAAAAATATATTCTTAAATTTTAACTTGACTCATTCTAAATATGCACATAATCTGCAGTATTTAAACTATCACACTAATTGTACTAGACTAAAGGTCACTGAAAATCAAACATTTCACTATATCTGACAAAATATTAATTACTAGAAGTCTACTACTTTATAATGAATGCTAACAAAATTGGTACAAGATGGGAATATACTTATAAATTGGAGGTGTGTGTGGATACAGCATGTAATTTGACCTTGGAAATCCTAAAACAGAATATTTCCAATGTAGATATTCACTATCTAAAAGATCAGTCAGTTTGAAAATATTCATTTTAAAAATCTTCTTTAAATTTCTCTTATAAAAGAAAAAATGTAAAAGTCTTGAGCTACATTTTGTAAATATTAAATGTTGTTATCTAAAATATTTAGTAAGCTGCTTTATATTCCACAGTTACTGAACTGTGATAGTAACCAGATTCATAAGAAGTGTGTGAAACATTTCCTTAGGCCCATTTTAATTAAACAAATACCCAATGTGGGGCATAATCATAATCAATTAAAGAAAGCCATTTCCCTATCTTGCATAATTCAGTCTTTATCTGTACACAGTCACATGAAGTAACACCTTGGCTTGTTTCAGAAGTCCAAGTTTTGTCAGCTAAGGAAAATTTCAAGGAGAATGTTGTGACTGCAATCTTGTAGTTTAGAAATTAAAACAATTCTAAGGTCATTTATATTACAAAGAGAAATCTTGACTCAGCATATTAGCTTGTGGCTAGGAAGACAATCATTTGCTCCCTGCTCATCAGTTTAGTCACACACTCTACATTCTCAAATTGACTAGTCAAAGATTTTGATGGTGCTGATCACCTCAATCACTTACAAACTGAGATCTCAGCCCTGGATAGGTTTATGAGACGAACTTTTGAGTCACAGAAGTAATCAAACATAACTGGACTGTAAATGATTGGCTTGCTTATTAGGTCATCCTTGCAACCAGACTGGATGACCCAATCAGCAATCAAATCTTAGTTTCACTATCCAAGCAATTGGGCAAAGAAAATCAAGTATCAGTGACCAATTCCGTATACTTTATAGATATCAATTGTATTTCTATTCATACAGAGTCATGTTCCTTACCCTTGTCTTCCTAGGTTTTGTTCTCCATTGAGTCTGCCATTCTATTTGTTTCACTGTAATTTAAATGCTCTGGCTAAATATATAAGTACATATTTTTAATAAGAGTACCATTATTTTTGTCTTATACTTGTTTTAGTAATAGCTTTTAATTTTATATTATTTTATTATGTAAAGCAATAAGGATGACAAGTAGAATGTGGTTGAAACTTATCCATTTAAAACAGAATTCCAATAATGGTAACATCCGAACAAATACTCTGTTTGCTCGAGAGACTGCAAGTCATGTGGTGCAGTGCAGTGAGGATCTGAGGCAACATGATTTGTAGTCCATTCCCAAAAGCAAACATGCTGACAACTTGAAGTGATAAACAGTTACCTCTCCACACCAGGGATTTCTACTGTGATTTACCCTGGAAAGTTAGTGTTTCTTCAAACTTTGGACATTGGGAAGTGGAAATGGCTCTTATCCTCAAAGCATTTTAAGTCTGTGCAATGTCTTTTTAGTATACTTTGTTAATTTCAGTATATAGTGGAAAAATGGATAGAAAAAAAGAAAACAAAAGTATATGGATATACAAAGAATATATATGTACGTATTATATATAAAACAAATATATATTAGTTATAAACTGTTATATAAGTGTATAATGGTGGCAGCCACAAAGCATCTGTAAGACACACTGAATTAGTGGGACTCTGCTGTGGAAAGGCCCAGGAAAACCCCTTCAGGACCTGAGGTAAATTTTCTGACCTTGATGCTTAATACCTTCCTAGGTCATGTGTGGTATAACCTCTCCTTGCTTTCACTATGCTGTTTATACTCACAGCAATATTTAGTTTTACTTTGTCAGTCATTGACACGGCCTGGATCACACAGGCTGAAAGCCCTATCCATGATTCTTTCTCAATACTCTAGTGAGGAGTAGAACTCTCCTTCCCTCTCTCCTCTCTCTGCCTTATAGATCCTCCAGATCTGACCATTATTCCTGGGTATTTTGGGACACATAGCCATGCCCCAAGAGAGAAAGCTGCAGTCACACTGAGAACACCTATGACAGTTGGGGAGAGCAATAGTCTTGACTGCATAACTGTTCTGAGGAAGGTGTGTCCGAATAACAGAGACTTAAAAGTGGGGAGGCTTTAAAGTTATAGACTGTAAATTCATTCCAGATATAATCAAGTTGACAGTCAAAAATAGCCATCACAAACTTGTCAATTTGGCACACAATCACATCTTCTTATGTCAAAATGAAAACAATAAGCAGGTCATAATAGCACCTATCATGATAAAATTATCCCTTGTTCAACTGCAAATGAATAAACAATAAGCTTTAACAGCGTGGGATCTTGCCGGAGTTTCCTTTTCCCACAATTCCACTTAATATCACTGAACACATAATTTAGATCCATTCCATTTCCTAGTGACCGTTTAGTGTTTGAACCATATATTTTATATTTTTCCTTTGTCAGTTTCCTCATTTTCACCAAAACGCTCTTCATAAGAGTGAACTTTAGAAACCACAAAACAGAATTCATACAAGGTTATTTAGAGATTTTCTTTGCTGAGGAAATTAAAAAGATTTCTTTATTTTAGTCTCAGGCAGACTCTTCAGAGAAGGGCAAAAAGTAGTCACATTCTTTATCAATGTATCACAAGCATAACCTCTAGGCAACATAAAATTCTTTTCAGAAACTTTTTTGAGCCAGTCCCAAATTTCATTTCACCATAAGCATAGATTTCTTCTATATTCCTACTAGTGTGGCCCATTCACTACCACTTATATCATTCCACCACTTTTCTCACTCAATGTTCCAAAATCCGTATTCCTCCAAACAAAAACATGTGTAAGCCTATCACAGCAGTATCCCACAATCCCAATGTTCGTATTCCTTCAAACAAAACATGGCTATGCTTAAGACAGCAATACTCCAGACTCCAGGCTCTGGTACTATCTTCTATCTTAGGATGTTTTACTGATGTGATGGACTCATATGTTTGAACCATGGGATGTGGCACTATTATGAGGTGTGGTCTCATTGGAAGAGGTGTGGCCTTGTTTTTTCTCTTTTGTTTATTTATTTGTTTTTATTGGATATTTTATTTCCTTACATTTCAATTGTTATCCCCTTTCCTGACTTTACCCCCTAGAAAATTCCTTTCCCATCCCCCCTCCTCCTGCTTCCATGAGGCCATGCCCCCACCCACCCACCAACTCCTGCCTTCCCGCCTTCGCATTCTCTTACACTGGGGCATTAAGCCTTCACAGGACCAAGGGCCTCTTCTCTCATTGATGTCCAACAAGGTCATCCTCTGCTACATATACAGCTGCAGCCATGGGTCCCTCCATGTGTATTCCTTGGTTGGTGGTTTAGATCCTGGGAGCTCTAGTTGGTTGATATTGTTGTAATTCCTATGGGGTTGAAAACCCTTTCAGCTCCTTCAGTTCTTTCTTTAACTCATCCAGTGGGGACCCAGTGATCAGTTTAATGGCTGGCTGCAAAATCTGCCTTTGTATATGTCAGACTCTGGCAGACCTTCTTAGATGATAGCTATATCAGGCTCCTGTTAGCATGCACTTCTTGGTATCTACAATATGCCAGAGTGTAGAGTCTCTGCTCTACAGTTTGTCTCCTTAATCCTCCTGTGAGTATTATTTTTTTTTTACCACTTCTAAGTAGGACTGAAACACCCATACTTCAGTTTTCCTTCTTCTTGAGCATCATGTGGTCTGTGGATTGTATCTTGGGTATTCTGAGCTTCTGGGCTAATATCTACTTATCAGTGAGTGCATACCATGTATACACTTTTGTTATTGGGTTACCTCACTCATGATGATATTTTCTAGTTCCATCCATTTGCCTAAGAATTTCAAGACTTCATTGTTTTAATAGATGAATAGTACACCATTGAACAAATGTACCACATTTTTGGTATCTATTTCTCTGTTGAAGGGCATCTGGGTTCTTTCCAGCTTCTGACTATTATAAATAAGGCTGCTATGAACATAGTGGAGTATATGTCCTTGCTATATGTTGGAGCATTTGGAGTAGGGGGTGTATATGCCCAGGAGTGGTAAGCTGGGTCCTCAGGTAATACTATGTCTGATGAACCACCAGACTGATTTCCAGAGTGGTTGTACCAGCTTGCAATCCCACCAACAATGGAGGAGTGTTCCTCTTTCTTCTCATCCTCACCAGCATCTACTGTCACCTGAGTTTATGATCTCAGCCATTCTGACTGGTATGAGGAGGTATCTCATAGTTGTTGAGATGGCTCAACCAATAAAGGCTAGGCTCACAACCCAAAATATAAGAGGTGTGACCTTGTTAGAAGAAGTGTGTCACTGTCGAGGTAGGGCTTTAAGGCATCATATATTTTCTCAAGCCTGACCAATGTGATCCAGAGCCTCCTCCTAGCTGCCTGCAGAAAACAGTCCCTCTCTGCTGTCTGTGGATCAAGATGTAGGTCTTCCAGCACCATGTCTGCCTCCATATTGCCTACTTCCTTTCATTACGATATGAAACTGAACCTCTAAAACTGTAAACCAACCACAATTAAATGTTTTCCTTTATAAGGGTTGCTTTGGTCATGGTGTCTCTTCACAGCAATGAAATTCTGCCTAAGACACCATGTTTGATCAATAATAGAGACTTAAAAAAATTAGTTCTTAGAAACACAGTATCAGAAATTGATAGGTACATACCAGGGAAGGTTGCTTGTTACAATGGACATGTTTCTGACCGAAGTTTAAAAAGTATTATGACACAGGAATGCTACTTGATGAGTGGACTTATACCCACCAATGGTTAATCTGTCTCTCACCTCGTACAGTTTGGTAACCACATTGCTTCCAGCTGGGTATGTGGTCATATATACAGGACATGCACGGCTAGATAAATACTTTTGGCTTGCTTGAATTGTGCTTTGTAGTGCAAAATAAGGTTGAGGTGAGATGATTGACTCAACAGAAGAGGGACAGAGGAAGGGAAACTATTGGGGGTTTATAATGATGGGGTATTTACAATGCTGACGTTATGACTTTTTTTGAATAAAATAACAAGTGATATCACTGCTCAGGTGAGCAAGCTTATGATTATACAAATAAAGATGGCTTAAGCTATTCAACATCACTTGCCAGAAAGTCAACAGGTAATATGCATTTTCATTTGTGTTTATGTCCCTCCCCTTGTCTCATGATCTGAATTTTTCAGCTGGAGCTGGTGTACAGCCATATAAATAAAATATGTTCACACGTAGAAATGTAAAAATGTGTATATTTATAAGTTCTATATGACATTATTTGTATTATATGACATTATTCATTATTTCCATTATAAATTAACTCTGTATTCTTATAGTGTTTTAGAGGTACTTGAGATTATTGCCTAGGTTCATTAATTGACTCTTTTTTTCAAAATTCTTTCTTTAGCTGTTACATTAGGTATTTTAAAAACTTTTTAAACTACATTTTATTGTTAATGTATAAATACATAATAAGTAGTTTGTGTTCCTTGATCATTTGTCAGTGTTCCATATAATAGGTGATGTTACCAAAAAAATAAAAAGTAAAAATAATCATCAAAGTATAGAGTATGTATGTATAGTAGTATGAATGTATATATATAATCTGTCAGAAAAATATAATTCAATTACATGAACAAATGTTACTGATGATCAAAACTATCCCTTGATTAGTTAATAGGAACTCATTTATGTTATTTTTCTTAAAGTGATTCAGCAAAGGTTGAAGTAGTAATGATGGGGAGAAGAAAAATATGAAAACTTTATTTCAATTTTTAATTTTATGTCCAAAATAATTTAGAATTTGTATAAAAAAGAATTGCTTAGCTTATGCTAAAGCAATCAAGGTATACTATAAAGTTAATTTAACCTGACACTGATTTATTCAAGGAAACAAATTGATGGAACATTTATTTTTCAAGAAGTCATGTGGCACTCTACTGAATTTAGCATACCATACATGTCAGAGCATGATTTTGTACCTGTAATATATTTGCATCATTTTTCCCTTTTGTCCCTATAAATTTATTTGTTTACTGTTATATTCAGTTATCTTTTGATTTGAGTTTGTTTTTTACATAATGTTTGGACCAATATTTAAAGTTCAAACTTCCATGAACAAATACTTGGTTCTTATATCTTGATAAAAAAAAAAAAACATCATGTGCACAAAATCAAACCAGAAATTACTAAACAAGATTATTAAAATAAAACAATAATCTCAATAATATTGTAGTACTATAAAGAGGAAATAGCTGGGTAGAAGGGTAAAATATTTAAATTGTATGCAGAAAGGAGATTTATTCATCATATTGTTAGAAATAAAATATTTCACATTAGTACATATAAGATAGAGTCAATATCACAAACAAAATGATAATAAACCTAATATGGTAAGTTAAGTATTTGTTATCCACAGAAAACAAATAATACTAGTAATACTAGTAAATGGAGAAGACTAATGGAAACCATTTAAATTAAAAGAGGAATAGTAAAAGATAATAAAATTAAATTGACAAAATTGAGTACGTTTATAGCAGATAGTTAAAACTCAACTACTGATCAAAATAAAAGTAAACACAGAAACTTAGGTGACTTTTAAAAAAGACTCAATTGACCTCGTTTGGCAAAGACCCATCTAAGAATGACGGTCAACCAACATCAAACAAGTCCCTCTTGGCAACAGATAGAAGACATTATGTAAAGCCACAACTGATCCAAATTCAGAGCACACTTCTGGTTTTCTGTGATGATCTCTGTCTGCTGCAAAAAGAAGTTTCTCTGATGAGGCCTGAGAGCTACATTGCTCCTTAGAAATAAGGATGAGTACCCAGAGAGCTGCCAGGATAGATCCTGGTCTTTAAAGTGGCAGAGTTGGTTTTACTCTCCATGACATCACAAGTCACAGTAGTGCTGCTCAGTTTATGCCAGTCATTAGTTCCCCCTGGTGAGCATGTCTTAGTCAATTGGATATAATTAAGATACAATTGCCTCAGTCTCGTCCCCATATCCTCCTGTTCCTGCATTTCTTGCAGACATGATAAATTTTGGGTTGATCTCCCTATCCCTTCACTTGGGATCTTGCTGGCTATAGGAGTTGGCCTACTCAGGTTCCAAATCCCCAATGCTGTGAGTCTTAGCTAAGGTCACCCTCATAGATTCTTGGGTGCCTGCTCTACCCCAGGTCTCTGGCAAGTCCTCTAGATGCCTCCTACCACCACCCCCACCAGTTGCAGATCTCCATTCATTCTCATCTTACTTTATCTCCTGTCCCTTTCCACACTTGATCCTGAGACCCCCCATTCCCCTCCCCATCCTTTCTCCAACACAGTTCCCTTCCTCCATCTGCCTCTTGTGACCATTTTATTCCAATTCTAAGTGATATTTAAGTATTCTCATTGGAGCAATGGAACAGAAACTAAGAGAATAGACAAAGAATAACTGGCCAACTAGAGACCTATCCCATGGGCAAACATCAATCCCTAACACTATACTCTAATACTCTGTTATACTTGTAGCAGGAGTCAAGCATGGCTATCCTCTGAGAGACTCCACCCAGTAGCTGACTCAGATAGATGCAGCTACCCACAGTCAAGCAGTGCATGGGGCTTGAGGACTCTTATGGAAAATTTTTGGGAAAGACTGACTGAGAGACTACCCAAGGAATAGTAACTCCATAAGAAAACCAACAGAATTGACTAACATGGATCCTTAGGCTCTCAGAGGCAGAACCACCCACCAAAGAATATACACAGACTGAGTCTAGCCCTCTCCCACTTAATGTAGCAAACATGCAGCTAGGCCCTCAAGATTCTCCAGAACAACTTTTGGAGCAGGGGCAATCCCAAATGCTGTTCCTGTCTGTGAAATATGTTCCATCTGGGATGTGTTGACTGCCCTCGGAGGGACAGGATGTGCCAAGACCCACAGATACTTGGTGTGTCAGAGTGAGGGCGATATTCACGGGCAGCCTGTACCCTCTAAGAGGAGAATGTGGGAGGAACGATGTAAAGCAAATAAATTAACAGGCACACACACACACACACACACACACACACACACACACACACACATTTCTTTCATAACACCCCTAAGGATATCTTTTGGTGCTGATCACTTTTGTGTTTCATAGGTTTCATAAACAGTTATCACTATTGATTCTTACTCTCTTAGCACTTTATGGTACTATGAAAGCTAGAACTTAAGGAGGACACATTGTGGTCTTATCCATCTTGAATCCTCTAGTCCCTATGTGTAAAATTCATGGTGTTTTCAGCATTAGTGGCTTACATTCAAATTCTGGAAACAGCAGACGGTAGGGTGCCCAACACCAATTGACACATATACATGATAACTCCTACACCAACGGGTCAGGAAACACTTGAAAAGAGGAAGCTGTGTAAAGATTGTCAAAGTCACAGGAGGAGGAGGAAGAGGAGGAGGAGGAGGAAGAGGACGAGGAAGAGGAGGAAGAGGAAGAGGACGAGGAGGAAGAGGAGCAGGAGAAAGAGGAAGAGGAGGAAGAGGAGGAGGAGGAAGAGGAGGAAGAGGAAGAGGAGAAGGAGGAAGAGGAGGATCAGGAAGAGGAGGAAGAGAAGGAAGAGGAGGAGGAGTCCAATCTGTGCTGTCCATATATATACTAGAGAATGGTCAATTCCCCATTGAGTATCTTCCCACATGAACCTCTATCAGAAGCCATCAGTTGTGGAAAGCCACACTTCAGCATCCATATCACAATTTTAAAGAGTTCTCTTTGATAGCTTTATGTTTAAGTTGTTACTTTTCCTTTTTTGCAACAGCAGCAGCAGTTGGGTAGAGTAGGGGTTGTCACAGAAGCTTTCTATGTCCTTTCTCAACTGTGAGTCTGCAGTCATCAATTCTACTGCAAAAGTAGCTTCATTGCTCTTTTACAGTCAGCAGGGGCATGGGTCATGAACCACATGGTTTCTGGAGACAACACATACCACAGAATTCAGCATGAGCTTTTGTAGCAGTACAGACTATTGACATCAACACAGCCCCCTGTTGCAGCACAGGTCACAGACACAATCATAGTCCTCTGCAGCAGCACAGGCTAGAGATATCAACTATTCTTTCTTCCCTCCTTTCTTTCTCTCTTTCTTTTTCTTTCTTCCTTCCTTCCTTCCTTCATTCCTTCCTCTTTCTTTTTTCTTTCTTCCTTCTTTCCTTCCTTCCTCTCTTTCTTCTTTCCTTCCTTCCTTCCTTCCTTCTTTCCTTCATTTCTTCTTTCTTTCTATCTAGTTAAATTATTAACTTTTTTACTTCTTCTTTTTACATTCTATTCCATATCACCCCTTCACACAATCCTTCCAACATCCTGCCTCCCCTTCTCTTCTGAGTGGTGGGGGCCCTGGGTAATCTTCCATCCTGACACTTATAGTCCCTGTGAGTATAGACGCTTCCTCTCCCACTGAAGCCAGACAAAACAGCCCAGCTAGAAGAACATATTTCTCACATAAGCAACAGCTTTTGGAAGAGTCCTGGTACCAGTTTCTGGGGACCCTCATGAAGACCAAACTGCACATCTGCTAGACAGTTGTGGGGAGGCATAGGTCTAACCCTTGTATGTTCTTCTGTTGGTGGTTCAGACTGTGAGAGCCCCAAGGGTCCATGTTAGTTGACTCTATTGGTCTTCCTGTCGAGTTTCTATCCTCTTCTGTGCCTACAATCTTTCCTCCTTTTCTTCCATAAGAGTCCCCAAGCTTAATCCACTGTTTAGCTGAGGTTATCTTTAACTATTGGAGTCAGCTACTCGGAAGAACCTCTCAGAGGCCAACATACTCCCGTCTGCAAGCATAACAGAGTATCTTTAAT
The DNA here is from genome assembly GCF_008632895.1 of Mastomys coucha. Classification (NCBI taxonomy): domain Eukaryota; kingdom Metazoa; phylum Chordata; class Mammalia; order Rodentia; family Muridae; genus Mastomys; species Mastomys coucha. The sequence continues at coordinate 72,578,534 of NW_022196905.1, read as the reverse complement.
AGTGTTAAGCATTGGAGTTTGCCCATGGGATGGGTCTCAAGTTGGTCTGGTTATTGTTTTATCATTCCTTCAGTTTCTGCTCCTTCTCCCCAGCTTGCATTTCTTATAAACAGGATAAACTTGGGGTTAAATGTTTTGAGTGTGGGTTAGGTGATGCTATTTCTAATGGGACTTGAGCTAATGTCTACTTACCCCCAAAATGGAAAGGAACCAAAAATTGACCAGAGTAAGTGAACTGCCAAGATCCAAATGGGAGAACTACTAGTTTTTTTTTTTTTTTTTGAGTTTACTTAAAGGAATTGGGTGAGGGCCTATGACACCTATGAAGCACATCATGGAAGGATAACCTTATGGGTGCAGCAGTAACACACATAGGTTGGCAGTAACTAACAGCTCTCTAACTAGACTTATGACCTATTCAATAAGAGGGAAATTATACCTGATAGTTGAAACAATCACAGTTCACAGAGGATAATCTACAATGAGCACTTTGCTAAGTGAGCATAATCCCTAACTAGATTTAAATATTTCTCCTTGTACACACATATAAAGTGTTTGCTCATATCACATTTAGGAAACTTCTATTTGCAACAGATGGATACCTTTACAGAACACCACCACCAATCAAAATGAGATTTTATAAAGCAAGGTCCCAAGGGATACAATCCAACACCTTCACCCAAGATTCAGGAATCATTGTAGAAAGGCGGAGTTAAATATTCTACATTCTACATATCTACAATTATTTTTAAAATTATCTAATATGAAGCCACCCTATCTCCCCTGTCTCAATTATACATGCTGTTTGTAAGTGGAAAGATAAAATTAAGTATCCTAAATGATCAGGATGTTGTCATAGTACCAAGTGAATAAAACATAACTCTTAGTGAAATTGGTCTTTCTATGAAGCTGAAAATTTTGCTTGGTCTAATTTCATTTACTAGGTCAAGACATATGTTCACATTTTAAATGTTTTAATCTTTATTGTTAATACCACATTTGTTGCTTTTCAGCTTGAGTTAGTTACTTTGAGGTAATTATATATTTTTGCTCATCCAAATCTTGATTATATACACATTATTTTCCTTTGATACATTTAAACTTTTACTTGAGCACTTTAAAATATTTTCTGTTAAACGATTGGCAATATTCACTATAAACCACAAAATAGAATTTTGTTGATGTTTTGTATAAAACATTTATAATATATTATTATGGCTATCTTATACTTTTTAGATTTTTATTAAAACTAGTGAGTTTAGTCTTAGTACTATGAAATTCGACTCTTTGCAAAGCATAAATTTATTTCATGAAAAATCTTTCTGTAGTAGTAAATTATTATTTATTTTACTGTGTTGTCTAGAAGGATACTGATTATCTTTTTTTATAAAATTAAATGGAGACTTGGAAAATATCTGGTTCAATTTACTTAATAAACATTAATTACATGTAATATTGTAAGATATTTCATAAAACCAAAACATTCTCATATGAACAATATATACTAAATTTTACTGATCAGAAATACCATTCAGGGTATATAATGATTAAGATCAATGGTCATCTTGAATGAACTGGGAGATACCATATACAAGAATAAAAAATTACTTTAAGTGTATCAGTGGGAGGATCCCAGAAACACATAACATGAGGCCGGACACTGAAATTATTATTAATTAACATTAAATATTAAATTACCTGATATTGAAAATTTACATAGTGAGTAAGAAAGTAGTGTGACTGGAAATTTAGGGAAAATAATCACTATGCAATGTTTCATGAAAGGCTAAATCTTCTTGTCTTTGAAACTTTAACAGCTTTAAAGAACTTTCTGGGGAGGTGGAGAGTTGGCTCAGCAGTTAAGAGCACTGACTGCTCTTCTGAAGGTCCTGAGTTCAAATCCCAGCAACCTCATGGTGGCTTACAACCATCTGTAATGAGATCTGATGCCCTCTTTTGGTATGTCTGAAGACAGCTATAGTGTACTTACATATAATAAAGAAATAAACCTTTAAAAAAAAGAAATTCAAAATTTTTATAGCCTGTCTGTCTGGGTTGGGGTCCAGAGCAGACATTGGGCACAAGCTCTGCAGGCAGTCCCACAACACCCAGAGGAAGCTCCACTCCCAGGCACTCTGACACACCCAGGATCAGAGATGAGCAGGAACCAACATCTGTCCCAACACTGGGAAGTAACTGGGACCAGTGGGACCAGGCACACAAGAACTCCACCAGCCCAGTGACTCGGGTTCCTTCCGGTCTGTCTGGGTTAGTGTTCTGAGCATACCTTGTGCACAAGTTCTGCAGCCAGTCCTACAACACCCAGAGGAAGTCACACTCCCAGGTGATCTAACAAGCCCAGGATCACAGGATCCGAGAATCACAGGATAACAGAGACTGCTTGACTCTGAGGAGTTCTGACACAACCAGGATCACAGGAAGGACAGACTCTAGTCAGATTTAGCAAGGGCAGGTAGCACTAGAGTTAACCAGATGGCATGGGGCAAGCATAAGAAAATAAATAACACAAACCAAGGTCGCTTGCCATCATCATAACCCAATTCTCCCACCATAGCAAGTCCTGAACACACCATCACACTGGAAATGCAAGATTC
>NW_022196905.1:72569066-72573818 GCF_008632895.1 Mastomys coucha | reverse complement strand
AAGATTTTAAACTCTACTAAATACAAAACAAACAAACAGACTTTATATATTCATGTTCATTTAAGAAAGTACTAGTAGTGATGTATTATTTTAAGTACACAGTTAATATGTTTGGAGTTATTTAAAATTTATATTGAGAAAAATGTATTTTCACTATTGTTGTAGACGAGCATCTACATAAGACTGTTAAATTGATGTTTTATATCAAACAACTTTTATAATACTTACTTTTATTCTTATAATATTTTATAAATTTTCAGGAATATGACAAAAAAGATATTGTAGGTATTGAAGGGGGGTCTCTGGGAGGGGCGGTGGTACAAAAGGGAAACAAGAATGTGATTCAATTCTATTTAACTAAAATATATTTTTAAATGTTAACAAATTCAGATAAATTGAAATCGTGTAACCTTTCTCATCATAATGCAATAAAAGTAAGAAAAAAAAGAACTTTCTGTGTGTTATATACATTGTCCCCCACCTAATATTATGTTGGACCGAGTTTCTGAAACATTGGCAAAAATAGTGTCTTCCTCCCTTTATTATGTCAGTTATTTTTGCCATAAAAATCACAAAACCTAAGATATTCTGTGACATACTTACTTATAAGCAAATAATGCACTTGGTCTCCAAGAGTTCTACAATTGCTTCCTGAATAAATTCTTGCTGTACAACAAGGAGGTCATAAATAACCTGCTCTCTAGAAGAGAACTAAATGTAATTCAAGAGCTAGAGAGGAATGGTCTGTGATAAAATTTTAAAATATCTTTTTAATCAAGCACTAAGTGTATATTAGAACTCACCAAAAATATCCAGCATATAGAGACGAGGGACTGACCACTAAGAAACATCTTTTTGTAACTGTTTGAGTGCTTATCTATTCTAAAAACCTCACTGTTTATGGTTGCAGACTTTTGTCTGCATTTTATGAATTCATGAACAAAGAGAACTAATCAATTCCTTACATGGGTTTGTTTCAGTGCACATAATACAACACTTAATAGCCATGATTTATAAAGAAGGCTGTGGACATGGGTGTGGGGTCAGGTGAGTCAAATACCTTGATGAAAGTATCCTAACTGCTTCTGATGAGGGAATTTTCACATCACAGCTGGATAAAGGATATCACATAGGGAGAGAGAACAAAGTCTCACTATTTTAAATTTATTATTTTTTTACCCTTTCTTATTTCATTGTTTTCCTGAAAAATATGATTGCATAATTCCAGAAAAAATCTGCATAATTTTCCTGAAAAATAATGAACTATGACAGGGAAGCATGTATTGTGATCAAAGATCTGCCTTATATGCTAAATTCTGAATTTATGCCTTATATGTATATATGAATACATATTCATATATACTTGTTTTCTTTATTTTTGTTTTTTTCTTTTATCCAAATTACACTTTTGCCTCCTTCCTCTTACCCTATTCCCTTCCCTATTCTCTCCTTTACCCATCCACATCCACTCCTCCTTCATTTCTCAACAGAACATGACAGGCTTCCTTTTAGGTATCACTGGATATTAACCAACCATGGCATATCACCTTGCAGTAAGACTGCATACCTCCCCTCTTATTGAGACTCAGTAAAGCAAACCAGGAAGAAGAAAAGGTTGCTAAAGCAGGCAAAAGAATCAGAAACAGTCTCTGCTCCTACGGTAAGGTGTCCCATAGAAAACAAAGCTTCACTTCTGTAACATAAGTTCAGAGGGTCTACGTCAGACCCATGCAGGATCACTGATTGTCAAGTCAATCTTTGTGAGCACTTATGAGCTCACTTTGGTTGGAGAGACAGCTCAGCCATGAAAAGCTAGGGTGACAACCAAATATATAAGTCTTATTTTAAACATAAATGTAGATGCATGCAATATATCTTCAAGGGGAGGTTAAGAATTGGTGAAAAGAAACTATATATGCAAAGGCTTAAAGTATCACTAAAATTTCAAGGGTGTGGAAGGGTTGGGATGTTTCAGTTCCAATAGTTAGTTTCAATTTATATTGGGCCATGTTTAATCTACTAAGGCATTTTTCACCTCTTTTTGTGTAAGACCTTACATCCTATGGCTAACCGATAAATCTGACAAACACTTAAAAATTAAAGTTTGTCATATATTAAATTAACCAAATACTTGCTTTCCACCAAAGATCTAAGGGTGTTGTCAGCATGTAACTCATGTAAAAGATTTCTTCACATCATGCTATAAACTATATTTCTAAAATACCCACTAATGTGTTTGAAAAGAGTCTTGATTTCAGGCTTTCTTTTTGTAACTATAAAAAGTTCATGAAAACACCATCACATTGGAATATAGTTTTGGGGAAACATGTTTCTGGGTCATGGTCACTCATACTTGGCTAGAGAGTAAACTATCTCTTATCCCTTTGAAGTGAAAGCTGGTTTTTGTTTGGTTTGTTTTATCAGGAAATATATAAAACTCTTAATCCCACCTCTAACTACCTTTCCGCCATGCCATGCAATTCTTTCTCAGCATCATCAGCTGCAGCATCCTCCTCCTCATCATCACCATCAATAGTAGTAGGAGTAGGTAGTAGTAAGTAGTATATAACTTACTGAGTTCAATTAGTATTCCCAATATGTGCATGGTTATAGAACCATGCATCCAGGTACCAACAATGTCCCAGGGCCACACCTCTTAAGAAAATTGATTCTTTGGACAGTAAAGAAAAAAAAAATGTGGGTCACCTACAAAGAATTTCTTACTGATCACAACATGGCTAAACATACTCCTTCCAGAACTGTCTCTGACCAAATGACCTTTTGTGAAGTGGGGGAAGAGGAGGGGGAGGGGCAATCGGTAAGTCAAAATAGGTAGCCTTGTAACCAAAGCCACAATCAGGAGCTGAGAGACGAGGCCAAGCTATTTCTCAGGTCAATCTCAAGTGGATGATGCCCCTGCTTGGTGGAGATCCCAGCTGAAGCCTCTTTGGAAATGAATGCTGTGACCCTGTGCAGTCCATCGGAGCACCTGCTTCTGGCAAGAAAAGGGCCAGGCTTCTGGACTGAGTGGGGCCGAGAGGCATTAGTCTTAAAAGGTAACCTCTCTGTTCTGCCACATTTCTCTTGGGATCACAGAATATCACCACATCTAAACCATCCCTCACTGGGGTCGCCAGGGTGCAGGATTTTGTACCTGGAGACTGCACTCTGGTGAATAGTGCACCTGCCCCAATGCTGGCCTCGGAACAAGGTTGTGATGGTGTGGGATGGATGTGGGGAGCCTTTGTATCCCTGGTCCTGTGAGTACGAGGCATGGCAGGATACAGGTAGGGTACCTCCAGGACCACACACTCAATCAAAGGCATCGCTGTCCACCCCTACGTAGCACCCATCAAGAGAAACCCTCTTTGGAAAAGGCTATTTTCTGTATGGCTGTAGGATTCAGTAGGCATCTGAGGAACAGACAGCGACCCCACAATATGGCTGATGCAAAGAGGAGCTTTCTCATTTGGGACATGAGCTAAACTCCAGCACCTTGATGGCTGAAGTCCAGGCTTCCTTTTAGACCTGCTAGGAACAGAGCCAGGTCCTGTGACTTATTTTCCTGATTCTGAGTCTTCGAAGGTTTGTCCTGGACTCATTCCAGAGAAATTTGTACCCGAACATGGATGCACAGTCGAGCTTACTACTAATACAGGCCTGAGCAGTGTTGAGGGAGAGGCCCTTCCTCTTGGTGGCCTAGAGGCCCCAGTCCACCGGGGAAGGGAGGCTTGATTGGATTCTTTGACCCCTAGAGTTAGTGAACTTGCTCTGGAACTTCAGTCCAGCCCAGTTGTAGAGTTGTCTCCACCTCCCCCATTTCACACATCTTTAAAACTTTACTACTTTTATTTAGAAACAAAAGGGATGGCAGAGAAGACACCTCCCCCGCATTCTTGGGGGTGGGCAGGAAACTTAGGTCAGGCATGAGGGCGGGTTTTCTCCCAGCTATTTCTCTAGAGTACTTACTATGGGTCAGTTCCCTGTGCTCATTCCCTTAAGGCCTGTGGGCCAGATTGCCTGTTTCAGTACTGAGACCCTAGACAGGAGAATTCCTCCCCCAGGAGTAGCTAGATCTACTTCTCTTGGGACTCAGACATTGCCTGGTCATCTGCTCCAGTGGCATACCTGACATAAATGTCTACGCTAGTACATGGATGGAAGGATCTTTCTGTTCCCCCATTGCACACTGGAGAGGCCCTGGGTACCAATGAGTGTGGGGACCCCATGGACACTACCATAAGGCTCCTTGCTGAGCCACTATGTATTGTGTGGTCAGAGCTCATGTCCCTTCATGGTGAAATCTCTGCTGTGGTTTGGTTGGACGGGCCCAGGTGACTACTTCCCATCCAAAGCCATCTGTGGAACTTCTGTGGGATCCTTTGCCAAAATCCCAAGGGTCAAAGGCCATTTCCATCAGGTTCCCAGTTTTCTTTTCCATAGGATTTTTTTCTTTTTTTTCTTTTTCTTTCTTTCTTTCTTTCTTTCTTTTTTTTTTTTTTTTTTTTTTTTTTTTTTTTGGTTTTTCGAGACAGGATTTCTCTGTATATCCCTGGCTGTCCTGGAATTCACTCTGGAGACCAGGCTAGCCTTGAACTCAGAAATCCACCTGTCTCTGCCTCTCAAGTGCTGGGATCAAAGGTGCTGATTTCTCGGAGAGGTCTCAACCGACTCCAGAGACAATACCTCAACTCGACTCACCAGGGGGCTGGAGCCAGCCCGAGAGATTAAAGCCAGAACTGAAAGCCCAGT
>NW_022196905.1:72521478-72568448 GCF_008632895.1 Mastomys coucha | reverse complement strand
CAGGACCTCAAGTTCCCGTTCGTAGATCACCCACGGAACGAAGGAAGACTGCAGGATGGTTTCCTTCACCACCCGGCTATTTTTTCATTTTTTAAACCTAGCTCCCAACATGCTTCCAAAGGCCATGTTCCATCTTTCCTGGATCACTACAGTGAAGTATTACAGTTGTATGGTTTCTCAATCTGGCCTTGGCTTGCTCAGATAAAACTTTGTTATGTATTTTGTAAGGCATAGATTCTATATTGTAGTGTCCTATGCAAAAGAAAAAAATTAATGAAATTGTAAATTTTATTGTTTTAACATGTACGCATGTTTAGTGACGTTTACATTTTGAAATAAAATTTATGATTCATTAAAAAAAGGAAAAAAAATGATTTCTCCTATTAGCCATCAAGTGCCAATAGCTTCTCTTCTATCAATGATGCTTTCATAGCACCTAATCTATCAGGGCTTGGATTTTAATTAGCTTAATCTCCCACAGATGTTTTTGCAGGTGATTACTCCTATGTGAGTTCATGTGCGTAACAATGCTATCTTCAATCCTTCTGAAGATAGCAGTTAACTACCAGATCATCCACCTCCAATGCAATCAGCCACTGCTGCTCCTCTCAGGACTGTATGGCCAGTAAGGGATAAGTGAGTCTGCATTGTCTGCAGTGCCTACTTTGCCCATCCATGCCTCATTTTAGGATGACGGTTTTTGTTTGTTTTCTCAATCTTAAGTCATTCACATGTTCATTTAAACTGTTGTGACGTTACTATACTCTTTGGATATTTTTTTCAAGGTTATTGAGTGCTTTCTTTTACTCTGGACTGCTGTACTTTTATTTTTGAAAGTAAGCGTTGGGGGCGGGGGGAGGTGTGTCTCCAAAACGTGATCTGAATCGATTGCTGGTCATATATAGCACATACTTTCAATTAAAGCTCAATCATACCTGCGATGGAAGGGGGAAACTCAGAATGAAGGCTCGCCTCACATCTTCTGATGAACTTAGTACTTCTGCTTCCTGTACTCTCTGACCTTTGCATTGTCAAGCACAATACCATCTCAAGCTTGCTGTCTGTTTTGAAATTAGCTTTGTTAATACCACTTTTTTTCTTTTCAATACCATTTTTCTTTTTATTTGCCCTCATATAATTCTTCAAAGCTTCATTTACTAAAAGTTTTTGTTTTTATTTTTAAATTTTCTGCAACCCTGCAAAAACATTCTTAGTTTGCTAAATAATAAGGTAAGGTAGCATACTTTGTCGTGCTGTGTTGTGTTGCATTTTGTTTTGTTTTGATTTTTCAAGTTCTAGCACAAAGCTTTGTGAAGCCTGTACTACATTTGTGATATTAAGACAACTTTGTGTTTTTTCCAAAGTGACCTTAGCAATACATCTTTTTATTGCCTTTAACATATCAAATACTTTGGTATGCATTTTATGTCCATTTTCCAGCAGTCACGCTCTGTCATGTACCTGCTATCCACACATTCTCTTCCATTGCAACCTATGTATTTAAACTATATCTTCCTAATATTATCTGTCTATGTTTTGGTTTTCTGGATGATTTTCCTCATGCCTTCTCATAAATATTTTGTAATGGATGCATTTTCATTGGTTGGAGATAAATTTATACTGTTCTTATTTGACTGGAAAGAGCCCTGCAGGAAAAAATGGCATGCTTGCATCTGGAATCTCACTTGCTACTTTACTTAGGAAAATAACATTCATATCAGGTAAAATTGTATAAAATTTTGATTTGTATTTTCTTCCATCTGATGAAAACAAAATGTGATGTATAAAGATAATAATGCTTATAACATTAGCATTTTAGAGCTATTTGCTTTTATAATGTCTGTAAATTATGTTGCATTGTTTTGCAGTTTTCATTTCCATTATCTACTGTAATTTAACCTCTAGAGCATGCTTTTTCGTCTATCAGTTTTTTTCAGACACAAAGTAAATCTTTATCAGGCTTCATAATTAATTGTGAACAATTTAATTTTTAATTAAATAAATTATTCCAATTTCATGAAATCAGTTTCATAGTCCTCACCATATAATATTCTGCTTCTTCAGAAAGAATGAGTTTATCGATAGTCTTATATTCTGAATGTTTCATTGATTACAAACATTATACCATATGCTTCTAATCAATGGGTAATTACATATAATTATAAAAATTAATACAGTAATATGAGAAATCTACCTTATAGAGTCTTTTCTAATTCAGCTTTTGATTTTATCCTATTAATTCTAGTAGGTCAATTTTTTTTCTATCTGGCTTCTGCACATTTAAGGAAAAGATTGTCTATTGAATATTTAATTATATGATTTTACCATCTATTTCTTGCTAGGTTCACTATAAAGTCAGTTCATTTACTTTGCTTGTCCTTTTAATTAGACACATACAGAAATTCCAGAATTTTTTTCAGTACTTTTGCAAGTTTTAAGATAATACCTCACATTAATTTATATTTTACTTTTCGTAAATAAAACTTATTAATCATTCCTCTTAAGATTATTATGATTATTATATGTCCATGTATATTAGTAAAATTATCTGTACTTGTATCAAATAGTAAACTTTCAAAAAATTTTGTTTACATGTAAAACCAAAGGGAGATTTAATTGCTGAATATGTGTCTAAACACAGAAGCTGGGCGGCGGTGGCACATGCCTTTAATCCCAGCACTTGGGAGGCAGAGGCAGGCGGATTTCTGAGCTGGAAGCCAGCCTGGTCTACAGAGTGAGTTCCACAGAGAAACCCTGTCATGAACCCCCTCTCCAAAAAAAAAAAAAAAAAAACAAAAACACAGAAGCCAAGTTCAGCTGTGATTATTTTGAATTAATTTAATTTAATTTCCTTAATTTTATAAATATTTTTAATCAACATTTACAAATTTGTTTCAAACTTTTAAATAGTGAATTTGTCAATTATAGATTACTTAAGAGTTTTCTATTCATAATTTATGTACATATTAACAGAGTTGATATCAGTCAGATATCAAGTTCCTTAAAAGATCATTCTCTATAGTCAAGTAGACACCAGAAATGAGATTATGTGTTTTATAATAGTATTTTTGGGATACCTTCATTTTGGAGAAGTATAATTGTCATTCACAAAAAAAAAAGTGTCACATTTCTAATAATGTAGTGTTATAGTTGAAAATTATCAAATGGATAGCTAAGGAAACATATACATTGAGATAGCAATAAAAAACAACAATAACAAAAAAAACAAAAACAAAAAATCTTTCCTATTCTTCAATTTCTTTCAAGTAAGAAGGATGCCTATCAGGATTCTCCACTTGTTTCTAGATCTCAAAGATATGTAAATAGATAACATGTGCAATGTGCAATAATTATAAATACTATGTTCTTACACTAGAATGATTTTTTCTTTAATCTTAACTGTATTTATTTTTGATGTGGATCATTCATCAAGTGAACAAAATAAGGTATATATTTAAAATTGAATATTATCACCAAATAGATACTTAAATATAATTATTTGGGAGATAAGTATGTTCATTTTCATTTTATCCTGTGACTCTCATTTATGAAGAGTTAAAATTGATGTCTGATAAAGCTATTGTCAATTAGATAAAACATGTCCTCTGTTAAGGACTTCTGTGTTCATGGTTTGGCTTCCAACTCATGCTGTTCTTGAGAGTTAAAGAGTGATAATGCTAACCCATTGGTGAATGGCTTACAGATTAGAACACATTGGAATATGTAGGGTGAATAGAAGTGTACTTTTGTCCCTAACCATGTTCTTCCAATGTCTGTTTGTTCAGCCGTGTAAATTTAAAATTCCCTTTATCATAGGATCCTGAAGTCATGGCATTTTGCCCTACCTCAGGCCCATAGCAAGAGGACCAAGCGATCCTGAACTGAAAGCTCTAAAAACATGAACCTCAACAGTTCTCTTCTTTAAGCTGTTTGCTATGGTTAGTCTGTCACAGTGGTAGAAAACTGACTGATAAAGCAGCCTTAATGTCAATATTACCTGGTTTCTTCTGTCTAGTAATTCTTCTGCCCATTTCTCTGGAACAAGTACTTTGTAGCCACTATCAATTATTGCAAATAATAGGTATCTAATTTTTATATACTCCTTGTCTCTCCTCTTCTTATGACATGAATAGTTTTATTCAGTTGTCTTGTACCGTAAAAACTTTAATATCCTCAAAGCTTGAGATATGTTTTCAGTACTAGGAATGGAGCCTTGTTTTGCACAAATTACAGAGATGCGCTGTAACACAGAGAGTCATCAGCTATCTCTCATTTCATTAACTGATACAGGATCTCATTACATGTCCCAGGCTTGTGCTGAACTGACTCTAAGTTTAGGCAGCTTGGGATCCGTGATTTTTAAGCCACAGAGTACTGAATTCTGTACAGCCAGGCACACCATTAAAGCATTATTTTTAAAACTCTACTAATGTTCATATGCCTGCATAGTTGATTCATTAACTGGCAACTCCCCTATTTCTGTACTGCAATTGATGGTTTATTTCCTTGGAAGTAGTTCACTTAGACCAGGAACACTGAGCACGAATTTTCATTGTGGCTTGATATAAAATAATGTATACACTTGAAAGAAATTGTGAACAATTTAATTTTGTTGCTCTTTGCTTTGCTGTAGATGCATTCATTTTCTGTGGATTTACATTTACTACAGAAAGATAATGAATAATTCATGAATTTTCATGCTCTAACCAAATATGTAAAACAATAGCAAACATTTACTAAATGTTTATTTTTTTTTCTTGATTTCAATTAAAGTTTTCTGTCCATTTCTGTTTTTCAATAATCTCATGTGATGGGTAATGCCTATATTCCCAATTGATAAGTGAAACATCTGGGATTTAGGGTTAAATATATCAGCCAATATTAGACAACTAATGTTTGCATATCGACTACTGCATAAACTTCTATATTGAGATTTTTCCTTGAGGATGTTTTTCATGGCTAGAAGCATTCAAATGGTATGTAGCTATATTTCAAAAAGTGAGATTAATAGGGCACTATATTTATCATCAATGGGGATTTAGTTTTGTTTTATGAAGTAATCAATATGAAGTGCTTATTACATACAAAGACTATTTAATGGACGTCATTTAATACAATTTCCATGAAAAGTAATTTATTTCATTAATGTTTACCTACAAGTTGGATGAAATAATGTTATATTCTAAAGAAAATCATGTGTTCTTTTAATAGAGAGATGCTCAAATGAATACCAATGGAAGCTCTTCATAGTGATTTGTCTGAAGCATATCTCAGAAATGCTGAATGTCATCACAACCATTTGTTCACCTTCAGATTGGGTTACCACAGAAGTTGAAATCCAAGTTTCCTAAGACCTTATTAACAGAAAAAATGTGTGCTGTCTAAAATGTTGTGACAATAAATGACAGCCTTTTAAGTTGATTAGCAGCTAATTTCAACAAGGAGCATTTGCCACAAAGTAAACTTCCTTCATGAAAGCTTCCTTGAGTCCTTTCAGGGTCCTCACAAGATAGCCTGGACATGAGAATGTCATGCAAAATGTTTCACAAGTTACTTCTCTTTTTCTTGTTTTCTGTATAAATATTATTCTTTTATTAACTAATTTATTTTTCATTTACATTGCATTGAGATCACAGCTTTCCCTCCCTCTCCGTTCTGAGTCCCCCCTCACCATGCCGTTTTCCCTTTCTCTTTAGATAAAACTTTAGAAACTTCCCATGGACATCATCACATCTGGGCATATCAAGTTGTAGTAGGACTGGGCATATCTTCTTGTACTGATGCTAGATAAGGCGGTCCAGTTAGGGGAAAGAGATCCAAAGCCAAGCAACTGAATCACATACGGTCCCTGCTTCTGCTGTTAGAGGTTCCATATGAGGACCAAGGTAAACATCTGTTCCATATGTGTAGGGGACCTAGGTCTGTCTCGTCTTGTGCATGCTCTCTGGTTGGAGGTCCAGTCTCTGTTGGCCCCTATGAGCCCTGGTTGGTTGATTCTGTAGATTTTCTTGTGATATGTAAAATCATTTTTAAAAGTGGCTATTTTCATTTACCTCAGGCAAGCTCACAAATAAATGAGGTTGACAAGATGCATAAAAAGAGTATGCCTACATTTTCCCCCTTTTGTCTGTTATAATAATAAACTATATACCATGATCAAAATTATGAAACTATTATGAAATATTATGGTATGAATTATATTCATAAAATCCAGTCAACATGTATTTGGCAAGATAAGAGAAAGTATTCTACTATCCTATCTTGATAAGTTTAAAGTTCTTTACCTAAGTAATTTCTCTCCTAACTTATATTACCAACCTAAAAACATCTTTTTAGACCTAAAACACTTTCTTAAATCCTATACAACTTAAACCTAACAGTGAGGCTATAAATATTTAGGTTTCAACTTTACCAGACACTTGGGAAAGAAAACATATTAAAACATATTACCTAACTATGAAGGAAGTGCAGGCTTGCAGTTTCCAGAATTGTAGAAATGAAAGAGAACCAACAGTCTGGATAGTTGCCCCCAAATTGTCTCTATAACACTGGTGCATTCATCTTCAGCTTTTTGGTCCAGCATATCTGACAGACTTTCTGTAAACAGAAATTACGAAGGACTGCTTACCTTGTCTTCGGATAGCTCAGCACTCGACTTCTCTGTGCCCATGTTTGTCTGTTTTGAACAGCATATGGTCCAATTTTCCAGCAAGGCCAATTTTCCTGTCCAATGGCAGCTTGACATATATGAAGGAAACTTCATATTTAGGTTCTTTCATGCTCTTCATCTTCTTTGAAGTAGAATGAGGGTATTTATCTGAAGCAGACTTGTCTCACTATCAAAATATCTTTAATTAATAAAACATTTTTAAATGCCATATTCTGTGTCTCTCTGAGGATTTTTTGTTCTGTTTTGTTGTTCTTTTTTTATTAGATATTTCCTTTATTTACATGTCATACAATATCTCCTTTCCCAGGTTCCCCTCCAAAAAAACAAAACAAAACAAAAAAACAAAAAAAAAAAAAACAAGAAGAAAAGCAATCCCCTGTTCCCTCCCTCCTCCCCCTGCTCACTACCCCATGCTCCATGCTCTCCTGCTGCCTGGCCCTGGTATTTCCCTACACTGGGGCATAGAACCTTCACAGGATCAAGGGCCTCTCCTTCCACTGATGATTGACTTGGCCATCCTCTGCTATACATATGCTGCTTGAGCCATTAGTCCCATCACTAGTCCCACTCCTTGGTTGGTAGTTTAGTCCCTAGGAGCCCTGAGGGTAGTAGGTAGTTTATATTGTTGTTCGTCCTAAGGGACTGCAAGCCCTTCAGCTCCTTGTGCCCTTTCTCTAGCTCCTTCATTGGGGACACTGTACTCAGTCCAAGGGATGGCTGTGAGCCTCTACTTCTGTATTAGTCGGGTACTGTCAGAGCCTCTCAGGAGACAGCTATATCAGGCTCCTGTCATCCAGCACTTGCTGGCCTCCACAATAGTTCTGGATTTGATGATTGAATATGCGAAGGATTCCCAGGTGGAGCAGTCTCTGGATTGTCCTTCCTTCAGTCTCTACTCCATAGTTAGCCTCTACAACTCCTTTCATGAGTATTTTGTTCCCCCTTTTAAAAGGGTACGAAGTATCCACACTTTGGTCTTCCTTCTTCTTGAGTTTCATGTGGCTTGTGGATTGTACTTTGTGTATTCTGATCTTCTGGGCCCAATCTTATATCTGATAGAGGGCTAATATCTATCTATCAATCTATAGTTTATCTGAGTTGTCAAACATTGTTTGTTCTTAACTATTACTAACGGTGCAAGCCAGGAAGCATATTTATGACAAGCTAATCTAGTGTCCTACATAGCCATGAGTTTGACTAACTGTTAATTTGTATTTCTTACTCATCCTTAACAGTGTGCATTTGCAGGTTTCAAATGGACTAGAACTTCACTTTACATTACTAAGAATCACCTAGGAACAGTATCTCAAATAAGAGTTGAAAAAAATATATATATTTAAATGTTGTAACAAAATGGGCTTAATTTCTGTATATTCAGAGACCTAACACAATGTAACAAAATATAACCTTAATTTCTATCAATTTACAAAGATCTCTAATATAATATTACTGACTACTAAATGTTCTTTGTTTTCAGAATAGATTCAATAATCTACTTCTTTTTCTAATTTCCCCTATAATATTTCTACATTCCTCCTTGTATAATAATGGTTAATTATATGCTAATTATCATTGATAATTAATATTTCCAGACATTATATAAAAATAAATTATAATTATCCCAGTAATAAAGAATTTGTGTGTGTCTATATTGTTGAATACTTGAATTTATAGAAATAAAACTGAATATATGATAAAGCTAGACTACATATTTTAACCTAGAATTATAATTAGTGAACTTTCTATATTGTTATATATTTGGGTAGAAATTCGGTGCTATATATAGTTATTTCTGGGTGCCGTTCCTATGTAATGGATCTTGTGTTGTTTATAAGATTGTGTGGTTCAGAGTATAGCCTTATAATTAATCCAAATTACAGGAGGGTGTCTTACATGTGTTTTCCCCAAAATCAGTTTTTAGAATAAAAAGAGTTAAGGAAAAATATTATTGTACTTTTGATATGACTGTATCATATCAAATGATATGTGAATTTAATCAAAATTAGTGTGTTTTATAATAATAGTTTTTAAAAATAAATTTCTCCAGGGTCTTATTTGAATTTTTGTTATTAGTTAATTCTTCCATCATCTTTGAATGAGTTTTTTTAATTGCAACCATCATCTCTTTTACAATTAAGAAAACACTAAGTAGAAAGGATATACTAATCAGAATGTGAAAATGTTTATATAATTGATAGATTATTTTTACATAATACATTTATTATTTCACTTTTAACTGAAAGGTCTTGATTATAGCTCAAGATTCGGTTTCAAAGATCACAATGAGCATCTGCTAAAGAACTTTTATAGGGAGGAGTCTCAAGTGTTTACCTGACAATAACGGCAAAAGTTAAGGACACTCGTATAGATCTCTTCTACTTTGTCTCCTAAAGAAACAACTAATATTTAATCACTGCTAATATATGATGTTAATACTATTGAATCCTAATTATCTTCTCAAATGTTTATAATTGTAATTCTGTAGTAACATTAAGACTTTACCCTTTTAACATCTTTTAATAAAGAACAACTTCATCCCAACCCTTTAAAGAAAGTGTGCAATACACATTCCATATAATAAAGTAACTATTTTATGACTAAATGTTTATAAAATAACCTCAAGAGTTTTTTGAACATGTAGTTTTTTTCTACATTATTGATGATATCTCTTCTTTCTCCAATTTCCTTACCAAAAATGTTAATTCTTTTCTAATATCTACAATCTCAAATTGGTACATATTTTACATAATTATGAGAAGAGTAAATAATTTAGCAATGTGATCAATACTAGCACATTAAATAAAATGATCCTGTCATAACCCATTTACGATATATATGTATACATATACTTACATATATATATTTGTAATAATATAGGTTTCTCTTCCAGTAATGAAAAATGTTTTATGGTATGTATATATGTAGATTCAATACTCTACCCCTTATTCCAATTATTCCTATAATATTTCTCTACTCTTCCTTGTATAATAATGGTTAATAATATAGTAACTATATACAATAAATAATATTTCAAGATAAGACATTATATTAAAATGAAGTATATTTGTACCTGTAATAAAGAATATGTGTGTATGTCCATATTGTTGAATACTTGAATTTTCAGAAATACAGGTGAATATATGACAAAGCTAAACTATGTATTTTAGGGCAAAGTATAAATGTATTTATATATATATATATGTATATAATTAGGGGTCAAAAATAAAATGATTCTACTAAGATTACCCTCTATGTTTTCTGGAGAATTTTGAAATTTGATTCTTCATAGTAATTATTTGGCATGAAAATATAATTCCAAAAGTTTTCTTTCAGTTTCTCTAGTTTACCTTTATTAGAAATTTTATTCCCGTTCCTAGATTCAGACTTCACCATGATATGTTATGATTCTCAGAGATATATCCCTATCATTTCATTTTATTCTATTACTTTAAGACATTGTCCCATGATGTAACTCTGGATGTCCTAGGTCTTACTAGGTCCATGCTAGCCACAGACATACATCTGAGTTGGCCTATGGAGTACTAGGACTTAGTGTGTGACAGAATGCCTTAGTTTAACTCTTCCTTTTATCCTACACACTTTTAGTTAATAAAGCCCAAATTCAGTGTGTTGCTTCATTCTTTTCCATATCCTCCCAGTTCTTCATTGATAGTACATTAATGATTAATAATTTTCTTCCACATATATTTATTTTCTACTGTCTAGCATAGGAGGAAGTTGCTTAAAATATCTCATCTATAACATTTTCAAAAGCCAAATCTACTAATTGCAGATGAAATATACAAAAAGAGAAACTCAAACTATACAAATATAATTAACTTCAAGAGAAATACAGTGATAAATTAAAAAAAAATACTCCTAATGACAATTTGCTATTCTCACATCTGTGCCATGCTTAGCTATGCTTAGAGACGTATCATCCTGCAGTAAATGGGATTGAATACTCACAGCCAGACAATATGCAGAATGAGAGAGACCTTGGACCATTCAGCTCTAGCAAGAAATTTCCATCAAATTCCTCTCATCAGAGCACAGAAACTTGTCAGAAGTGGACACAAAGAAAATGTAAGAAACACAGGAGAAGGAGAACACCAAGAAATCAAGGCCTTATAGACACATCAGAGCTTGTAGAATGGCAAGTTCACAAGACTTCTTTGGGTCTCCGTGGGTCCTAAAGCTGAAAGAAGCTCAGAAGGCATATGCCCCATCTCTAAGCCAGATAGCCAGATGCTATATCTAATTGTCAGCCACTGGCAAATGAAAATTTAAGTTTGTCCTTGGGAATCTTGCTTAGGGTTGGCTGTAAGTATGTGCATCAGTCTCAGTCAGCTTCTGATAGAGCTGCTCAAAGAACACCCATGCTCAAACAACAGAACCTCCTGTGTTCAAGCACAACTTATCATCAGGAATGTTGTCAGGATTTGGTGTCTGCCCATGGGATGGATCCCAAGTTGGCCAGTGACTTATTGGCCATTCCTTCATTATCTGTTCCATTTTTGTCCCTGCCTTTCTTTTAGACAGGCACAATTATAGGTCAAAATATTTGTAGAGATGTCCCCATCCATCCACTGGGGGCCCAGTCTAACTACTAGAGGTGAACTCTTCAGATACCATCTCTGTACAGAGTATTCTGGCTAATATTAAACACATTGAGTCCTGGGACTTCTCACATACCAGGTTTCTGGGAATTTCTAGAGGTTCCCCGTACCCTCATCTCCAACAGCTGCATATTTCCAATCCTTGGCTTCTCTCCTTTCTCCTCCCATATCTGTTTGTGACCACCCTTTCACCCTTGCCTCTCCCATCCAGGTCCCTCCTGCCCTCTGCCTCCCATGATTATTTTGTTTCCACTTCTCAGTAGTATTCAAGCATTTTTACTTGGACCTTCCTTCTTGTTTAATTTCTTAGGGTCTGTGAGGTGTTTTTTGGGTATTCTGTACTTTTTGGCTAATATCTACTTATGAGTGAGTGCATAACATAAGTGTCCTTGGGACTGAGTTTCATCACTTAGGATGATATTTTCTAGTTCTATCCATCCATTTGTCTTCAAAATTCATGATACCCTCATTTTTATTACCAGAATAGTATTCAATTTTATGAATGAACCACATTTTCTGTATACATTCTTCAGTTAAGGAACATCTGGCTTAGTTTCCACATTTGGACTATTGGGAATAAGCCTGTTTTAAACATAGTGGAGCAACTGTTCTTGTAATATGGTGGAGCACTGTTTGAGTATATGCCAAGGAGCAGTATAGCTGGGTCTTCAAGTAGAACTATTTCAATTTTCTGGGGAGCTGACAGATTGATTTCCAGAGTGATTATACAAGTTTTCAACCATACCATCAGTTCCACTTACTTACTATCCCTGCCAGCATGTGCTGTCACTTGTGTTCTTTATCTTAGCCATTCTATTTGGTGTAAAGGAAAATTTCAAGGTTGTTTTGATTTGCATATCCCTAATGACTAAAGATGTTGAACATTTTTTTTTAATTTGTATATTTTATGTATTTACATTTCAAATGTTATCCCCTTTCCAGGTTTCCCCTTCAGAAGCCCCTGTCCCATCCTTCTCCCCCTATTTCTAAGAGGGTGCTCCCCCTCCCACCCACCCCAACACTTCCACCCACTTACTCCCACCCATCCACTCCCACCTCACCACCCTGGCATTCCCCTACACTGGGAAATCAAGCCTTCACCACAGGACTCAGGTCTTCTCCTCCTATTGAGGCCGGACAATGTCATCCTCTGCTGCATATGCAGCTGGAGCCAGGGATCCCTCCATGTGTACTCTTTGGTTGGTAGTTTAGTTCCTGGGAGCTCTGGGGGGGGGGTCTTCTGGTTGGTTGATATTGTTGTCCTTCCTATGGAGTTGCAAACCCCTTAATCTCCTTCAGTCATTTCTCTAACCCTCCCATTGGGGTCCCCATGCTTAGTCCAATGGTTGACTGGAAGCATTCGCCTCTTTGTCAGGCTCTAGCAGAGCCTATCAGAAGACTGCTATAACAGGTTTCCATCAGCAAGCACTTTTTGGCATCTAACATGAGTTTGGTGTCTGTTCTCAGCCATTTGAGATTCCTCTGTTGAGAATTCTGTTTAGTCTGTACCCTATTTTTAATTAGGCTATTTGGGTCTTGGAGACTAGCTGCTTGAGTTATTTATGTGTTTTGGATAATAGCCCTCTATCAGATGTAGGATTAGTGAAGAACTTTCCAAATCTGTAGGTTGCCCCTTTGCCCTCTTGACAGTGTCCTTTGACTTACAGAAGCTTTTCAGTTTTATGAGGTCCCATTTGTTAATTGTTGGTCTTATAGCCTGAACCATATGTGTTCTGTTCAGGAAATTTCCCCTGTGCCTATGAGTTCGAGGTTATTTCCCTTTTTCACTTCTATTAGATTCACTGTGTCAGGTTTTATTAGAAGTCCTTGATTCACTTAGACATGAGTATTGTACAGGGAGATAAATATGGATCAATTTGCATTCTTCTATATGCAGACCACCAGTTAGGCCAGAACCATTTGTTGAAGAAGCTTTGCTTTTTCCAGTGTAGGGTTTTGGCTTCTTTGTCAACGATCAAGTGTCCATAGGTTTCTTTGGGGATATTTCTGATTCTTCAGTTCTATTCCATTGGTCATCCTGTCTCCATATTAATACCATGAGGTTTTTAATTCAATTGCTCTGTAGTACAGCTTGGCTTGAGGTTAGGGTTGGTGATTTACCCCATTTCTTACATTGTTGAGAATTGTGATGGCAATCCTGTTTGTTTGTTTGTTTGTCTGTTTTTCCATATGAAGTTGTAATTGCTCTTTCTATGTTTGTAAATAATTGTGTTGAAATTTTAATGGTAATTACATTGAATCTGTAGATTCCTTTTGGTAATATGGCCATTTTTACTATGCAGATCTTACAGATTCATGAACATTGGAGGACTTTCTTTGATTTCTTTCTTCAGGGACTTGAAGTTCTTGTTGTACCACTCTTTCACTTGCTTGATTAGAGTTACAACAAGTTATTTTATATCATTTGTGGCCATTATAAATTCGTAGTGTTTCCATAATTTCTTTCTCAGCTCATTTATCACTTGCATAATGTAAGGTTACTAATTTATTTGAGTTTCTTTTATATCCAGACACTTGGCAGAAGTTGTTCTTCAGTCTAGGAGTTTTAAAAGTTTGGGAGATGTTTATGTATTCTATCATGTTTTTGTCCTAATCAATTACTAAATATTTTAAGAATTCCTAGTATGAAGTGTACTCATGATACTTAAAGGTTTTCAAGAGTAAAACTCTTAGCTCTTTTATATTAAAATGTTTCCTAAACTTAAAAGTTCAATAATTTAAAAATGTAATCTAAAAGGAGATAGTCTAAACTGTTAATTGTTAGGGAGGTATAGGTCTGTGCAGGATAAGTTCAATTTAGAAGTTTGTATCCAAGTGTACCTGAAGCTACTACATCACTAGAGACTGCTGAATACATAGTAACCTGAATCAAAATGAGCTAGTATAACCCTTTCACTATTGAGAGTTAAATGTAATATCCAAGCATTTTATAACCTTGGAATCAAAACAAAACGAAATAAAAAAGGTTTAATGATTCCTTTTTTATTTTTGGTTAAGTTGATAAACTGACTCAATTGTTGCTTACAAATAATAATATCTCAACCACCACCAGCACAGGATACATTGGGATGCATACCAACAAAAGAGCATACATTAGGGTGGACCTAGGGTCCCTACACATATGAAACATTTGTGCAGCTTTGTCTTCATGTTAGTCCTCTAACATCTGTAGCAGAAGCAGTCTCTAATTCTGTTGCCTGCCTTTGGATCTCTTTCCCAAAACTAGGCTCATTTGTTTAAATCCATAGGTCAAGGCATGTTGGTATACATGAGAGGCCTCTCCTTCTCTGAGGAGAAAAAGATGGGGTTGGGATGGGGAGAGCAAATGACTGGAAGGAGAAGAAAGAGGGGAAGCTTTGAGCAGGATATAAAGTATTTAAGTAAATTAATAAAAAACACATAGTAGCTAAAATTCTTGGGTTAACAGTCATGAAAAGGCTGTTTGAATACCAAATTGCTACTTATTAGCTCTCTAATTTGTTTTCTTGTTACTCAAATGTTTAATTCTAAATTATTTTTAAATAAATTTTTGTTATTATAAATAGATGGGGTATTGCAAAAAAACACTTTTTCTTAAAACATTCATTGGCCTATTTGACTTCTTTTTAATAACATCTGGATAGAAAGTTTTTGCTGATAGACTCTGAAAATTCTATTCCTCACATGGGGGAAGTTGGCAGTGTAGAAGCTTTCTTTTCACACATCTTAGATGCCACTTATGCTTCATTTCCTGAGCTATCAGCTTCAAGGCTTTCACATTAAAGCATATGGCTTAGATCACTCTGTTTCCCTGCACACTTCCATTAGATCTTCCCACATCTTGGCTGGCTAGAATAGCTGCTGTTTTGGCCAATGAATCCTGTTTCTCTGACTGAGTAGAAATAACTGAAGTCATAATTGATATATTTTAGCCATTGCTAGAAAAAGCTGCTATGATTGATGAAAGTTCCTTTTCAGTGGCTTTAAAACACATTTTTGAAACCCCAGGAAATGGGGCATTTATGTTAGTGTTCAATTGGCTGTTTGTATTTCAGACAAGAAGTACACTCATATTTAGAGAAATTTAGTCCTTTATTTGATACAGACAATGAAACCATGGGAATATTTCTTCTGTCCCATCTGAGTCATAAAGTATAGCAAGAAATAGTTTACTATTTCTCTGAATATACAAAATCATAGTGTAATAATGATTACCTGTAGATAGAAGTCCTGGAGGCCTGGTATTTTGTTTTTTGTTTTTTAATAAGAAGAACAAAGCTAGTTTATCATATTCACCTGTTGAATGTATTCTTTCTACAACAGTAGGTACTATTTTTATTCATTATATTTAACAAAAGTTATGGGATCTTAAACATATTTGATGAAGATAATTAAGGCCTGAGTTATTTTTAAAGTGCCAAAGTACTAGCATACATAAAATTATTTCACAACACAAAGAAAACTTCATGTTTAGAGAGTAGTAAAAGAATTGTACAGCACAAATATACACAAATGAACACACGCACACTTCTAAACTGATAGTTCATAGAGAAATGTTAAATAACAGTTGGCTTTATTACGTTGATTAGAACTCACATTGAAATTTCAGTGAATACATAACTTTAACCATTGATAATAAAACAATTTTTGAAAGGAATAATTGTACTTAAGTTTTCTAGAATATGGAGAATATAGACAAGAAAACATGAAACACACATGAACAAATACCTACATAATTTAAATGTAAACAAATATTAAACCAATTTAACACATTGATTTTAATATGTACATAAGATTTTGTTTTACAACTTTCTTCATGATTTCAGAGACAAATTTCCAGGTAAAAATATTCTCAAAAGGTTTCAAAATCACTTTTTTGTCTACATGATTCAACATCCCTTATAATCATTCTGTGAGTATACAATGTGCTCATGTACAGTTACATTTTAAGCCAGATTAAAGAAATAAATAGACCAGAACTTTTGGTATGATAATTTAGACAGAAGTGTACAATAATAAACAAGCGTCTAATTGACTTGAATACAAATATATGCTTGTGATTCTTTCAGTGTTTGATAAATTAGTAAAGCATGGATGTAATAACAGATTACTCAGGTGTGTGAGATAGAATGAAGCTACAGAGTATAAACTCAAAGCATTTTAGATTTGTTGATTCAATGGTAACTTTATTTAGGAAAGCAATTAGGGCCTGCCTGTTATTGTCCTAAGACTTTGACAAGTACAAAACAGTTAATATTCCAGTATAAAATAAACAGGGGTTCATGATTTGTTACTAGTATAAACTGAGGAGCTAAGGGCTGTGGATCACTGAGGGAGGAGGGGTCCCTTCCCTTTGGAGGTGGTACAGCCATTTACAGAATTACAAAACCCCAGTAGATGGCCTTAAGAACACATACACAGACACACAAACAACAAGAACAACAGCAACAAAATTGTTCCATACAGAAATTTTAAAAAATGAAAAGGATGAAATTGAAAGAGTTCACAAAATACACAGGAAGCTTGAGGAAACTGAATTATGAATATGTGTAAGATACATTATATCCATGTATGAAAATTTAAAATAATCAGGAGGAGGCAGAGGAGATAAATGCCAAAAATGAAGGAGCCAGGCTCATTCCTGTTATAATGAAAACACAGAAGAATAGATATTTTCCTGGGATAGAAAAACTTGTGCTTGTAGAAGAATGATGGTATCTGGGCTCAAAAACATCTAAAACAATTGTTAGTAGATATGTTAAAAATCTTAGAAGGAACATCCATGTTATAGAAGCTATCATTACCATATCAAAAAAGAATTATTTTTTTCTCAAAGTGCTACAAATATCAGTTTGATCCATACATTACCAGGAAGACTAACTCAAAAATGTAGTTATAAGAATATGGATGTCTTTGTTCGTCAGCAGCTTATATACTGTGTTCAAGTCATTTGAACAATAAAAAGCAGAAGGAACTAGAGAATGAGCACAAATCCATATAAATATAAAAATCATGGTGATGCATAAGATTTGAAATATAACAGAAAACCAGGTATAGTTCTCAATAAGAATTAGACTACTTAAGTAAGGTATTTTACAAGGTCAATATGGGGTCAATAAGTGTCAAATGCTTAACATTCAAACAAGGATACCTGAATTCAGTAATCAGAAAACATGATGGAGCTGTCATAAAAGACCTTTAACTTGGACAAGGAGGAGAACACTTGCCCAACCATTCTCATATCTACATCCCAAGTACAGACAAACTCATACAAACACATACACACACACACACACACACACACACACACACACATTCACAAACACATACTGTACAGCCACAAAATCAAAAAAAATAAAGAAAATTTGAAATAACACTTGATGAAACTGCAATAATAAAATTTAATTCTTTCAATTTTTCCATATGAATAATAAAAATTAACAAATATTTTCTATATAGTAATACTAATTTTTAATACTTTACTATCCTCTTTCTTTTCTTTCTTTGTTTCTTCTTCCATTCTCTCTCTCTCTCTTTCTTTCTTTCTTTCTTTTTCATTCATTCTTTCTTTTTTCTTTCTTCCTTCATTCATTCTTTCTTCTTTCTTCCTTTCTTTCCTTCCTTTTTTTCTCTCATTCATTTTTCCCATGTGTACATGTATATGCATACAAAAATATATTTCATTTGATGAGTAATAATTGGAAACATGACCATTCTGGTTAGAAGAATCTAATCCAATTCACAAAATGTTCAAGGCTATGAATTTAAATTACTTTTTACAGACAAGATAGACAAAAACAAAATAGAACACTAGAGAAAGTTCATTTGTTTTGATTTATAAGAATGTAGTGAGAAAACAGAATATAGAATATAGTGAGAAAAATATGACCAGTGAGAAAAATATGACCTTTAATAAATATTCATGAACTTAGCTGTTATATAAAAACGTCAGAGTACAAATTAGTTAGAAAAAGAAAAAAGAAAACAAAATAACACATATAAGTTATTAAAAAAAAAACAAGACCTTGGTGTGAAATCCTAGAAAATTATCTATATGTTGTTAATACAGATGAAGCTGATGAACCTAGAAACCAGAAGAGTGCTTACCTTTGTTAGTAACAGATATAAGTCAAAAGAATTCCAACTAGCAGAGCTGCTGTTTTATTCAGTTAAAGGTCTGCTAGTGTAAATCTATGCATATCTTAAGTATATTAAGCAATGACTAGTGTAATTTTTATGCATTTGCAATAACAATAAAGTGTAAACAAATACCTCATTTTCTCCTTATCACAAATTTCAGATTAACTACACTTCTGAATATGATGGATTACCTTCTAATGAACAGAAATATAGCTGAAAAACATGAATTGAGTGTGAAATCAAGTGTGCTGCAATTCATTTCCATGAAGGAAAAAAATAATATCAGAGAAAATCAGGAAGAGAGAGGGAGACAGACAAACAGACAGAAAGAGAAAACAAGAGTGATATTAACACACTGAGAGGACAAAAAGAGAGACAGATAGGCAAAGAGATGAGTGATAGAGAGAGATAGACGTACAGAAACAAATATGGCCAAATTTTATATAGAACAGAGGAAAATCATAATATTATCAACAATGAAATATTTCCTCTTGACAATTATAATATTTGTGAATATTGAACACAGGCTTATTTAACAATGTATGATTATTTTTAAAACTGCATCAAGAGAGATAGGATAAAACCATGACTATTAAAAGAAATCCAAGGAAGGGAAAACATGTGTGCATAGAAATATCAAAAATGATTCAGTATTGCAGTCTAACACCGGCAGTATAAACCAAGTTCTGTATTTGGTCCTCTACATTTCACTACGCAGCACATTAGGAAACTTGCAAGCTTTAAAAGCAGATGCTACTGTCAATTCTGAATTTCCTGCTGTTCTTTTTCCTTTGCATCTATGAAAGTTCACACTATTTTCTTCAGAAATCTTGGAAATGTACCATATGGTCCCGGTGATTTATTGGACTAGAATTTCTCTCCTCATTCTATAACTCCCCATTGTAGATGTCAATCTTTGTCAAGGGCACCATCTGATGTTCTATGAAAACTGCCTTAGGAATAGAAAATTTCTTGAAGTTTTCTCAGTCTACTGTGAAAACTACTTTTTCTTTTGTCTTTCTTTTAGTAACTTAAAAATTCTCCTAAGGATTTTTAAGAAGCTTCATTACAGTATATATATATATATATATATGTATATACATATATATACATATATATATATGTGTGTGTGTGTGTGTGTGTGTGTGTATAAAAACATGTTTATAAAATATATACATATATTTTCCTCTTGATGTAATATTCTGCTAGCTCTTTGGACTTTTATTGTTATAAAGGCAAATTCTCAGATTTGATAAGTAAAAGACCTTTAAGACATTATTGAAATTAATTAACTTTGGTGCAATGTTTTATCTAGCCACTATAAAATGCAAACAATATATAATAATAGTGGAATTATAATTGGAATTATTGCTAACATTTTTTATGTGTCTATTTCATTCTAAACATTTTCTTGGGTCTTTGTAAGATAATTTCTTGGTACTTAAGTAATCAATAGCCATATTATATATGTGTACTAAATTAAATAATAGAACTTATGGGAGATAATCCTATTTATTCATAATTTTACAGGTAAACATTAAGATTTCCATATCAGCATAATGATTGAGCACCAGCAAATTTATAGAAAATACCCTTATGTTAAGTAAATAATATATTCCATATATCTTTTAAAGATAAAATAAAAAACCCTCCTTTTCTTTATTTTGACATAAAAATTTTATGAATATGGAAAGGTTGTGTGGTTTAATTATGTTAATCAATTGTGATTTGATTTTCTTGCATCTTCTAGCTCCTCAGATTATGTCCCTTCATAGCTAACTTATTTGTACTTATTTAAAAATATGTGGTTATAGAACTCTTATGCTATATCTCAATATAATGTTTATAAAATAAGGTGTTATAGTTGGTATAATATAAGATTAGATAACCAATTTTGGGCAGATATAAGAAGAACTTAATGTTGAATTACATTTGTTGAAGCCAAAGTAAAAAAGTCATATAATTATGCTAAGTATAATGATTTAGTTTGCCCCTCTCTTTTTATTGTCAGCTTGAAAGATAAACTTTGCAGGCAGATAACAGTACTTTATCCTCATGCACTCCTACATGTTGAAGGGGACAGAACTATGGGATATGCTGTGCAGGACAGGTGTGTTGAGTGAACATGCATCTCCCTTTGAGAAGCCTTATATATTTTTCTCCATATTTACAGCCTTAGTCAACAGATGGGTTGGGGTTTTAAAAGAACCTAAAGTAGTCAAACTTTTGGAACCAAGAAAGAGTGGAGTTCCTCTAGAACAAGAGAGAAATGTGTGTAAAGTTTCATTGTGCTAGATAATTGAAGTCTAAAAATATGTTGAATAACAGCCTTCAGTTAATGAAATTTTATTATACTCTTAGGAATCAGAAAATCTTTTTATGAAATTAGATAATCTATTTGTGTTTTTAGAACATTAAATTATTTTAGTTCCTCAAAAAGAGAAAAATAAATAAGTACACACACACATATATATTTTATATATATCTCATGTACATACATATATGCACACACTAACACCATGTGCATGCATGTGTGTGTGCGTGTGTATGTATTCATGTGTGTGTGTTTATGTGTGTGGTGTGTGTGTGTGTGTGTGTGTGTGTGTGTGAAAAATTTATCGAGAGAAATAAGCATTAATTCTGAGATTTAAAAATTTTTAGGATTTTTCTCTTTAGTGACTGTCTAAGGCTGTACCAGCCAGGAGCCTAAAGGCCCCAGAAGCAGTAGATCAGCTGGGACAGGGTCCTTTCTGCCTCCATCTGCACCCAGGAGGTGGAGTTGTTCCACAGCCCTGTGTGCACCAGTTTCTTTCTCTTGATTGTCTAAAGAAGGACCAGCCAGGAGCACATAGACTACAGAAGTAGCAGAGAAAATGGGAGAGGGTCCTACCTGCCTCCATCTACACTCAGGAGGTGGTGCTGTTTCATAGCCCTCTGTGCATGAGTCTTGCCAGAGAGAGCTGGTTTCCCAGAAGTGCTGACACAGGGTTATAGACGGATAGGAGGAAAAAGCTCCAGCCAGAGACAACAAGAACATCTAACACCAGAGATGGGAAAAGGCAAACACAAATATCTTACTAAATGAAACCAAGACTACTTGGCATCATCAGAAACCAGTACTCCCACCGCAGCAAGTTCTGGATACCCCAACACACCAGAAAAGCAAGATTCAGACTTAAAATTACATTTCATGAGGCTGATAAAAATTTTAAGAAGGACATAAATAATTCCCTTAAAGAAATATAGGAGAACACAGGTAAACAGGTAAAAGCCCTTAAAGAGGAAACACAAAAATCATTTAAAGAATTACAGAAGAACACAGATAAGCAGGTGGAAGCCCTTAAAGAGGAAAAACAAAAATTCCTTAAAGAATTACAGGAAAACACAACGAAACAGGTAAAGGAATTGAACAAAGACATCCAGGATTTTAAAACAGATGTAGAAACAATAAAGAAATCGCAAAGGGAGATAATTCTGGAGATAGAAAACCTAGGACAGAAGTCAGGAGCCATAGATGCAAGCATCAACAAGAAAATACAAGAGATAGAAGACAGAATCTCAGGTACAGAAGATACAATAGAAAAAACACTGACTCAAAAATCAAGGAAAATAGAAAATTCAAAAGACTTTAATACAAAACATCCAGGAAATCCAGAACACATTGAGAAGACCAAACCTAAGGATAATAGCTATAGAAGAGATTGAAGATACCCAGTTTATGGGCCAGTAAATATCTTCAACAAAATTATAGAGGAAAACTTCACTAACCTAAAGACAGAGATGCCCATGAGCATTCAAGAAGCCTATAGAACTCCAAATAGACTGGACCAGAAAAGAAATTCCTCCTGCCACATAATAGTCAAAACACAAAATGCACAAAAAAGAAAGAATATTAAAAGCAGTAAGGGAAAAAGGTCAAGTAACATATAAAGGCATACCTATCAGAATTACAGAAGACTTCTTGCCAGAGACTATGAAAGCCAGAGGATCTTGGGCAGATGTCATACATACCCTAAGAGAACACAAATGGCATCCCAGTCTACTATAACCAGCAAAACTCTAAATTACCATAGTTGGAGCATCCAAGGTATTCCATGACAAAACAAAATTTACACAATATATTTCTACAACTCCAGCCCTTAAAAGAATAATTAATAAATGGAAAATCCCATACAAGAAGGGTAACTATACCCTAGAAAAAGCAAGAAAGTAATCTTTTAACAAAACTAAAAGAAGATAGCCGCTTGGACAGAATCCTAACTCAAACAAAAAAAAATAACAGGAAGAAACAATTACTTTTCCACAATATCTCTTAATATCAACGGACTCAATTCCCCAATAAAAAGATATAGACTAACATACTGGTTACTTAGACAGGACTCAACATTTTGCTGCAAAGAGGATGCCAACCTCAGTGACAAAGACAGACACTATCTCAGAATAGAAGGCTGGAAAACAATTTTCCAAGCAAATGATCCCAATAAACAAGCTGGAGTAGCCAATCTAATATCTATTAAAATCGACTTTCAACCTAAAGTTATCAAAAAAGATAAGGGGGGACACTTCATGCTCATCAAAGGTAAAATCTACCAAGATGAACTTTCAATTCTGAACATCTATGCTCCAAATGCAAAGGCATGTACACTCATAAAAGAAACTTTATTAAAGCTTAAAGCACACATTGCACTGCAGAAAATAATAGTGGGAGGCTTCTACACTATACTCTCATCAATGGACAGATCATGGAAATATAAACAAAACAGAGACTCAGTGAAACTAACAGAATTTATGAAACAATAGGATTTAATAGATATCTAGAGAACATTTTATCCTAAAAGAAAAGCATATACCTTCTCAGTACCTCATGGTACCTTCTCAAAAATTGACCATATAATTGGTAACAGAGCAGGCCTCAACAGATACAAGAAGATTGAAATTATCCCATGCATCCTATCAGATCACCACAGACTAAGGCTGTTCCTCAATAACAACTTAAACAATAGAAAGCCCATATACACATGAAAGCTGAACAACACTATACTCAATGATAGGTTAGTCAAGAAAGAAATAAAGAAAGAAATTAAAGACTTTTTAGACATTAATGAAAATGAAGCCACAACATACCCAATCTTATGGGAGACAATGAAAGCAGTCCTAAGAGGAAAACTCAAACCTCTGAGTGCCTCTAAAAAGAAACTGGAGAGAGCATACACCAGCAACTTTACAGCATATCTGAAAGCTCTAGAACAAAAAGAAGCAAATTCACCCAAGAGGAATAGACAGCAAGAAATAATCCAATACAGGACTGAAATCAACCAAGTGGAAACAAGAAGAACTATACAAAGAATCAACCAAATCAGGAGCTGGTTCTTTGAGAAAATGAACAAAATAGATAAACCCTTAGCCAGACTAACTTGAGGGCATGGAGACAGAATCTTAATTAACAAAATCAGAAAACAAAATGGAGACATAACAACAAAAACCAAGGAAATCCAAAAAAAATCATCAGATCCCACTACAAATCTCATACTCAACAAAACTGGAAAACCTGGATGAAATGGAAAATTTTCTAGACAGATATCAGGTACAAAGTTAAATCAAGATCAGATATATGATCTAAATAGTACCATATCCCCTAAGCAAATAGAAACAGTCATTAATAATCTCCCAACTTAAAAAAGCCCAGGACCAGATAGGTTTAGTGTAGAGTTTTATCAGACCTTCAAAGAAGACCTAATATAAATATTCCTCAAACTATTCCACAAAATAGGAACAGAAGGTACTCTACACAATTTGTTCTATAAAGAAAAAGCTACTCTGATACCTAAACCACACAAAGACCCAAAAAAGAAAGAGAACTTCAGAGCAATTTGCCTTATGAATATCAATGCAAGAGTTTTCAATAAAATTCTTGCAAAACGAATCCAAGAATACATCAAAACGATCATCCACCTTGATTAAGTAGCCTTCATCAGAGGGATCCAGGGATTGTTCAATATACAGAAATCCATCAATGTAATCCACTATATAAACAAACTCAAAGGGGAAAAAATATATGATCATTTCTCTAGATACAGAGAAAGCATTTGACAAAATCCAACACCCCTTCATGATAAAATTTTTGGAAAGATCAGGAACTCATGGCCCATACCTAAACATAGTAAAAGCAATGTGCATCAAACCAGTAGCCAACATCAAACTAAATGGAGAGAAACTTGAAGCAATCCCACTAAAATCAGGGACTAGACAAGGCTGTCCACTCTCTCCCTACCTATTCAATATTGTACTTGAAGTCCTAGCCAGAGCAATTAGACAATAAAAGGAGATCAAAGGGATACAAATTTTAAAGGAAGAAGTCAAATTATCACTATTTGCAGATGATAATAATATAAAATACCTTGGTGTGATTCTAACTAAGCAAGGGACAGATCTGTATGACAAAATCTTCAAGTCTCCAAAGAAAGAAATCCAAGAAGATCTCAGAAGATGGAAATGTATTGCTTATGTATTGGAAGGATTAATATAGTAAAAATGGCCATCTTGCTGAATGCAATCTACAGATTCAGTGCTATCCCTATCAAAATTCCAGCCTATTTCTTCACAGTGTTAGAAAGAGCAATTTGTAAATTTGTCTGGAACAACAACAAAAAAAACTAGGATATTGAAAACTATTCTCAACAATAAAAGAACTTCTGGTGCAATCATCATCCCTGATCTCAAGCTGTACTACAGAGCAATTGTGATAAAAACTGCATGGTATTGGTACAGTGGCAGGCAGGTAGATCAACGGAATAGAATTAAAACCCAGAAATGAATTCACACACCTATAGTCACTTTATCTTTGACAAAAGAGCTAAAGACATCCAGTGGAAAAAAAGACAACACTTTCAACAAATGGTTCTAGTTCTAGTGGTTGTTAGCATGTAGAAGAATGCAAATCACTCCATGCTTATCTCCTTGTACAAAGCTCAAGTCCAAGTGGATCAAAGGCCTCCGCATAAAACCAGATACACTGAAGCTAATAGAAAAGAAAGGAAGGAAGAGACTTGAGCACATGGACACAGAGTAAAATTTACTGATCAGAACACCAATATCTTATGCTGTAAGATCAAGAACTGACAAATGGGGAAGTACCCAAAATACAATCCACAAACCACAAGAAACTCAAAAAGAAGGAAAACCAAAGAGTGGATAATTCTATCCTTCTTAGAAGGGGAAGAAAATACCCATGGAAGAAGTTGCAGAGACAAACTATGGAGCAGAG
Organism: Mastomys coucha; assembly: GCF_008632895.1. Taxonomy (NCBI): domain Eukaryota; kingdom Metazoa; phylum Chordata; class Mammalia; order Rodentia; family Muridae; genus Mastomys; species Mastomys coucha. The sequence continues at coordinate 72,542,755 of NW_022196905.1, read as the reverse complement.
ACTGAAGGAAGAACAATCCAGAGACTGCTCCACCTGGGAATCCTTTCCATATTCTATCATCAAACATAGACATTATTATGGATGTCAGCAAGTGCTGGCTGACAGGAGCCTAATATAGCTGTGTCCTGAGAAGCTCTGCTAGAGCTTGACTAATACGAAGTAGAGGGTCACAGCCATCCATTGGACCAAGTGCAGGGTCTCCAATTAAGGAGCTAGAGAAAGGAGCTGAAGGGTTTGCAGTCTCTTAGGAGGAACAACAATATGAACTAACTAGAACCCTCAGAGCTCCCAGGGACTAAACCACCAACCAAAGAGTACACATGGTGAGACTCATGGCTCCAGCTCTATATGTAGCAGAGGATGGCCTAGTATGTCATCAATGGAGGAGAGGCCATTGCTCCTGTGAAGGTTCTATGCCCCAGTATAGGGGAATGCCAGGGCCAGGAAGTGTGAGAGGGTGGGTGGTGGGGAAGAGGGAGTCGGGAGGAAACAGGGTTTTTTTTATTTCCTGGAGGAGTAACTGGGAAAGAGGATATCGTTTGAAATGTAAATAAAGAAAATATCTAATAAAAAAAAAAAAGATCCATATACACAGACACTAAAAAGAACCATGGGTAGTCATAAAATATAATAGTATAAAGATTATTGTTAAGAGTAATTATTTAAACACAAAAATGCTATGATATTGTATCCACAGCATAAAGGATATTAACAACTTTAGGACTGACTGATAGAAAAAAAGTGTAAAGGTGGGCAGTGGTGTTGCATGCCTTTAATTCAGCACTTGGGAGGCAGATGCATGTGGATCTCTGAGTTCAATGCCAGCCTGGTCTACAGAGTGAGTGGCAGGACAGCCAGGTCTAAAGAGAGAAACCCTTTCTCAAAAAAAAAAAAAAATTGCAAAGCAATTTTAAGGCAAAGGACACTGTCAATAGGACAAAATGGCAACCAACAGATTGGGAAAAGATCTTTGCCAATCCTACATCCAATAGAGGGCTAATAGCAAATATATACAAAGAACTTGAGAAGGTAAAACCTAGAGGACCAAATAACCCTATTAAAAATGTGTACAGAGCTAAACAAAGAATTCTTACCTGAGGAATACCAAATGGCTGAGAAGCATGTAAAGAAATGTTCAATACCTTTAGTCATCAGAGAAACATAAATCTAAACAACCCTGAGATTCTGCCTCACACCAGTCAGAATGGGTAAGATCAAAAACTCAGGTGGCAGCAGATGCTGGTGAGGTTGTGGAGAAAAAGGAACACTCCTTCATTGCTGGTGGGATTGTAAGCGAGTACAACTACTCTGGAAATCAGTTTGGCGGTTTCTCAGAAAATTCAGCATAGTATTACTTGAGGACCCAGCAGTACCATTCATGGGCATAAACCCAGAAGATACTCCAACATGTAATAAGGACACATGCTCTACTTTGTTCATAGCAGCCTTATTTATAATAGCCAGAAGCTGTAAAGAATCCTTATGTCCTTCAATACAAGAATGAATACAGAAAATGTGGTACATCTAAACAATGGAGAACTACTCAGCTACTAAAAATAATGAATTTATGAAATCCTTAGGCAAATGGATGGATCTGGAGGATATCATCCTAAGTGAGGTAACCCAATCAGAAAAAAATACATATGGTATATATTCACTGATATGTGGATATTAGCCCAGAAGCTCAGAATACCCAAGATACAATCCACAAACCACACAACACTCAAGAAGAAGCAAAACCAAAGTGTGGATACTTGGATCCTTAGAAGGGGGATGAAAATATCCAGGGAAGGAATTACAGAGACAAAATGTAGAACATAGACGGAAGGAATGACAATATATAGACTTCACTACATAAGGATTCATTCCTTATACAATCACCAAAACCAGACACTTTTGTGGATGCCAACAAGTGTTTGCTGACAGGAGTATGGTATAGCTGTCTCCTGAGAGACCTTGCCAGTGCCTGACAAATACATTAGTGGATGCTCATAGACATCCATTAGGCTGAGCACAGAGTCCCCAATGAAGGAGCTAGAGAAAGGACCCAAGGAGCTGAAGGTTTTTGCAGCACCTTAGGAAGAACAACAATATGAACTAACTAGTATCCCCACAGCTCCCTGGGACCACCAACCAAAGAGTATACATGATGGGACTCATGGCTCAAGCTGCATATGTAGGATAGCCTAGTCAACCATCATCTGTGAAGGTTCTATCTGCCAATGTAGGGGAATGCCAGGGCCAGGAAGCAGGAGAGGGTAGGTTGGTGAGCAGGGGGAGGGGGAGGAAATAGGGGGTATTTCTGAGGGAAATACCAGGAAAGGGGAGAACATTTGAAATGTAAATAAAAAAATATCTAACAAGAAATTTTTTTAGGTCAGAGGTAATCTGTTTTTCTAGTGTCATTCCAGTTCCATAGAATTATGGTGATATATAAGACCTTTAGTGTTTCAAGTCTACAGTCTTTATAGTTCTTTATAACTCAGTTTCCTAATCAGATAAATGGAAAAAATGCAACACAAAATCATGAATCATAAACGTACTAAAATGCATGGAGGGTTTTGTCTTTCCTAGGAAGGATTGAGTGCCGACTAAAGTTGAATTATTTATTTTATGATTGATTTTTGTTCCCTGCATGACATCAGCCTTGCTTTTTCAGACTGACCTCTGTGTGTGTGTGTGTGTGTGTGTATTCTTCTGCTCTACATCTGGATTTCAGTTCCTAAAAACATATCATAAATTTTTACACATGGATATATTAAAGTCTTTTGGCATCACTACTACTCTAACTATCCCAGCTGATATGCTACTAGCTGTGTCTCTTCTTTGTCTTCCTGTGTCCCTCCCTATTGTTCCCTTACTTCTGTATCACATTAATAAAATCCTGAGATTGAGCAGTTTATACATAAAGAACATTTGTTCATGATTATCGGTTTAGGATTCAATAACTGGCAGTGGTAATTGCATGGAAGCCGTAAACACAGCCTTGGTATGTTTAAATAATGATATCATCATGGAGGGAACACAGAAAACCTCTTACAGGAATTAATCAGATCTCACAAAAATATATTTATTTTTTAGTGTGGGGATTGTTGTTATTAATCTAGCTTTTTTTCTTTTTTTTCTCCATCTTGCAGCATACATCACTGTCCAAACTGCCAAACTGGCTAACTCTTACCACAAAATATTCTGGAATACTATGATTAAGACATATCCACACCACTGCCACTTTATCTTTACAATGAGAACTATGAACTTGGCATTCTTTAATGTATGTCTAGAACTAGACTGAAGATTAGAACAAATTGCAAGAATTAGTTTGAGGCCAAGTAGAACAATTAAGTGAGAAGTTGAGAGAAGCAAGATTGAATATGTCAGCTTGGAGAGACATTTGAGCTAGAACAGCTGGAAGCCAGAGTTCACAAAGAACTAGAACAGTGAGCTTATTCAGCAGTAAGTCTCTGACATGACAATTATGGTACACAAATAAAACTTACTTTTACATCTAACATCTGACTGATAATACCCTGCATATGTTACCTGTAAATGAAATGGTATTTTTGCATATTATAATATAATACATATTAAAGTTTTACCAAGCAATCCAAGAGCTCAAACAGTTATAGGAAGATCTAAGTGTGCCTTAAAGGAGACGCTTAATAAACAGAAATGGGAGAGAAAGGACCCAAGAAGCTGCAGCACCTTAGCACAAACAACAGTATGAACTAGCTAGTACCCTCAGAGCTCCCAGAGAATAAAACTCCAACCAAAGAGTACACCTGGAAGGACTCATGGCTACAGCAGCATGTTATAGCAGAGGATGGCCAAGTCAGTCATCAATGGGAGGAGAGGACCTTGGCCCTGTGAAGGTTCTATGGCCCAGTGTAGGGGAATGCCAGGGCCAGGAAGTGGGAGAGGGTGAGGTGGTAAGTAGTGGGTGGGAGGAGGGGGGAGGGAGCAGGGGATTGTTTTAGTTTTTGTGGTTTTTTTTTTTTTCTTATTTTATTTTTTTTTCTTTTTTCTTTTGGAGGCGAACCTGGGAAAGGAGATATTGTAAATAAACAAAACATCCAATAAAAAAATAAACAGAAATAGGGAATAAAACTCCCAGAAACAGATTGAATATTGCTTTATTGATATTACTCATTTATTTACTTGAATGCCAATGATGAAGAAATAATAGCTGCTGAAAATGCTGATTTATAGAAAAATGCTGAATTAGATGATTCTGTATACATTAAAGGTGTTTTAATATCAGAATGGGACTAAAAGAATGTATTACATTGGGCAAAATGCTTTGCCTTTGAAAAACTATGGATTCCTTCAAAATTGATAAAGATCCAATCCAAGTAAGAGAAGCTTCCACATGAAAGACAAGACTAAATCTTAAAAAAAAAAAAAAAAAGACAAGATTCATGGGAGGAAGAGACACAGGAATTCAGTAATGCAGATAAGGTAGAGAGCTGATCCCTTGCTTGGGAAGACTTCAATAATTGGGCTGAATAAAATTAATGAGATTGGCTGATTGGAAAACTTTAGCCTGAAATGAACATTTACTGAAGTACAGATGATCAGGACTTCATTCATGAAGGCTCATTGCATCAATGTATCTTCATGAGGACATCAGACTGTTAAGATTATTGGATTGATAATTATTACAGTGCAGTTGAGTTTATATCAGTCCCTCAGCTGAGTGAGCTGGGAGTCAGTGCAGTGAGTGCTATGCAGTGGAGTTGCACTCTCCTGTGAGTTCATGAATTTCAGTGTGTATCAGGAGAGTCCATTGAAGTCAGAGAATAAGAAAGAGCAAACAGATTAGAATGAATAGCCAGCGTTAGTTTAAGGCCAAGCAGAACAGTTCAGTGGGAATCTGAGGGAAGCCAGATTGAATCACTCATCTTGGAGAGACTTTTGAGCCAGAACACCTGAACTGAACCAGCCAGCCAGAGTTCAGAAAGAGCTACAAAGTGTTAGCTTCTTCAGCAGTAGGCCTCTGAAATGACAATTACATCAATCAAATAAAAGTTACTTTTAGAATGTCATAGTGAAAGTAGGACAATGACCCAAATGATGCTTAGACTATCCCTTAAATATGTTATATTCCAATTGACATAATGAACAAGGAAGAAATCCTTAAAGTATAATAAACTAAATTAAAGATATAATAAACTAAATTAAAAATGAAAGTGAAATCACAAGAATAGTTGTTAATAAAAACATCTGTGTGAGACACATTGAAAAGGCTCTTCTGGCTTTAATCAGAGTCCTGCTCGCTGATTCCATGTAGTGAGTTAGCCTATCCCTGACCTACCTACAACCTTCATGTTTCTTGGATCTAACTCGGGTGATATATTCTTTGTACTATTCCAGTCTAATGGACAGTGTCTGTTCTGTATACCTGGGGTGTGCTGCCTTCACCCTTCCTGAATCTAAGGTTGGCACTGCTCTTACTGCTCTTACTTTATTTTATTCAGCACAGCCTATGGAGTTCTGTTGACCTTACTCAGCCTTTACACTCCTGAATCTTCCTATCTAGCCTATTTTATATACCCATCCAATGGCCCAGACTGCTACACCCCACCTTCACTGTTCCTAGCCTCCAAGCATGGCCCAGGTGGTACAGCCTGTATTCTCAGACACATGGAATCATCTAGACCCATAATACACAACTTCCAGGCTTAACCCAGGTCAAATATACTGTGTGCTAATAAAGTCTAGTAAGTCTCAGGACCTAGCCAACCTGCACCATATTTAGTATTCCTTTTGTTTATCATTAAAATGGATTTATCCCTGTTCTAGCATCTCCTCATACCTCAACTGAAATCAATTACACATGAGCAACAGCCAAAACAAATAAAACTTCCACTTAGGTCAGGTCTTAGGCTAATAAACACACAATGTAAAGAGACATGACAGTATATTTCTTACAAATCCACTGTCATATATAAATATCCTCCAGGGAGACATTTTGGCAAGAGAAGTATCTTCAGACCAGAGTTAACATTAGACTCGTGTATTTTAAAATTATTTGGGATACTTAGAAATTTTGTTACCATGTATAACATTGTCATAGCTGTATTGTAAACAAACAAGAAAACACTTGCCTAGTAGAATATCTTAGTTGGTAAAACATTTGCCTCTGAAGCATGAACACCTCAGTTTTATCCTTAGAACACATATTAAACAAGCGAAAACAACAATAGAAAGGTTCTCATAATAATGTTAGTTAACAATTCCATCACTGAGAAGACATCTACAGGCACATGATATTATTTGGTTTTTGTATTCATGAGGATACAAAATTATTAAAACTCCCAATAGTACCTGAAATAAATATATAGCTACAATCTTTATCTTAGTCCACTCACAGTAGCCACTCAAGCTAATTAACTTGAAATTGTGGTTATGAAATTCTCAAGTGTTCCAAACTTAAACTCACTTGATCACTACTGCTGATATTTTGATTTTTTTAAATAACCTTTCAAAGAAGTAAGAATATTTGTGCTATTTTAGTAAGAACGTACAAGCTACTTTTAATTTGCCAAGTAGTCATGAAGATTCATGCAACAAAAGTATGTCACTAGCCTATGGGAAGGATATGGTTTTTACTCTAGTTTAGACACCTGAGTGTATAAAGGCTAAACCTAAGGTGCAAGAATGCTGTATGCATGTGAAGCTCTGCAGAGTGGTTTATTCATCAAGATGAAGTTTTTGATGAGGGCAATAAATAAATCTCTTCACCTCTCATCTTCAGAGGATAGCTGTAGTACTTGGGGAAATGACTTTAATAATTGTTTCCAGACATTCCTGCTTCTTAGCAGCACCTTGAATATTAGTCCTCGAGGAACCTAGGCAATTACAAACCACCATGTGAAACTGCTATCATTTTTCACCAAAAGAACAGAAATAAATATAGATATATAGATGTTTTTTTTTCTCGAGCTGACAACTGACAGACAAGTGGAAACAAAATGAGAATGAGCTGTATTCAAATTATGGAATCCTCTAGAAAATATTAGAATCATGAGAATGGTGAGATTTCATAACAATCATCTTTTCACACACTCTCCTTTAAAATCATTGTAATCATTTAGAAATGGTAACTTCTAAGTTTTCTAATGATGCTTGCAGTCTCTTTTGACTTATGGGTATCATCAGAACCTAGAATCCTGGGAACCTTACCTCATATGATATGCTCAGAAGTTCCTCAGTGGCCAAGTGCATTTAGTAATATTTATGTATCATTTGTTCAGTGAAATTCCCTGTCATTTGTTTTTCTGAAATCACATGGAACATATTCAAACTGAAAGACTTGGTAGATGATCCAGAAATAAGAATGTTTGGATCTGGGTTTTAGCACTGAACATAATTTTTTTCCAGTTTTATGTATGTACAAATTTCATACAAATTTTCTAAGTTGATTTTTCTTTTTAGATAGATATTCATTGGTCTTTTTGGATAAATATAGTCATATATACAAATGTGTGTGTACATATATGTATATTCTCATTTTTTTCTCAATTTGTCTGTATCCAATTTCTAGCTATTCAGACTAGAGATGCAATGACATGGTTCAGCAAGTATCTCTGTTATAGGAAATTGAGTCCTATGAGCTTATGTCCAGTGGTAATATAAATGAGTCATACGGTAGATCTATTTCTAGTTTTGTTATTTTTTTCATGATTTCATGATTTCCACATTGGCTGAAAGAGTGAATATGGGTTCTGCTTTCTCTAATTCTTTGACATAGTCTGTGTCACTTGATTGATTATATCGTACTAACAGGTGTGAGATGAAATCTAGAAGTAGCTTTAATTTGCATTTCATTCCTTCTTAAAAGGGGGAATCAAATACCCACGGGAGGAGTTGCGGAGATTAACTATGGAGCAGAGACTGAAGGAAGGGTAAGCCAGCCTAAATATTGCTATCTCCTGAGAGGCTCTGACAGTATCTTACTGACATAGATGTAGAGGCTCACAGCCATCCATCGAACTGAGTGCAGGGTCCCCAGTGAAGGAATTAGAGAAAAGACCAATGGAGCTTAGGGGTTTGTAGCCCCTTAGGATGAACAACAACATGAACTAACTAGTACCCTCGGAGCTCCCAGGGTCTCAACCACCAACCAAGGACTGCACATAGAGGGGTCTGATTGTTCAAGCAGCATGTGTATGGTAGAGGATTGCAAAATCGATCATCAATAGGAGGAGAGGACCTTGGCCCTGTGAAGGTTCTATGCCCCAGTGTAGGGGAATGCCAGGGCCAGAAAGTGGGAGAGGGCGGGGTGGCAGGCATGGGGAGGGGGGAGGCAACAGGGGTTTGTTTTTGTTTGTTTTTTTGTTTTTTGGAGGGGAAACTGGGAAAGGAGAAATTCGCATGTAAATAAAGAAAATATCTAAAATAAAAAAAAAATTTGCATTACTATGATTTCTAAAAATGTCAATCACTTTTTAAAGGTAATTTGTACCCACATTTTATTCTTTTTCTTAGAACTCTTTGTTTAGATCCATAGTCCAGTTTTCAACTAGGTCTTTTGCTTTCATGAGCCTTTGTTTTCTGAGCTCTCTTTATATTCGGAATATTAATCCTCCATCAAATGTATAGCTGGCAACCATTTTCTCCCATTTTGGTGCCTTTTTTACAAGATTGATTGTTTCCTTTGCTGTTAGAAACCTTTTTATTTTTATGATATTCTATTTGTCTGTTGTTCATCCTTATTTCTGAGGAAATGAAACTCTACACAGGAAATCGTTTTCTTTACATGTGTCTTATAGTGAACTGCCTTTGTTTCCTTCTAGAAGTTTCAGTGTTCCATCCTGAGGTGTTTGATCCACTTTCAGATGATTTTGTTTTAAAGTTCTTTGGAAATACTATTTTTGTTTTATGTGTAAGCATGTTTTGCCTGCATTTATATCCATGCAACACATTTGTACAGTGCTCAAGGAAGCCAGGAAGAATGTCAAATCTTCTGGCCTGAAATTACACATACTTTTAGCAACCATGTGGGAGCTGGAAATGAAATCTGGTTTCTTCAGAAAAAAAGCAAGTTTACCTTAGAAGCTGAGCTATTTTTCTTTACTCCAAAATTAATTTTGTGTAAGATAATAAATATTCTTCTACATGTTGAAACCCAGTTTTTCTACCATCATTTGTTGAATATGAAATCTTTCTTCTAGCCTATGGTTTTCCTAAACAATATGCTTCTTACTGTATTCTAAATACCAATTGTTTTACCCATAAATCAGTGTAGCTCTCACACATAATCCAAGTATTTTTTTTTCCAATAGATGTAAGCAAATTCAGAGATCTACAAATGATTAAAATTCAAAGACTAAGTTCCAGAGGGTGATTAACTCCAGCTGATACATTTATAACAAAACTCCTATACATATGGTTCAGGGAAAGCTTGAGAAGAGGGAGCAAAAATACTTTAAGAATCAGAAGTGCCTTTTGAAAGTAACTCTGTATCCAATGGACCTCAATAACATGATTGCCTAAAAGAGAGATGAACAATGATCACTCTAGTCCACATGTCAAAGAGGATAAGATAAAATTACTAAGGTCCCAAAGCTATTTAAAGAAATACAGGCAGTCAATGGTTGCTAAGGAATGCAAGATCATATTGACCATAGGCTTACAATCCAATCTGAGCAACACATGCACATTAGCATCCTTAAATGAACTTAGTATTGCATAAAATATAAGATATATATTTGTTGTACATATGTATATAATATATTATATATTAATAGATAACATATACAATATATTATTATGAAATAGATATGTTACCATGTGTTATCAAGAATATTATACATATATATGAAATAATATATATAACTCCAAACTGACATGCCCATACACACACACACACACACAGACACACACACACAAACTCATACACACACACACACACACACACACACGTTAATAATCCCAGAAGAAGTGGAGTAAGTAATAGAAGAAAAAGCAATCAAAGTCATGTAATACACAGTACTTGTTCATGGAATTCTTAAAAAATAATATATATATACATATATATATAATCATACATATACATATATATATATATACATATATATCTGAGTCTAATGTTTAAAAATGCTTCTTTTTTGGCATAAAATTAATATAGAACAGTATGTCCCTGTCTTATTTATCATAATGAAACAGTTTTGCTCAAGTATGTGCACATGTGGCAGTTTAATTACTGGTAAGTCACTGGGTTTCTGTAGGTCACTATATTTTACTTATAAATGGAGGAAAACATCGTACTATTTCTAGGAACACAGAGGTTGGAGAACTTTCCAGAATAGTCTGGCTACTCATTGTATTTACACAGATATTATACTTCTATTTACTTTGGACTTGACAATTATAAAATGAAAGGAAATAATATTAGAACAAATCTGTCTCTTTAAGAGCATACACATATACAAGTGTTTACTTGCAAATGAAGTTTTACATTAAAATTACATAAAAATAATTATATCGAATCCAACTTTCTCATGAGAATGTTACCTTAGAAAAGGTAAATTTTCTAGGTATAGGAAAAAATAATCATCAAAAATGTCTCAAGAATTGATATTAATTCTTAATTATTGATTCAATTTACTGAGTAATCCTATGTTCAATTTTAAATAATAATTTTGATGACTTTTCATAATTAGAAATGTAGTTAAAGGAAATAATACAACTCATATCAGTATCTAGTAATTCTTTGGGTGTGTATTTTTCTCTTTTGCTTATAGTCTTAAGAAAAAGTTCAAAATAAAAATTATCTGTTAAATTGTGTATTTAGGCATTTCTTTCCTCATGACAACAGATACATTTATATATGACTTCAAATTTCCATCTCTTTCTTGATAATTCATGAAGCAAAGTAATAAAATTGGTTTTTATTTGATCTTTACAGCAGATAAATATAAGACCATGCCTAACAACAGATTTGGGAAATTTTCCCATGTGATTACAAACAAAATATAAAATTAATAATAATAGTTATTATTACTAAAATTAATAATATAACCATTTGCCTCTTTAGCAATATCACCCTTTTACCACCATTGACACCATCAGTCTAAGAAAAACTCACATTCTTCTGTCACTGAAATTCCATCAGTAGTATCTGCTAAGAAGCAGGTGAACTTACTAAGAAACACAAAGTATGCTGTGTCTGCCCAATGAAAAGAAAGTCACTGGAAAGCAGTCAAGTAAGCAAATTATAGCATGTGAATGAGTTAGCACCTTATGTGCTACTCAGCTCATTTTGTGTTTAATTGACAGTCAGCTCAGTAGTACTGTGAATTGTCTTTTTTTTCAATCAACTCTGCTGGCAGCTGAGTTGTACCTATTGTGTGATAACTGTGACAAAGAGAGTCCAATCTGTCTCTGCTGACACTTCGTCTCATTCAAGTTTTAATTATTATTACAATGAAAAGTTTTTATAAAATTTAATTGCATAATAATCTTATGATACAAAATTTTATATAAATTTTAAAGTACTAGTTTTGCAGTGACACTGAGTGATTGTAATGATGCATGTTTTATAAGAGTTTACATTTTAGAGATAGTTTATACAATTCCTGTAACATTATTTTAACTCTTCTGTATAAAAGGTATATATTTATTAGTATTAATTTAAACATATTATTTCTTTATACTACTCTTGGGCATATACTCAAAGGAATTTATGTTTTAATAAAGAGATACTTATTCATCCATATTCTTTCATGCTCTATTAATAATAGAAATTAGAAATGATTTAGATGCCCATCATCTGATAAATGGATATTGAAAATGGAGTACATTGACACAGTACAATACAATATATAAATACAAGGAACTTAAGTAGAGTAACCATATAATTGGGGAGTCAATGCTCCATCTAAACTTCTTATGCTACAAGTAAAATTCCAGTACTAAGAATAAGTCACATCTTGTTGATTTACTACCCAAAAGAGTCACATAGAACCTCCTAATATAACATGCATTAGTCAAGGTTATTTGTGACCCTCGATAGTTTGATAATAAGACACTTTTGTATAAAAATTAATTACTATTAATATCAAACATGAAGAAATCAGGCAAGTACCTGATTAGAAGCTTCATTCCTTCTGACTACCATGTATGGTGCTGAAGATCCACCTAGTACTTAATTAAAAGAGTTAATCATCAATATTACCTAGCATTAATCCTACCAGTACAACATGCACCTTCCCTCAAGATATATTGGTACAGTAGTGACAAAAATGTCTTGGGAATAACCAAATACATTAAAAAAGTGGATTGAAGGGACAGATCAGTGTACCACTCAGCCCTATCAGAAAAAAGTCTTGCTGTATATGGTAATTAAAACAGAGACCCACAACTAGACAATATGGAGAGAGTGAGAGACTTCGGAACAATCTGCTGTAAATAAAATGTCCTCACCGCACCATACCTCTTAAAGCTCAGGAACTTAGAGATGTTTTATTGGTTAGGATTGCCCAAAGAATACATCAAATATTATAGAATGTAACCCTTTGTTGCCCACCCAGAGGTGGAAGGTGATTACCTATTGGTGTTGATACTATACATGGAGATACTGAGTCCAGGAGCTCTAAGGTAGAATGAAGCAGAAGACTTTCTCTGTGAGAACTAGATTCCCTGGTAGCAGAAGGCAACCTTCTAGATTCCAAAGGAGGAAATCAACCAAAACTCCAACAATGTATGCATTGTCCAGCTGTGGGTCTCTGGATTAATTACCATCTACAACTATAAGAAGCTTTTTCTAATAAGAGTAACTGTTGTACTGATCTATGAGCATAGCAATCAATATGTTATCTGGAGTCATTTATTTCTATCCTCTTTTACCAAGATATTATTAGTAGGTTTATTCCATGGGCGAAGCCTATTTAGTTTCAACTTCTTGGCCGTGTTAGCCAAGGACAGATATGAATTCCATCTCCTTGAATTGGCCTTAATCCAATAAATGTTTTTAAAACTGCCTGGCTATATGAAGGACAATAAAGACAAGCATAACAATATGACCATACAGATGCAATAGTGTCACACAAACATTGTCATTAAGTAACTCTTTTCAACTTAAGAGCTATGCAACAAGAGGAGTGTGGTGGTGTGAATATGCTTGTTTCATGGGAAGTGGCATTATTAGGAGGTGTGACCTTGTTGTAATAGGTGTGGTGGTATTGTTGGAACAATTGTGTGAATGTAGGGGTGGGCTTTGGCAGATTCTACCTACCTGCCTATGAAGAAATTCTCCTTCTGTTGCCTGCAGATCAAGAAGTAGAACTCTTGGCTCTTTCAGCACCATGTCTGCCTGGATGATGGCATATTTTCTACTGTGACAATAAGGAACTGAAACTCTGAAACTATAAACTAGACCCATTTAAATGTATGTCATTTTAAAGAGTTACTTTGGTCATGGTGTCTATTCATACCAATAAAGTCCTAACTAAAACAAAGAGTATCATATAGGTTATTGAAAACCTAACCCACTACCATGGTTAATGATGTTATTAACCCAGTGAGATCTTAAAGAAGAACTTAATAATACTACTTTACTAAACTAGCATAAACCCTAACTACATTCTACATATTTATCTTTATTTCACAGATAAGTATAGTCCTTACTTGGTGTTTAGGAACAGTAAACAGATGAAGACTATTATAGAAAAACAGAACTAATCTGATGGTCAGGATATATTTCTGCCCTCAGGGTATCCAGGCACTGTTGTGCACCAGGCTGTACTGGAAAGAATGTTGCAAGTAGATTAGAAAGGAACTCCATCAGAGTGAGAGTAGGAGAAATAGCTTTCTCCAAAGATGGTTCTCAATTAAGTAGCTATATAAGTGACCAGGGCTATATAAACCTTAAGGAATGGGTAGGGGTTTGGGGGTTAAGTGTACATCATTGACTGGGGCTGAGTTGCTGGGAATGTTCCAAGTGCTTGCTGAACATGCCCTTATAGGGAGAGAGAAAGTTTAACTGGTAATTTGACTGTGTGACTACCAACCTATGTGACTACCTCATAGGTGACATAGGTATGACTTGTAGGGGACATGTAGGCTCAGAGTAAGAAAAAAATCATCCTATGGCTGCCAGTTTGAAGAGATTTTTGTGGTTTGGACACATCTTGATCTACTCTTGCTCCAAACTGGTCTCCTCAGCCATATGGCTTTTCGGACTCACACTAATGAAAATACAGAGTTGTAGAGGCTAGGCCCAAAGTATACATCAATAGTACAACTCTTGCTGCTAATCCATACAGAATATTGTAGAGGGGGCAGGAAATATTGCAAAAACCAAAAGAATAGACTGTTATGAGTGAGATTCTATCTCCTAGAAAAACCAAGAGCTATAACTATAAAGTGTTATGAGGATGACTGCTAAAACATTAGCTGAATAAGAACAATAGAAATGCTAATGTGGGTTGGCGAAAACTCCAAAAGGAAGGTCTGAACACTACACAGAGGACTATAGACAAATGAGGAATTCTGAGAGTAGGAGAAATAGTCTTCCTCAGGGTAGATCACACAAATTCCTTAGCCTGTAACAACTAGTCAGCCTTGAAAACATATAAAAATTAACATACAAACTGAACAAGTTGCACTCATTTAATATACATCTATATGTGAATATCATATATCATATACTTATTTATTTGCAACATAGAAAATCCTCAGCTGACAATTGCTATCAATGTATCTTATATATAACTACAATCTTTCAATATGTAAGATCTTCACCTGAGGCTAAATATAATATATGTAAGATGGATAAACTAACTATAGATCAGTGTTTGAGCTGAAGACACATGAACCACAACGTGGCCTATGGTAACATTTTGTGATAGTTTTTGTCTACACTGTAAGATGTCCTGTGCAGTGGAGAAAGAGTTAAGCACACAGGGTATTTTATTTGTAAACACATCCCAACAACACAAGAGAAGATGACCAAATACAAAGGTTGATAGTACCACCTCCCTGTTTCCACAATGTTTAATTCTAATAACTTGTTTTTTCTTAGGTGATCTTTTTCGTGTTCTATTACAGTTGGTGATGCCCATGTTCACCATTATCAGTACATGTATTTTCTATTTCCTCTGACTCCATTTTCTATGCTTTTATCTAGTATTACATTTCTTTCTTTTCTTTTATTGTATATTTTCTTTATTTGCATTTCAAATGTTATCCTCTTTCCTGGTTTCCCCTCCGAAACACCCCTATCCCATCACCCCTCCCCCTGCTTCTGTGAGAGTGTTCCCCCACCCACCCACTCACTCCTGCCTCCCCACCCTGGCACCACTGGGGCATCAAGCCTTCACAGGACCAAGGGCCTCTCCTCCCACTGATGTCCAACAACTCCATCCTCTACTAGATATGCAGCTGTAACCATGGGTAACTCCATGTGTACTCTTTGGTTGGTAGTATATTCCTTGGGAGTTCTGGGGCATCTGGTTGGTTCATACTGTTGTCCTTTCTGTGTGGTTGCAAACTTCAGATCTTCTTTCTTCTCTCCTTTCTCTAACTCCTCCACTAGGGACCCCATGCTCAGTCTGTGAGCATGGTTGGCTGTGAGCATCCACCTCTGTATATGAGTACACTCTAGCTGTCTTCAGAGATACCAGATGAAGACATTGGATCCCATGTGGTTGCTGGGAATTGAACTCAGGACCCCTGGAAGAGCAGTCAGTACTCTTAGTCACTGAGCCACCTCTCCCTACTACAACAGCATCTTATTCTGCTTTGAACAACGCTTTGTGAAGTAACTACTTTATAACTTTGTTAAAGGAAACTACTTCTTTTCATAGGTGAGGACTTGCTAATGCTAAGGGAAACAGTGACTTCAGAAGTTGCTTCCTGCCAGTGTTTCACCTTTTCTTTGTTTTGTCCCATGAAGCTATTTTCTTTAGAGCTGTACAACTTTCTGAAGTTATTTATTTATTTTTCTGCTTCTTTTTATCTGATTTTATATCAGTTTGGACATGCCTAATGCTGTGACTCAAAACAACAAAACAAAAGAGCATCTCTTTTCTTTTTCTTCCTCTTGGTCTCTAGTGCAGTGTACCAAATTTTATTTAATAACAAAGTCTTTTTAGCTTTCAGTTCTTGTGTGTCTTCTCTACTTGCCATACACAGTGGAAATTTACTGAAGTGATCTCTAGAAAACATGAGACATTGACAATGCAGCTCCATTTCTTGTCTGTTAAAATAATAATTATCCCATGATCCAGTGTTATAAGATGGGTTGAGGATGAGATAGTTGATGCTTTCATTTAGCCTAAGTTATTAAAAATACAATGAAAAGAATTTTTCTTGTAAGTATGCCTTCAGGGCTGACCTTTGATATTGGATAATCTGTTGATATGTTCTCCCTTTCAATGAATATTTCTCACACTCTCAGCATTCATTAATTGCTTATGCTTCTTTTTATATGATTGGGTAAAAAAAATGAAACCAAACAAAAATTTTAGATATTCAGAGAATCTTATACTTTTGTTATGTAAATGGATGAAAAAAGTAAGGATAAGAAATAGATGAAGATTATAGCCATCAAAAGAGGTTATTCAAAGTCAATGACTTAGACAAAATAGTCCAGAGGATGATTATAGATAGAGAAGATGGGACCGGAAACAATCCTACATTTAGCAGTCCACAGGAGGAATTTTGAAAGTTCTACCTGTAAAGCTGAGAGCAGTTGAGCTGATTTTTGATTAAAGTGACATGAGCTATTCTATGATTTCAATCAATCATCAAGTCAAAATAATATTACTTGTATTTCACAGAGCTCCAAAGACTGCGAATATTGAATGCATCAGACAGGTTCCCTTTAGGGGTAGAAAAAAAAAACTTGTTACTTTTCTATGTACATGCAACATGCTAAATAATCTGTGGTTTGTCACCCCCTAAGCATTGTATTAATTCATTCAGGTAACAAAACTATTTTTGTGATTTTCTATTAAATTAATTAGAAGTAATCTCAATGTTCATTTGATCAGAGCTGGCAGCAAGGAGCAGGTTCCCAGCTTCTCTCACAGCTCATTCAGTAGAAAGTCTGTAACTGCCGAGGCCATTTACTCTTACCCTGGCTTCCTCACCTGCTTGATTAAGAAAAATGTATTATGGCAATCTCAGAAGTGTATAGAGAAGACTGGGCAATTCACTGTGATAAAAATGACTGTCTAACATATGAATAACATAGTTAGGCAATAATATACAGGCAACTTCTAGTTTCTATTCATTTATAGTGCAATTCTAAGTTGCACTGGATTCTTAAGAAAAGATGTTATAATAAAGAAAATCTTGGTTTAGAGTAGTATTGAATGCAAGTATGTGATTGATTAAAAGGGATTGTTTAAAGAAGTGTTTTTACTTCATGGAAGTTGATATTGTTGCTTCAAGATTGCCTCATTTGATGTCTCCAAAAGTTGATTTAACAGATCTCTAGAATTTCCTCAGTATTATTCCAGGAACTTACATTTTGAACAAGTCGCTGCTTGTTCAATGTACCTTATCTTTTTACTCAGACTTAGCTCTCACAAGGTAAATCTTCTTGCAATATTTCCAGCGAATTTCAATAAATGCATTCAATGATACAGGAAATGTAATTTCTTAACCATAAAAATTTGAATTCATGGATGTTTTATCCTCTTTAACAGATAATATAGATTATTTTTGAAACAACTACTCTGGACACCAAAAAGCCAGGTAAAGAGAAAATACTGTTTGATAAATTCAAATTCTAATCATTCACATGAAATAAATTATTCCAATCAAAATATGCTTTTGCATAACTTAATTCATTCTGTTTTTAATGTTTATGACTGGATAGTTTTCCAGGGTTCAAACTAAAATTAAAATTAACCAACAAACAAAATCTCATTAATCTCAGATGAAATTGGTATAAAATAAAATAGTGACCATGCTGTCATAGTTAACTAAACTAGAGAACAGTGAAAATTAATTATATTGTATGATGGGAAAATACTAAGCTAATCATTCCTGGCCTCAGTGGGAGTGGAAGTGCCATAGTGGGTGAATACTTGGGTGAGTGTCCACTGGCACCCAGTGGGAAAGGAGAAGGTAAGGGGGAATTGGGGAAGGATTGTGGTAGGGGGTGACTAGGAGGGGGACAGTGATCATGATGTAAAGTTATTAAAAAAGAAAAAGAAAAGAATACTACTACCTAAAATGTATTTGATTGGTATAAATAATGTATTTGATTGCAATAGCAAGCAAAACTTAATGAATTCTATCATTTATGATAGTGGAATAACCTTTGGCACATCTTTACTTCTTACATTGATAAAATTATGACTATGTCTCTGATGCAACATTAATTTAGGTGGCTGTGCCATGCATTGTAAAATAAATAGTACATTCTTCCATTCTTTTATCTGATTTGTACTCTTGTAATGTAGTCTTTCGAGTGTGGTTGGTATGTAGCTTGTCCACTGCAATAACAAATAAGAAGATACAAATAATAAATAATATGCTTTTACATTTCATTTTGGTGGGGGGGTGAGACAGGGTTTCTCTGTGTTGTCCTGGCTGTCCTAGTACTTACTCTGTAGATCAGGCTGGCCTCGAATTCAGAAATCCACCTGCCTCTGCCTCCCAAGTGCTGGTATTAAAGGCATGCACTACCACTGCCCCACACATATATCATTTTATTGATTTTATTATTATGTATTGTTTTATTGATTAACTCTGTTATTTAACAATTGATGACTTTGTATATTGTACTCTGATTAACCTCTCCCTACTCTCTTCAATATACCCTTGTGAACTCCATCTCATTCTTTTCTGTCTTTTTCAGAATTGTGACATATGTTTTTTTTCCCTATCCATTTAGTTTTTCCTAGAATATCTGAGCGAGTCTTATTAGAAGGTGTGCTTTGAGGTTTAAAACTCTCTCTCTCTCTCTCTCTCTCTCTCTCTCTCTCTCTCTCTCTCTCTCTTTTTCTCTATCCCAGATGCCTGAGTATCAGCTACTGCTCTAGCATCATGCCTGCCTCTCTGCTCCCTGCCACTACATTCACGAACTCTAATAACCCTTTGGAACACGTTCCTAAATTAAATGTTTCATATTACAAGCTGCCTTGGTCATGGTGACTCTTGATACCAATAGAAGAGTATCTAAGATGATTTGATGGGAATTATTTGTTGGAGTCTACTGAAGTTGGCAGTGAGTATACATAGAAAACAACCATTTCCCCTCCTTGGATCTATTAGTAATGAACAGCTAAGCAGTGAGGTGTTGGTCCTCTAGAGACTTTTTCCCATTCATGCTTGTCTGGGTGACGGGCTTATTTAAATACACACCCAAAACTCCTGTCAGTTCTTCATTGCAAAGAGTGTGGCTTGAACAGAATATGGCATTTTGAGCCCTTTTTTTCTGCCTTCTCTTCTGAAATGTTCCTTGAAAATAAGTGGTAATAAATAAGTACCTTATTTAGGGCAGAACCCATAGAAATCACTTGTTTGTGGCAGGTTTTGCAGCCACAAGTCTCTGCACTCACTCCAGAGGCTGTTCGGATTAAAGTTAAAAGCAACATATGTCAAAAACTGTTCATTTAATATATAGAAGAGTGTCTGGTGCTATGTCAGTTTGCTAATCAACAGTCTTGGGCTGCCCCCTGGATCCTATAATGTTCCTTCTTTGAATTCTTAACCTGGATTGCTCACTAGGCAGTGATTCCTTACCATGAAGCTTTTCTCAGATAAAATCAACAATTGGTTATCCCCATAACTCTATTGCTATTATTGCAAAAAGTTATTACATCTGGCTTGGTATCTTTGAGGACTAGGAAGTGTAACTAGCAGGAAAGATCAGATTCAAATTCATGCCTCTATATGATAAATCCAAAGTGTTTGATGTCTTCGGGTGTAGTATCTTCTCGTCCTTTTTTTTTTTTTTTTTTTTTTTTTTTTTTGCACAACCAAGAAAACAAACAAGAATATGTAATATTAGGGAAACCTCCAGACATGTCCCATTTTCTAGTTAGTGACTAACAATGAGATACCTTAGGCTACGCAGGAACTTTTATTTAATAACCCATGGTTTCTAGCAGCGGTTTTATACTCCATACAAATACATCTCTTCATAATAATTTTTAAAAATGATATATATCTACTCCTTTTATTTTGGTTATTCCAGGCCCATTCATTGATTCTTCTACCACACCTCCTCTTGGCTTAAGAATTTCCAGCATTGCAGTTATGTGTTTTTCTCCATGTCTCTGCTTCGGTTCTTAACTCCTGCCTTTAGCGATTGATCAGACATTACTCCCTAATGGGATATGTGAGAGTTGTAATATAAAATAAATCCTAATCACTGCACGGCAAAAACATGAAGTAAATGCAAATTTTCCTGGATATTTATATCACATGACAAAGCAATACAAAGTCACACCCATTGTGAAGGAAGTACATGAGGAGGATCATCAAAGTTTCTCCTTCAACTTTATTATTCAATTCATCCTGCAGCCTTTGTATAGGAAGATCTCACTACATCCAGATAATGACATATATCACAATCTTAAGTAGAAATATTCTCATTGACACAAAGTATGCTTTACCAAACTCCTAATATGACTGGCATATGAAACTAACAGCATATTATCCCATGCAATTTTATCCTATTATTCTTTGACCCTTTGAATATTTATACTTTAATCTGTTCTAAAAATACATTTCACATATGTGCAATTTTTCAGAACATATGTCATTTTTCAATTTCAGCTTTTAGTGCTACTGCTTAGCAATCAGATCACTTAAAATATGTGCTGTGGAGAATAAAAGAGCCCATTAAAGTTGGAAAAAACTTACCAGTTTTTGGTATACATAATTTAGTTTCAAGTGATTTCAAATAATTTGGATAACTTTGGTGCTTTTACTTGTGTGTAATAGTTTACTATTATTCCATAATGAAATGTTGTATCCTTTATTTTCATTAGAGACCATTACTCCATTGATCCAAACAAATAACTTAATTAGAAAGGACAATAAAGTCTTGCGAGAGGACTTAGGCAGGAAAGACTCGAGTTTGATCTTATAACTTCTGTATAAAAGGAGTGCATAGAGACCCGCCGGGACCTGGAGCCTCCAGTGAGAGCCGCCATCCCCTCTCTGGTGAGTTCCTAAGCCGGAAGCAGTCACCTGGGAGGCAAAGGCCCCATGAGTAGCAGGGGTCTTGCAGGGCATCAGGAACAGGACAAGCTCTGGTCAGACTCACTAAGAACATCTATCACCAAAAATCAAGAGATGGTGAAAGGCA
>NW_022196905.1:72514657-72517339 GCF_008632895.1 Mastomys coucha | reverse complement strand
AAAAAAAAAAAAAAAAAAAAAAAAAAGGAGTGCATAGAGGAGCACATACCTGCATACCCAGTGTTGAGGAGCAACTGACAAATGGACAACTAGGGCTTGCTGAGTACAATTTAAACTGACTTAGAATGGTTCTGGTTAAGTAAAATAAGAAGTAAGGTAAAGAGCAATTAAGGACATACATAAAAGTAGAATATGGTGTTAGTAAAGATGAGCTTCTAGCTTCAGCTTTATTATCTTCTCAAAAGTTATTGCCCTGCACTGTCTGCTGTCTGCTATCTGAAACCCTTACCATAGATACTGACTGCACTGTCTGCTGTCCACTGTCTGAAACTCTTGCCATAGATACTGAATTTGGTTTCGTATCATTTGAAACAGACCATGAATACAGTCCTCTACACCATCCATCTAGAAGAAGGAATAACCAGGCCAAAAGGTGTATAATTTGATGAGGGACTGAGGGAAGGGGGGACCAGAAAGTGGGGATATTCATTGGATTGTAAATAAAAAACAATAAAATTGCTTTATAAAATAGATAAAAATAAAAACAATTGATGGATAATCAAAAGGAAACTTCAGAGGAAGAACTGCTATCAATAATGAGGAGGAACAACCATTATAATAAAAGAACCAATCAATCTAAATCATAAAATAATATGGAGTATACCTTGTGTTAACAATGAAGTTTCATAATATGTGAATAAAATAAAATAAAACACACATGAAATAAACTAAGAGAGTTCAAATATTCCTTGAATTTTGTTGAATGTATAAATAAATTAGTTATCAATAAATGTATGGGAGTAATGTATGAAACAGAATTGAGTGTTTACATTAGCAATTAATATTTTTTTAAATACCCGATTTTGCAAATGGTGAACATGTAAATGTATATCAGTAATGGATGAATGTTTTCCTGATTTCTTTCTCAGGCCATTTATCATTTAAATAAAAGAGGGCTATGGATTTTTAAGGTAATTTTTTTATCCAGCTACTTTGTTTAAGGTGTAGAAGTTCACTTGTACTATTTTTCATGTCACTAAAATACTATTATATCATCTACAAATTGTGGTATTTTTACTTTTTCCTTTCTAGTATGTATCTACATGATATCTTTGTCTTATTGCTCTAGCTGTAAGTTCATGTATATAGTGAAGAGAAACAGTAAGAGTAGAAGGATTTGCCTTGTCCACAAATTTAGTGGAATTGCTTTAAGTTTCTCTCCATTTAATTTGATGTTGGCTACTGGCTTGCTGTATAGTGCTTTTATTATGTTTAGGTATGCACCTGGTATCCCTGATCTCTCCAAGACTTTTAGCATGAAGGAGTGTTGTATTTTGTCAAAGGATTTTATAGCATCTTGAGATGATCATGTTTCTTTTTTCTTTCTTTTTGTTTACACGGTGGATTATTCTGATGAATTTTGTAGATGAAATCTCCTGTGCATTTTTGGGATGAGGCTTATTTGATCATGGTGGACGATGTCTTTGATGTGGTCTTGGATTTAGTTTTCAAGTATTTATTGAATAATTTTGTATGGCTGTTCATAAAGAAAATTTATTTGAAATTCTCTTTCATTGTTGAGTGTTTGTGTCATTTAGGTATTAGGGTGATTGTGACCTCATAGAATCAGTTTGGCAATATTCTTTCTGCTCTTTTTTCTGTGGAATTGTTTAAGTATTGGTATTAGTTCTTTGGAATTCTGGAAGAATTCTGTGCAAAATCATTTGGTCCTGACCTTTCTCTGGTTGGGAGACTTTTAATGACTTCTTCTACTTCCTTAGGGAATATAGAAATATTAGAGCTTTATGCTCTTAATCTATTTACAATCAGATGTATATTAATTTTAATTAATATAATAACTGAAAAGTTGCTTGAATTTTCTTAGGAACACATGTCTGTGTATGCTCTGATAATGCCTGTTTTAACAATTTCTAATGTCCCCAGTTTTCTGTACGACCAATCCTTCTATTTGCCAAATAAATTCATGTTTTCAAATAGTATATAGGATTTAAATCTTATTTATGTAGTTGTGTATGTAAGGGGGGGAGAAGTGGTCAGGCAGAGGAGAGGGAGGAGAGGGAAAAAGAGGGGGAAGAGAGAGGGGAAGTGGGAGGCAGTGA
Organism: Mastomys coucha; assembly: GCF_008632895.1. Classification (NCBI taxonomy): domain Eukaryota; kingdom Metazoa; phylum Chordata; class Mammalia; order Rodentia; family Muridae; genus Mastomys; species Mastomys coucha. The sequence goes on along the minus strand of NW_022196905.1, from coordinate 72,515,219 downwards.
GACAGGGAAAGAAGGAGGGAGAGCTATTTGTGTATGGACATACACTGTATCCAGGTCAAATGAAACCTGTGGAAATTGATTATCTCTTTGTTCCATGTGGTTTCCACAAACAGAAGCCCTTCTTCACTGACTTATGCTGTCCGTTCATTTTTTTCCATTTAAATTTTAAATTACCTTTAATATTGTAGTTCTTCTTTCATGAGAATTTCATGGAATATACCTTCCGAAGCTTCTTTTCACACAGTATGTTTCCCTTCATTAGTCATTTGTTTACGTGTATTCTTTCATTTTAAATTTGTGTCAGAAAATTTCATACCATTAAATATGATCATGTCTATCCCTCACTTCATCATTCCAACTTCTCACACACATCCAATAACATGTTCCCACACATTAATTTCTTCAAAATTTTCTTCCCAACCCACCAATATATTTAGTGCTTTCTCTATGTACATGCTTCATATCCTGAAATTTGGAACATCTAGTGGTGGTTATCTATCTCCCCATAAATTCTTCCTCAATGACAAGCAGGAACTATAAACATACACCCATATATATATAT
>NW_022196905.1:72508361-72514647 GCF_008632895.1 Mastomys coucha | reverse complement strand
ATATATATATATATATATGGAAATCACCTAGTGTATCCATGTTGTAATTTTTCTTTTCTTTTTTTGAACCATGAATAGAAGTATATAAAATTTCTTTGAAATGCTATGTATTGGGTAGAATTATTAACATGTTATTGAAACACTATTTTGTATGCATTTATGCTATTACATTTTTCTTCATATTAATAGAATTACACTCAGTTTACCAGTATTTCTAACTTCCACCAAGGATGTTTTTAATCCATGTGTTTAATAGCAGTATAAGAGAAAACTCTTAACTTTAGAGAATACAAACAGAAATAGATAGAAACAAGGTAAAGGGTTTTTTATTACTATTTAAAAATAAAACTCAATGAAAAATATGCTTGTCTTTAAGTTGGAGACTTCATTGCTTTATAATTACTGATACTATTATGTTAAATTAGATATAAGACTGAAAATACCCTAAAAGATAAAATTGAAAACTAGGTATTAATATTACTCAATTCTTAAATATTATAAAATTTCAAAGATGCACAAATACTATAAATGTATCTTATTATATTACAATATTAAAAATTGTAGCATAAATTCTACAATTTCAAGTATGTGTTAAATCTTATCCAGATATAAATGGGCAAAAATTCATCCAATTATAGTATAAAATATCTGTGATCTGATAAGATATATTTATTAATTATAAGCATATCATACTTAAATTAAAATTGAAATGTCTTAATGCATATAGAATTGAATTAGATACCAGATATTATAATAATTATAGCATGGAAATAATTTTCAGAAGCTTTACTAAATTAAATTCTTAGGAATATTTCCATCAAAAATTTTACATTGATATTATATTTTAGATTCAATCATTTCTGGATTCATTTTCTAAGACAGTGGTTTAATAATTTTAAAATTTCAAAGTTACATCTTATTTTTAATTTATATTTGTCATCTTCTAAATTATGAGTCAGCTTTTCACTATGTCTACTATATGCTGTTTATGCCATTAGGCTTAAGCTAACTGATATTTTAATAAAACATCTTCATAGAATAGAATAATAAAAATTGTAGAACCACTTCTGTGTAATTCATGACATTTTAGTAGCTTAAGGAGACAAAGAAGTGATGGAAATTTTTAATTTACAGTTAAATATATTTCTCTACACCAAGACATCAAATGAGTAGCATGATGCATAAAGCAACCATCTGTTATGCTGCATGTTTCTGTAAAATTCACTTGTTCCCTTCATTATAATTTTAACAAAACTGTGAGTGCAGTCATGAGATAGCTTCATGGGCACATTTTACTTCTAGACACAATTTTATGAGAATGGATTTTTTCTGGTCTTGTTTGAAATTTATTCCATTAGAAAAGGAAGGTTACTGAGTAGATTTTATGCAGTTTATTGTATTGAAATTGGTGTGTAAAAATAAGTAGACAGTATATTTCTTGCCTTCTGGAAGAAATCATTCAATATGAAGTGATACAAAAATAAATCCCAACGAATAGTATAAATGTACAGGGAATAAGTCCGAGTCTAGATAAATATTAGATTTATCTAGATTTGAATAATATGTGAGGACCCAGAGGGATATCAAGAGAATTGGAAAATTAGATAATTGAATAATTTTTAGGCTCTATTCCACTTTAAATAACGAAATGGTAATATTTGTCAAAGAGAAAACTATGAGATTATTCAATAAGGAAATACTTATTCATAGATATTAATGCTTTTGCAAATGCAGATTGTAGGACAAAGTCTACAATATACATTAAAAATGTGTAATTCTCTTGTTGAAATTATACTGAATATTCATTACAGATCCAACAAATATGTAGACAAGTAAGGCCAAGGCAAATAAAATGATGGAGACACTCATAAAATTTATAATAAAAGAAAATTCTAATTTGTGTAAATTACATTTTTGCTTTTTAATTACAGCAGATACTAACCTTGACAAAGATTCAACAAAGATCTCCTTCATATCCATTTTTGATGCTAACATAAATTTACAAAAATGTCAGAGTAACTTCTGCTTTAAAGGGAGATAGAAGTATCAACTCTATAGAAAAAGTCCAATATATTTCCAGAGCATTAAACATGGGGTACTGCTGTTATTGAATATGTCTTAGCTGGTGTTGCAAAACTAAATACAAGAAGAAAACTAAGAGAAACACACGTTCTGGCACTGCACTTATTATTTAAAGAGATAATATAAAATGTTCAAGTGATTTTTCAGATTCTATCCTAAATTATTATTAATATTTTGATAAAGATTTGCTTTAGTTTGCAGCTACTATAACTCCAATTTGTCACAGCAAGACAAGAATTGAAAACCTATGGTCCCTGGGACACATTGATATTGTTATACATTCAAATTGGTGCATTTTTTTTCAGTGCAACCATACAATGTTTAGTTTTGAACACTTGAGCTCAGATGATGTATCTTTTAGGTATCTGTCTTTGCACACAGTATGTTGAAAGGCTATTATGTAGATTAGAATCTTGTATTCCTTTGGTGCTCTCTTGGTTTGTAGTATTCAGAAGTTGGGTGGATTCTATTTCCTCCTTAGACCTGTCCCCATGTTACTTTATGACTCAGTATGATCACAGGTTTTCTGCACTCTGAGACAGAATCAATGATCTACCATTTTAGTTAAATATGGAAATCAATGCCTTTAAATTTGGATCAAATATCTTTTAAGGTATCATTAGAAGCAAAACTTACTACCAACTGATGATCCTGTTGCATTGTAGATGTCCTTACCATCTTTCTAATAAAAGATATTAAGAACTGAAAGTTGAAGGTATCAATTTTAATAGCTAATTAATGTTAATGATTACTTATATATTAAATATTATTTATTATGTAGAAATTTTAATATTATGTAGTAACTAATTTTAATGATTAATTATTTTCTAAGAAATATTGTTTCTTTCATGTTTACTATTAGTCATTTCAGTATTATTGAGATGTCACTATCTTCCATCCTGGACACTTGCTATTTACATAAGACAAATTCCCTAGAAACTTGGATCATTCACTATTACTCATAAGATTGATAGAGGGCTAAAATCCAAAATATATAAAAATCTCAAGTAGCTAACCACCAAGAAACCAAACAACCCAATCAAAAAATGGGGTATAGAAGTAAACAGAGAATTCACAACAGAGGAATCTCAAATGGCTGAAAAGCACATAGAGAAATGTTCAAAGTTCTTAGTTATCAGATAAATGCAAATCAAAATGACCCTGAGATTCCACCTTACACCAATTTGAATTACTAGGCTCAAAACCTCAGGTGACAGCACATGTTGGTGAGGATGTGGAGAAAGAGGGACACATTCCTCCATTGCTGGTGGAAATCAATCTGGAGGTTCCTCAGATTAATATAAATAGATCCATCTAAATACACAACTATACCATTCTTGGGCATCTATCCAAAAGATACCTTACCAGGCCACAGTGGCGCATGTTCCATTATGTTCACAGTGGCCTTGTTTGTGATTGCCATAAATTGGATAAAACCTTGATGTCCCACAACAGAAAAATGGATACAGAAAATGTGGTTCATTTACACAATGGAATAATATTCAGCTATAAGGAACGAGGACATCATGAGTTTTATAGGCAAGTTGACAGAACTAGATAATATAATCGTGAGTGAGGTAAATCAGACCCAAAAGGACATGCATGGTATGTCCTCACTAATAAGTGGATATTAGTCAAAAAAGTACCAAACACCCAAGATACAATCCATAGAACTCAAGAAGGATAGCAAGTCAAAGGGCTCAAGTAAGGATGCCTCAATCCCACTTAGGAGATCTCTCAGACACTAGACCACCAACCAAGCAGCATTCACCAGCTGATATGAGGCCCCAACACATATACAGCAGAGGACTGCCTGGTCTGGGCTCAGTAGGAGAACATGCACCTAACCCTCAAGATGCTAGAGGCTCCAGGGAGTGAGGAAATCTAGTAAGGTGGAGGTGTGGGTGGGGACATCCTCTTGGAGACATGGAGGAGGCATGGGATACGGAAAAGTCAGAGGGTGGGCTGGGAAGGGGATAAAGTCTGGACTGTAAAAAAAAAAATTAAAGAAAAAAAAGAATGAAAAGAAAATGTAAGAAATGTATGTTTCATTTCAGTTTTTAGATATGACATTAAGTTCAGAAAGAAAAATTTTCCTTTTTATTTTTAAAGTGACTATTACAAGGAAGCAAAATAGTAAAAGACATAATATTTTTAATAATTAACATAATCATTTACATAATTACATGTTAAAGTAAAGGCAAACTAAAAAATATCTACATTGAATAATCCCATATATTACAGCTAAATAAAATTATGTTTATGATGGCATGAAATTACTATTTCTATATATTATGCCAGAGGACTAGGACCTTATGCTTTCAATGGAGTGTTCTATTCACATTGCTGTGAAGTTTCAACCATAATAGTAATGTACAGAATGGACACAGAATCATTATCTCCCAAGAGTATGCAAGGAAATTTAATTACATGATACCAACCCTGGGCAATGTTGCTCACAGTTTCATTCAAATATCAAAGGATAGGCAATCTTATTTTCTTGAGATCAAATGATCAAAAAAAGGCCTTCACTCTGTCTCCTTTTCTTAAAGTTGTCTTAAGGTTTCACATTGTGTGACGGTTAAAGGATACAGGGGAGGACAAACAGCAGCTCAGCCAGTCGTCTGTTCCCTTACTGTAGTTTTCATTTGTGACATAATTCATCCATGCATGCTAAGAGAAATTTTTACAATTTCTCATTTTCATTTCTCAAAGTTAAAGCTTAGATTCAACTGAATTATTGTCAACATCACTGTCTGCTGTTTGATGTTCTGTAAAAATAGATCTGTGTCTTTGTGTGTGTGTGTGTGTGTGTGTGTAAGAGAGAAAGACTGTGTGCTGATGTTGATATATTCTCCAGAAAGAGATCTTAATTCATGACACCTTGAACTGCTGGCAGGATAATACTTGTGAAATTCAGGAATACATGTAGTTCATTGAAACAAAGTGAATTACTTCCTGCAATGCATCATTATATATTTTTATTGTTTTTATTAAATCTGTTATTAAATTTTCAAATTATTATTTAATACATGAGTATTATAACACATTTAAAAATTTTTTGACAACCTCAAATAACCATATGCTTTGGAATATATTTTTGATATGTTTATGTGATTCATGCTACTATCATTTTGACAGGGATTTACACTGACCATCATATTCTTTGAGACCAATTTACTAGGAATTTTGAATAGAGCTATGTAGGAATTTTCTTGCCAGTAAATTTGTTTTAGCAAAGAATGGCAAGTAGTACAATACCAATACAGAGCATAACACAGCAAGTATTATTTAATGGTCATTTTGATTTGCTTCATCTTTGTGTTGATGAATAAGAGTATTTTTTAAACCTTTAAATATATCTTTGATTTTCAACAAGGAGATGTTTGGTGAAAAATCTTCTTTTACATATTTTTCAGTTTTCTAAGATGCAAATGATTATTCTTTAAAAAATTCAAGGATACCTATGTTAAATCATGCTATTCCTAAAACAATCAGATTGATAGTCATGCAAATTTTTAGGCAACAAAATTATATATTAACACTTTTCAAAGTTCAGGAAATCTTTAGAACAGCCTTACATTTTTTCAATCTTATACTAAAATCGACAAAGCAAATTGTACATGTTCATTTGTTCCTTTCCACCTTGAGTTTAAAATTCTGCAGGAAATTTGTAACCTGAACTTTAAGTAGATATGCAGATGAGGGTTAATTAATCATCAGTGAATATCATACATTTTGTATAGTGAAATTTTATTAATTTGCATAATTAAAACAACTTCAGACTGTTGTGATCCATGATAAATCAATCAGCTCAAACATTGTTCACTTCCCAGCTTTGGACCTACATTGCCTGGAAATGATAAAGTATTTCCCAGAATCTCACTGTTAATTACAGTGTAGTACATCACTGTAACTCTCATTTGGGAAGTAAAACTCTTTATTGATCTGTATTACATTGCCTCTCACTTTATACCCAACTTACTAGAAAAAGAAACAGATCATGGTTTGTTTTACTTTTAATTTTACACATGTTTATGTGTTTTGTCAAATATATGTACATGACACTTTTTTTCTATTCACGTTTTAGAAGGATTACTGTTCCTCATCAATATCAAGACATTGGATTTAGGGTATTGCAATTCTCTCTTTGTCTCTCTGTCTTTCTACCTCTCTGTCTCTGTGCCTGTATCCCACCCCCACC
>NW_022196905.1:72466657-72508351 GCF_008632895.1 Mastomys coucha | reverse complement strand
CTCTCTCTCTCTCTCTCTCTCTCTCTGGTGCGTGTTAATCTGTCCCTTCTTTCTGACAGTGTCTATTTCCAAGGCAGCCTTTCCTCCCCTATGGACATGTAAGTGACAGGGCCGTAAATAGAGGTACTAGTCATCCAAATATTAACCTCAAACACAAAGAACTCTAGAAGTCAGCTTTCCCTTTTTAGTTGAATGCAAGTCTGATGGAGTACAAAGACCTAACTCTCAGCACATGCCATGTTGAAAGTCTGCTCTGATTCTGGAGCTTGTCCTAGAATCATTTCAGTCACTCAAAATTATCACGCTGCTACTCAGCTCCTCTCTTTGATACAGCCTGCCTTCTGCAACTGTTTCTTCTTTTCTATCCAGGAATACATTGCACACAAATTTCTGTCTGCATTTCCCCCCTCAAAAGTCTCCTGAAATTCTATGTGACAAAAATCATCTGAATAATATGAACTCTAAGGTGCATCTCTCGATGATGTTTTGAATATTCAAAAGAGCCTCTGATATATTTGTCAACCATAATAAGTCCTTTCAAGAATCCCTTGAAGTTGCCTTGTGAGAAATAGCTTATTAGTTGAGAGGTCTGATCACTCTTCCTGATGACAGGGGTTCAATTCCAATAACCCATATGACAGCACACAACTGTCTGTACCTCCAAGATCTGACATCCTCATACAGACATACAAGGCAAACACGAATGCACATAAAATGAAAATAGGCACTATCCTAAAAAGAATATAAGACAGGAAGGAACAAAAGAAACAATGTAATTATATTTTAATGTCAAAAAAAATCTCAATTTGAAAAATTAATAAAAACAATGTTGTCATTCATTCTACATTATATATTATTTAATTTATAACTTATTAAAATGTTAAATAAATGCTACAAAGTTAATAAATGGCAATTTTAGATATTAAGCTGAGATTAAGGGGCTTGAAAATCCAAGGATTGTATATATCAACCAACCTATTTATTAAAAATTACATCATAAAAGTCATATAGATATTTATGACTAATAAAATATGTAGAGAACAGTTAAGAGAAGGAGGAAAAGTCACAGAAGTAAAATAGAAGAAATTATAGCTCAGTACACTCTATTCTCTAGGGACAGAGAGTTCAGTAGTATCTCCCCCATACCTAAAAAGAAGTCAGGATCATGTGGACAGTTATCAAGTAAAGAGGGGAATCCTCACAGATATGAATACAACTGAGCACCTCTGCAATAAAACTATGTGTGCTTATTGTCAGACAAAAAAGGAATACCATCTGTTCTCCTGTTCTTTCTAAAGTCTAACCCTCTATACTTTCTGCTCTCTTTCTCCCCTTCTTGATCATTCTACCTTTCTTCTTCCAATATATTTCCCAAGACAATTAAAATGAACATGCCACTTTCTCTGAATATATGAATATCTGTTTTAATTAAATATTTCTGCCTTAATAATTATTATATTAACATTTATTTAGTAGCTTAATAGAGAAATAATTTATCTTGTTTGTTACTCCTTGTTTTAATGATGACTTAGTATGAAAATTAATCTCTAGGTCTTAGAGGTAACCTGAGCACAGGGAACCAGCTCTGGGAGTTTCATTTCCAAAATGAATAACTCCTGTGATGGACAAAAGTACAATCCAGAATCACAGAGATGGGCATATCCAGATACTCACATGTGTACTTCAATTCTTTATGAGTATCATTTCATAAAAGCAAATATTCTAAGAGATAACAAACAAAAGATTTTAGTCTTTCACAACCTCAAACCAGAAACTATCACAGCAGAACTGATAGCTCCTTGTCAAATTCACAGTATGTAAAAAGATTAGGTAGTCTCTATAGAGAATGGTTCAGAATTTTATTATCCATGGGAAAAGGTTAAATAAGTTAATTAATATTAAATCACAATAACCTTGGACCTACAGGAAAATAATTAGTAGAAAACAGATTCACAATCAGATTCGGCACATGCCAAACAAGTATGTAAAGCGCAATGTGTCCCTTCCTCTCTCCTCTCATTCCTCTGCTCTGGAATGGTGGTATAGCTTACGAAACTAACCAACAAATATCTGATTGAAGTCGCGGCCCACGCTATGAGATGAAACCCCTCCCTGACATTATTTGAGTGACCAAGAACTTGAGACTAAATATGCCACAAAAACAAGAGTGAAAAAAATAAATTCAACTTTTAAAATTAAATTATATAGAATAAACAAAAAGCAGCCTAAATTTTATAGAAATCATTCTTTACTTATTTTCTTCTACTTTTTGTCAGTTACTTCATAATCAAGTACTGGTCATTTGATTATACAAGGCCTCCTGAGATCAGCCCCCAAATTTCTTACCACTTATTCAACTTTGTATCTTATTTTTCTAAACCATCAATTATATTTGGAGTTGCCCATATCATACTGGATGCATGAAGTTTCATCTGAATAAGGTGAACAACATATAACCTGAACTCTTTAAAGAAATTGGAATCTACATTTCCCTTCAGCTATCAATAGATAATAACTCCTACTTAGGGGTTAGACCTAGTGCCCACTTACTTTTGTTGTGCTAGGATTAGGTCTGGTAGAGCTTCCACATGTCTTGTCCATGCTGATTCAAATTCTTGGCAATTAAAAAGGGGAACTGCTATGTTTTGTCAGACAAACAAAGAAACACCCACAAAACATACAAACACAAAACAATAAAGCAAACCACAAAGAAAAGGAAACTTAAACAAATCCAACATTTTCTTTTGGAGTCATCCATAATATCTGGGTCTTACAACCTTTCTATCCCCTCTTCCATAACAATCCCAGAGCTTTGGGAGAAGGGTGTTTGGTGTGTATGTGCATTTCAGGGAGATTTTTCTATATAAATTTATTCTTTATACCTTGACTACCTGTGAGCCTCTGTTGTAGTTGCTACATATTCCAAATAGAAGCTTATCTAATGAAGGTTGAGAGATGTATGGGGATAACTTTCATTCATTAGGAGTCAGGTTACTAGTGTGTTCACTTAGGACAACAGTAGATTTAGATTCTCCTGTAGGCCTTTAACCTATCTAGCTATAAGTTCATGGCCCCAATAATAGTGTCAGATATGGGTTTCAATTTGTTTATTAGGCCATATGCTCAGTCAGAAAGTGGTTAGCTACTCCCATCATATCAATGTCAGTGTTAAATTAGTTAGCAGATTTTTTTTAGTCTGGTCATTATGCTAGCTTACATGATTCACAGCTTGGAAACATACTTATTACTTTTCTCTTTCAGTAGTGTGCCTAGCATCTTCTAGCAATGTGAAAGTTAGCTGTTGGGGATGAAGTTATCAGAAAAGTAACAGCTTGATTTCTCTGTCTTCTATACTTCAAGAAATTGTCATCAATAAGTTTTTTTTTCTAATTTAGTTTTTAAAACTTATTCACTTTACATCTTACTCACCCCCACATCCTAATCACCTCTTTCCACAATCCTTTCCCCATTCCTGATTCCCATTTTCTCTGAGAAAATGGGGGCCCCTACCCACCTTTCACCACACCCTGGAACTTCCAAGTCTCTTCAAGAGTAGGCACTTCCTCTCCCATTCAAGCAAGACAAGGCAGCACAGCAAGCAGAACTCATCTCACGTATAAGCAACAACTTTTGGAACATTACCAGTACCAGTGGTAATGTGGTTTGGGACTCACATTAAGACCAAGCTATACATCTGCTACATATGATCAGGAAGGCCTAGCAGGAAGGCAGGTATACGTTCTTTGGTTGGTGGTTCAGACTCTGAAAGCCCCAAGAGTCTAGTTACTTGAGTGTGTTATTTGGCCTGTGGAGTTCCTATCCCCTTCAGGCCTACAATCCTTCCACTATTCTTCCGTAAGTGTCCCTAAGCTCTATCCACTGTTTGGCCATGGGTGTCTGTATCTGTCTGAGGAAGATGCAGGGCAGGGATCCTTTCAGACGACAATAAACTCTTGTCTACAAAATCGATCATCAATAGGAGGAGAGGACCTCGGCCCTGTGAAGGTTCTGTGCCCCAGTGTAGGGGAATGCCAGGGCCAGAAAGTGGGAGAGGGCGGAGTGGCAGGCATGGGGAGGGGGGAGGCAACAGGGGTTTGTTTTTGTTTGTTTTTTTGTTTTTTGGAGGGGAAACTGGGAATGGAGAAATTTGCATGTAAATAAAGAAAATATCTAAAATAAAAAAAAAGAAAACATCTAATAAAAAAATTAAAATAAAATAAACAAAAACAAACAAACAAACAAAAAACCTCTTGTCTGCAAGCATAACAGAGTAACATTAATAGTGTTAGGGATTGGTGCTTGCTGATCGGTTGAATCTCAAGTTGGGCCAGTTATTGGTTGGCCATTCCCTTATTCTCTGTTCCATCTCCTGTCCCTCCATTTCTTATAGACAGGATAAATTTTGGGTTGAAAATTTTGTGGGTGGGTTGGTGTGTCAATTGCTCCACTGGGGTTCCTGCCTGTCTACAGGAGGTGACTTCTTCAGGTTCCTTATCCAAATGTTATGAGTCACAGCTAAGGTCATCCCCAATTGGTTCTTGGGTTCGTCCCTTATCCTAGGTCTCTCCCTCATCCTGGAGAAGCTTTCTTTAGACATTCATTAGTTCCTTTATGAAGCTTAAATTATAATGTCATCCTCACTTAGAATTTCTGTGAACTTTATTGGTTCTGAACTGTAGTTTCATTGGAATGTAATATAACAACGTAAATGGGTGCTTAGCCCTGATTGTCCAATATAAAGGACAGAATGACATGGCTCCTGCCCTTGGAATAGAGCCAGCAGGGCATGGGCCTCCATGAGTGTCCATAGTTGCTGTGGGTGTAAGAATTACTTGTATAAAATAATTTTCTATAATATTGAATTATATATAATTTTATTTCATCTTTCCTATTCTAGGATTGTCCTCTCTGCCAGTGGTAGTGACAATCAGAGTCCAGGAGGTGAGGGTGTGGAGGGTGTGGCTAGCATCTCAGCAAAATGGTAGAGCACTGTGAACTTCATGACTAACCTTAAGGCTGCTGGAAAGAACTCTGAAAACAGGAGTTCAAAAATATTTGATTTCTCAACAATGTAAAACATAAGGATGCAATATACATTATATAAGGAATTTCATGGATCTATATGAACAGGGGAAGTTGCTCTATGAGCCTGCTTTTCATAATGATACTAAGGAAAGAGATAATGAGATGTAGGGAGTGGTAATTACAGGACAAGATCCCACCCAGATAAGTTTTTTTTTGTTCATCCTTGCAGAGGCAGGCAGATTCCTGAGTTCAAGGTCAGCCTGAGACAGGGATTTTAGGTCCTGGCCCAGACATGGTAGGAACGATAATCTCAGGGAAGTATCCCACCCAGCTCTCTTATTATGTGTGTTTGCTGTCTCTTAATGAGAATCGAGGACGAAGGTGATGGGATGCTGATTCATGGGATAATCAAAAGGCAACCTAGGGTAATGACTGGATTGATATGTTCCTAAAAGCCTGGGCTTTTTATCTGCAAGAGATGAGCTATTCAGAGAATTTTAGAACTGCAAAAAAAAGCTGTCTCTAGGAAAACACAGAGAGCTCAGCCTGGAAGGCTGGATAGAGCAGAATATAGGCTGCCAGCTTGAAACCCAAGATCTGGCTTTGACTTGTTTGTTTTACTGCGCCCAGACACACCTTCTCTCAGAAGGCCTCTCCAAAACAAGGCTAGTCCTTGGAAAATTGGGATGCCAGGCTACCATGTGTGATAGCACATTCCTGCCAGGCCCTCTTGTGCTATATACTGAGACCTTGTTTTAAAAAAAAACACATAAAATGTAGCAGGGAAAGAGGTAGAAATGTTTTGTTTGTTTTTTTTTCCTATTTTTAATCAAAATAGAGTCCATGTATGAATTTTGCTGACTATTCATATTTAAATATTTTTGAAGTGTTTTTACAACTCTTATTTCCAAGATTAACAGTCCTGTAGGTAGGAATTATATGGCATGATTTCAATTCAAGGAGGTCAGGGAGGTATTGCTTATAATGATACACTTTAGCTTCCCAAAGCACAAGTTCTTCTAATAGCCTACAAAAAGCAAATAAAATAACTACAGTTTCTGATCTGTCTTGACTTGTGTTTCTTTTCCCAGAAGACCATCCATGTCCAGAGTCTCCTACCATGGACTTATATCCTTTCATTTTATAATCATTTTACCCGACTAATTTTATGTGTTTGTAAAGTTACAAAACTAGTAATCTGAAGTAGAAATTTCTGGTTTCTTTGGAAACTTCGTTGAATCATGTGCTGTTTTTCTAGAAGCTGTCTTGTGAAGGGATATTTTACTAAAACAGACATATGAGAGAATGTTTTGCTGAAGCAGACACATGAGAGGACATATGATGTTTTGCTGGAGCAGACATCTTAGAAGATGTGTGATGTTTAGAAAGAATATACATATAACCCCACAGACAGTGAGAGGATGCTCTTGCTTTGGTTCACCCTGCAACAATTTTCTGCTCGTTGCTGATCTTTACTTGTCATGACTTTGTAGAGGGAAACACAACAAAGATTTTCTAGTTGTATTCTGGTTGCTTCTTGCCACTTCTGAGGATTTGGGAAGATTAGGCTGAGCCTCAAGGGTTCTTGTGGGTCTAACCACTGCTACTGTTTTATATTTAGTGTTGTTGATTGGACTGTATTGCCAGTACTAATTCCTGTTTGATGATTTGGACTGGAGTGCTGATATCCTGAGAGCAAAGATTGGTATCAACCCAAAGAACTACTTCTAAACTTGTCTGCGTCCCCCTTGCCCCATTATGCACCTTTCTACCCTACCTTTAGTCAATGGGCTAGAAGGGAGATTGAAATGTTTAAGAATACTTACTAAAATAAAGTAGATTTTACACAATCTTTGCCTACAGTAATCTATGTTTCCCAAGACTCTGTAAACATTTAATCTTTTTATAAATATGAAATACTAGGAACAATATTGGTATTCAATAATAAAGCAGTAAAAGTTGAGCAGAAGCACCTAACATTTATAATGTTGGACGCTGATACCAGGTGTCTGGGTTTAAATTCCAGATATGGCATAGGGTACTTCATGCTACTAAACTCAATATGTATTATGGAGCTAATAATAATCCTACTAGTAGAAAATGTGGGATATTTACCATTTCAACATTATATACCCTAACACTCCAAAAAATAGTTTGGTTATTGGGAGTTATTCTCTCAAACTCGTATATAACTTGTTATCTCAGCATATTGAGTGGGAGCCTATTTGATCTTTGAAGGCTTACTCTCCTAATAAGACAAGTTTCTTTTCCCTTTGTTCCGAGTTCCTTAAAGACATTAAAGCAGAGCTACTTTTGAACAGCATGAAAAGAACCACTAATAAGTTACTCCAAAGTGACAGGTTTGAAGGATCATATAGTGTAAGGTTAATATCTGACATTATACTCCTCCTAAAGTGTCAAAAGTGGCATGGGAAGTCCTCAGTGCTGGTCTGGCAGGTTAGTGGATGAAATATACAGTCAGCTCTGGGGATGGAAAGAACAGGGCTATAACAAACCCATGTTCTGGGAAGAATTCACAAGTCCAAATTTGGAGGCATCTGCAGGTTCTGCATCCCATTTGCATCCTGCTAATCATTTGTATACCTCACAAAAGTACTATTGTTGACCTCAGAATTATGCCATTTATGGCAATTTGACTTTAATCAGAATAATTTTAACATACTCACAATCTAATATTGACAGGGGCAATGGCATGAGACCTCCTTACCCACTTAAAATATTTGGTTTTTAAGAAAGCACTTTCATGGGTTCTTTCTTGAGGGGGAATGCAATCATAAGCAAGTTATATTTGTATATATGAATTAATTACCAAGAGCACAATGTAGAAACACACAGGAGACTCATACTTGTCACTTGTTTAGTGGTTTCAAACAAATGGACAGTTACACAGAGCAAGTAAATGGTGAAGCCTTGCTGCTAAACTAGCTCATCATTCGCCCAAATAATTTACAGTTATTCTAAATAAGCTGAAATTAAATATCCCAATCTTATGTAATAGAATACAATTTTAACTACAAAGCATGTCTCACACACTTGTGAGTATATATGTGATGGCTATAACTTAAAATTCTTTACCATCATCAGCACTGTGTCTCTCATAGGCTTATCATATTTCCTTATTTCTTCCTGAACTCTATTCTACACACAAGTCCCATTGCCTATAAAATGCTGAGACAAGTCATTGATGCTAAAGAATGAAGTAGAAATGACTGCTTATAGGCACATTTAAGCTTCTAGCCACAAAATTATTTCATGTCATGATAACAATATGATCATAAGCATCTATTCACGATTACTTATCCAGTTGTGTAGGAAGACTATCTTATTTTCTCCTTAATAGAAAAGATTATTCTTGTCCCTAAGAGGCTAGAGATACTTGAACATCAGCTTTATCATACAGTTTCCTTCTATTTGTTTTAACATTAGTATTTATTTATTTTGTTACTATTTCCAGTCATGGTAACAATAAGGCTTAGAATATTTTTTAACAGAAAACTCCTTTCCACAAAGTTTAGTTAATGCAAAATAGAAAATAGTAGGCTCAATGATTACTTTTAAATATTTAGAAAATTATTATATCTAAAATAAATGGAAAATATAATTTAATTTTCAAATAAAAATTATCTACAGGAAAATATTCAGTCTTCTCAAACTTGGACTGATGTTACTCATGTATCCTGACTATTTTATTCACATAATCCTGAGAGAAGAAGCCTCAACTTTCTTTCCAATGACAGAGGAACTAATGATCATTATGAAGAATATAGTTGTCATGTAACAAGAGTAAAACATTCAGCTGCTTTGCCTGACTTACATTAAATACATTTTCTTTATTGCTTTTATGCTTTTATATTTATGTTCCTTCCTTTAACCTCTCCCTTGACAATTAGGATAGTAATAGCTCTAAAATAATTAAAGATTAATATAGCATAGATCATATTGAATATTAACAATATTCTTCATTTATCATCTGTACAAGAGATATGTGAGGAAATATCTAACTGACAGCCGGTAGAGCTTTTCTTGCCTTCAAACTCAGGGCACAGTTCTAACAGTTGCAGATTTCCCAGATGCATATGGATGCTGACTGTGCGAGCTGACATGCTGTTCTTAGCAAAATGCAATGTGTTCAATCAAGCTGGTAAAGCTAGAGTCCATAAATTTATCATGCAAATGTTAGTCGTGAAAAAAGCCTTCTCAAATGAGTCTCATGGACAAGGATCTACATTTGGCTTCTATTCACAGTCGTATATCCAGTAGCACAGCTGACCCCACAGCACAGTGGGCAACTTTCTCAAAGCTGTTAAAACGTTTGAGACAATTTATCCAAAAAGGAACATTATAACAAAAGATACTCCATTTATAAAATGAGACCTCATGCTAATAAAGATTTTTCTGCTTTCCTATGTGCTGTTCCATTGGGATAGGATGTTCTATAATGACCTTTAGTGCTGTCGCACACTGGTTGGTTATAAGTAACATGTAAAAAAAAAAAAAAAAGCCTTAATTCTTGCTGAACTATAACACAAAAAAGGAGATAAAAATCTTAAGTATAATAGCAAATTTTATTTATTTATTTATTATTTTTATTGGATATTTTCTTTACTTACATTTCAATTGTTATTCCCTTTCCCAATTCCCCTTCCTCCAGGAAACACCCTATCACATCTTCCCTCCCCTTGCTTCTATGAGGGTGCTCCTCCACCCACCCACCTACGCTCACCTCCCCACCCTTGATTACCCTACACTGAGGCATCTATCAAGTCTCTATAGGACCAAGGGCCTCTCCTTCCATTGATGCATGACAAGGCCATCCTCCGGTGCATATGCAGGTGGAACCATGCATACTCCTTTATTGATGATGGTTTAGTCTCTGGGAGTTCTGGGCAGGGGGAGGGGTCTGGTTGGTTGATATTGTTGTTCTACCTATGGGGTTGCAAACACCTTCAACTCCTTCAGTAACTTCTCCAACTCCTCTACTAGGGACCCCATGCTCATTCCGATGGTTGGCTAACATCCACTTCTTTATGTGTAAGGCTCTGACAGGGCCTCTCAGGAGACAGTCCTATCAGCCTTCTTTCAGCATGCACTTCTTGGCATCCACAATAGTGTCTAGGTTTGGTAACTGTATATGGGATGAATCCACAGGTGACAGAGACTAAAATAAAAGGCCACCCAGAGACTGTCCCACCCGGGGATTTATTTATTTATTTATTTATTTACTGGATATTTTCTTTATTTACATTTCAAATGTTATCACCTTTCCCGATTTCCCCCTCCCAGAAGCCCCCTATTTCATCCTCCCTCTCAATGTTTCTGAGGGTTTTCCTCCACCCACTCACCCAGCCCCATCTCACCTCCCTTGATTCCCCTACACTGGGGCATCTATTGAGCCTTCAATAGGACCAAGAACCTCTCCTCCCATTGATGCCTGACAAGACTATCCTCTGCTACATATGCAGCTAGAGCCATGTGTATTCCTCCTTAGTTGATGACTTCATCCCTGGGAGGTCTAGGGAGGGGGATGGGTTGATATTGTTGTTCTTCCTAACTATGGCATAATAGAAAATAAATCCCACAATTCAGATTCCTTGCAAAATTCACATAGGTGAATGCCAGATGTCACAGAATAAAGAAGCCTTCTAATTGTCATTATATTCCTAGAAAACAATACCATTGCCCACAGTAACTGATTTCTC
Source organism: Mastomys coucha (assembly GCF_008632895.1). NCBI lineage: Eukaryota > Metazoa > Chordata > Mammalia > Rodentia > Muridae > Mastomys > Mastomys coucha. The sequence continues at coordinate 72,497,606 of NW_022196905.1, read as the reverse complement.
AGAAGTAACAGAGAATATGTTAAAACATCAGGGAACTTTGAGTGCATTATGGCAGTATGTCTCCAGTTCCTTCAATAGCATATAGTTAAGTTGGTGAGAGATAATAAAATCATTAGCTATAATATATTTTGTTGATATTAATAATATGCATCTGAGCAGGATGTAAATATGTAAAATATAAATAAAATTAAATTAAGAAAAACTATGTATTAAGCATCAGTAGAAAACTATTTTTGAGAAAATCTTGTATATCACAGATTATACTATGACATTTCAAATAACTCACATTTAACTTTTTTAGTGTGTTTTAAAGTTTGAAATTAAAAGTACAGTTACTTCTTCCTTTGCTGTCTGTAAACTCTCTCTGTCAAATTCATGGTCTATTTTTATTGTTTGTATATGCACAATGTATAATCTACACATATATATTCCTCAATATAACACATATAATATTACTTGTAATTATGGTTTCATGAAAAACCATTTGGTTTTGGGAAATAATTAGGTGACTCTACCCTGGAGAAGACTATTTCTTCTGCTTCTGCAGGTTTTTGTGTACTGTAGAGATCCTTCACTTTTCCATTTTGCATGTCTGTTGTCTTCGTTCAACTTATGCTCACGTTTGGGCAATCATGATGGTGAGACTTCTGGAACAGACATTTCAAATTCTTTTCATTTAAATCAACTTCTCTCACTTTTTCTCTGACTCCTTCCTCTGTCCACATAGTTTTCACTCATAGGATTATTCTTTTGTTTCTTTTTTTCTTTTATTTTTTTTTTAATCTTTGGGAATAGCTCCATTTCTAGTATTTACTCTACTAAAACAAAAATATATGTGCATACAAGAATGCACATAAATACTTATGCTACTCATTATCTCAATTAAAGAACATACAGCCTGTCATATACACTGTATCACACAATATTGCTTTATGGATTTCTCAAAAAGAGAAATATATCAACATTAGGTAAATTATATTAAGAGACAAGAGATTAAGTGCAATTCTAGGTAGAAACCATTAAGAAAGTCTTTGGAGTAGTGGAATTGTTTCATAAATATAAATATTAAGTTGGCTATAAAATTTTATAGACATATAGTTCGTTCAAATCTTTATCAATCAATAAAAGTTTGAAATTAAAACTTGTATATAGTTATAGATATTCCATACAGATTGCAAAGAATTTCATGAAAGTCAATGTGAAATTCATTTTTAAAAGGAATATCATGGATATCACAAATTATTCCAGTGAAGAAGCTTTAACGTATCTAAAAAATGTTTCATGTTTTTATAACATCACTTATCTCAGTCCTGTGGGCATTTACAACTATCCTTTTATAGCCTGTTCTATGATCTAAGTTTGTTGTATAAATCGAGACATTTTGGTTAACTATGGCAATAATGATTCATTAATTTCAGATTGTCAACAAGATCACTGTATTGGTGGCTATTTAGTGTTATCATAAGCTGGAGGAAGTGCCTGGGTGACTTTCATCTCTCCAGTATTCTAAGTCTGCTTCTACTTCAGTTTATTCAGAGAGTAATAGCTGCCAAGATCTTTCAGCTTGGAAATTGGAGATACTTAATTCTTGAGCACATGGCTTAACATTAGCATTTTAACTTGGCATGAGCCTCAGTCTCACAGAGAAACAGCTGTTTTGAAAAACATTGGGGAGATGATCATTAAAAAGTTTAAAATAAGCAAAAAACTGCAGTTCTGCCTTGTCACTGTCGTATGTGAAATGTTGATTTCTGCCAAAACTTACCCTCTTTTTATTACCTAAAGTAATAAATATTATGTTCAAATTGAAAGCACACACACACACACACACACACACACACACACACAAATATACACACACTAAACACTACATTAAAAATGTACTTTGTAAACATAATTATTTCACATATTATTCTTTGCAACTCATCTGTGTGTTACTTGAGGGCACACTCATATCCTGATTGCAATATAGTCCTGTAGTCTTTGTCCCATCATTTCCTATCACAGAATATTGGCTTAGAATAATTTATTAGAATAGCATTTTACCATGAAGCAAACAAAAGACGAAATATTATTCAATTAATTAACGTTAACAGAATTCACTGAGATGAATGTGTTCTCTTTCCAATTTCTTCTGTTGTTTGTGCCATGGTTTTCCCTCCTTTTCTCTCTTCTCACTTTCTTTTAAAGCAGTTATAATTGTTTTTAACTTAAAGTGACTTACAAACTTTAGTCCTATAATATAAATCACTCAAGCCAGTATTGAAGAAATAAACTTTAAAATATGGAGATACACTCTTGATTCATGTGATACAAACTACACTGGTATAAACAATTTCTGTGAACTCTGAAACAAGATGTCATCCACTTAAACTCTCTAATTCTTAAAATCATTTCCCTTTATTATGTGTAATATATATGAATATATTAAACATACTTCATACTTAATGTACTTCTGAATATGTGTCTATACTAAACATTTTGAATATTATTTTTCAAAGCTATGTTTATGCTATAAGATAATAAATCTGAATTTTCAAACCTCACTTATCATTTTCTATTTTAGCTCTGAGTATTTTAATTGCAAACCAAGCTATGCTTCGTTGTCAATACAGTATTTCAGACATAACTCTCCAATGTTTTACTCAACATTCAAGAGAAAAAGTAATTTTGTCTCAGACACAAATTTATGACCTCAGAGTAGACTCACTGTCTGTGAAACATTACCCAAAGTTAAATGAATAAATATATTTATAAAAAGCATAACATTTTATTGCCTTTAAATTGACAATACAATGTACTCTTGGGATACTTGTTTTAAATAAGCATAGTTCTGTGCTCACAGTCTTTTTATATACTTTTCCTATAATATTGTATGGTAGATTATCAAAGAGCAATGGATTTTGAGAGCTTCCTATTGATTCTTTGTGAGTTTCATATCATGCATCCTAACCCCAGTCAGATTCTTATTCCTCCATATTCCTCCTCCATCCTTGCAACATCTACCCCAAAAGGCAACATCAACAAATAAAAATAAAAACAAAAGGAAAGGTTAAAAAACATAATTCAATAAAATAAGATCTAGTTGTGTAAGATGGAGTATATCATGAAATGCTACACAGTATCCATTTTTGTCAAAACAGGTTTATTTGCAAATAAATGTTCTTTGCAATGAGTCATGGGTATGATTTGTGGCCTCTAGGTTTTGTTTCACTGTCAATAATGGATCCTCATCAGGCTCTTCTAGGATATCATCTTGTTGCCTTGTGTCATAAATGTCCAGTAGCATTGGTTATGCATTGGTTATACAGGACAGGGCATGTGTTCCAGCAGTTCATAGATAGGGTAGATGTTGAGATGACTTAACCCAAAGCCCTGGATCTGGTCTTGGATGGTGGCTATGTTGCTCATCCTACCAGCTATTTTGCACCCATACAACTATGGGCAGATCTCCTGCTTTATCCAGACAATACAGGTTACCTGATCTCCTGCTTTTGGTAGCCATCAAGAGATATCCAGTAATGGCCAGTTCTTCAGCACTACCCTAGCTAGGAGCTCTCAACCCTCTCCATCAGAGCCAGCTCCCCTATTCTTAAGGGGCCATTGGGTAGATAGGGTTACTAGGAGAACAGGCAGTACACATCTTTCCTGGACCCATGCCACAGCACAGTAGATGAGGGTTAGGGCCTGATCTAATGCTTTCAAACCCTTGTGTTCTTTTCTCCCACAATGCCAAGGAAAGGGGCAGGGCTGGTCCAGCCTAGTAATGCATCCTTATACGAATGGGGCCAACTAGGTGTAGCCTTCAGATATGGAGATTGCCCCAGGAGACAACCCAGCCAAGAGATGTCTAAATGGCCTTGGTAGGTAACATGGATCATGGACATCAATCCAGACCTGCTGCTGCAAAGCCACAGATCCAGACATTGCCCTCAGCAACAGCACATATTCAAACTTCACCATGGCTTCAGGTAACAGTTTATGCTGTTCACATCACGCTGATCTTCGCGACTCTCCTGCCTTCAGTTCTGCCTCTCTTCATACTGCACACACTATTCACTTCTTTTTCCCTCCCATCTTTCCACCACACGCTTGCTTATTGTAGTGGCAATAATATTTTGAATTCATAAGCAAAATATTCTGAATGTATAAGCAATTAAAAAAAACTGTGTGTGTGTGTGTGTGTGTGTGTGTGTGTGTGTGTGTGTGCATTAATGTGTTCACTTATTAGGTAAAATTCATTATTTGATATTAATGTTTTGAATCATTGTCTTCAACTAGTATTAAATATTTGCAATGAGCTAGGCTGCCTAGGCAGTGTAAGCCAGGAATATTCCTTTATTATCTCCCGAGTCTTGAAATTTCAAGGATGTATCAGAAGCCCAGGTAGTTTTTGATGGACAGAAGTATCTTTTTATCTGAAGGTTTTTTAAAAATATATTTCCATTGAATTTGAACATTTTAAACCAAATGAAACATTTAAAGACAGAATTACATAAATATTAACTTTAAACACTTTGACTGGTACTTGTTTACAAGAAGATAATTAACATTATTCACTTTTGATCTTGGCTTCTTGACTCTGGTTTCTGGCTACCTGTTGTCTTTGCTCATTGCTTTCTGCCTTATGGTTGGGTGCTCATATCAAGAAAGCTACAAGGGGCATGAGTTGCACAGCCTATTGCTCTTTCACATGTTTCTAAAATGCTCTTGCTAGCCCAAGAGCCCTACCTCTTGCTAGGTAATCATGGCTTCTGCACTCTTGGTGCCTTCTCTGGAATCATACTGTTCAACTCCAGTCTCCTCTAAAAGACCTTCCAATGTCAACTTTGTAACACATACATTGCCCCTGTTTAATAGAGCCCCCAATGTATCAATTAAGTCTATTTAGACCTTCTAATATATACAATTTCATGATTTTAGCTCTTCTTGAGTCATATGAAATGTCAGTACATGTGTTCTTACTTGTTTAAGTTGTAGCATTTCATTTAGTCTCACATATCACAGAAGCAGAACTTCACTAACATGGCCATGGAGAATAACAGCATTTCCTTCTATATATCACCTAATGTGTATCTTTTAGAGTTATATATTTGAAAGCCAAAAATATATAGATAATATCACAAATAATAAACATCACAATATTTTTGAAAATAAGCTATTCTTCCATTTTTATTCTGTATAAAAATGTAATTTAAATGGGTTATATATTTTAGCATTTTATGTACAGAATTCATATAATAGTTGATTTGCCCTTTACCTGATATTACTGAGAACAGTATCCCATAATAGTTTATTAACTGAAAACAACTTACATTTTAACCCATGACTATATATAGATTTTCAAGTTTAAGTTTCATCCAGTTATCAAAAGGTCCCAATTAAGGAAACATTTTGTGATTCATATTTTGCTTAAAAGTACAAATAATTTAGTTAGGTTTTTTTAGAAAATGCACATAGATGTTGATAATATGTAATGTACCCATGGATTCCATATTTTTCTATCTATTCACAATGGAAACATAGGAATCAATTAATTTTCCAAGCAAATATCATGAGATGGGATCAAATAGAGCAAACAGTACATCTTTGTCAGCATATAGAAGAGTCACATAGTCTGATATAATGAATACAACACAAGAAAAAGCCAATAATAGAATCTGAGCTCCAGCCTTGCCAATCTTAACACATACGCCACCAATTTAGCCTGTTATATAAACATTTTAAGAAATCAGCTCATGTCAGCAAGTATGAGATTGTAGACTTGCTTCCTTGTCTAGGAACCTCAAGGTATTCCTTTATTGCCTTCAGCTGACTATATAATTCCCAAAACATTCTCTTCTGAGATCCAGTTGTATATGCACAATCACTCACACAACATGTACACACAGACTTAGACACATATCTAAACAAATATATATGAATTACCCCAAAATATTTAAATATCTTTCCATATGAAAGTTATATGAAATTTCCACATATATTAATATATTGTGGTATTTGAATAATAAATGTATTTGCTGTATTTACATAGTTGGATAAAATGTTTGCATATATAATTTGTATGTATTTCATATTTGTAAGTTGTAATGTATATATCACATATATGCATATATGTTTAAAATATAGGTTCTAGTCTTTCTACCTCCATCTTCACCTAGAAGGAGGTACTGCAGATCCACAGCCCTCTCTGCCCCTTCCCCAAAAGGAGAGCTTGCTTTTGGGGAGTGACTGCTCCAACCCAGGGACTCAGTGACCTTCTATGGCAGGATCAGCAAGGAGGCACAGGCCTCAGAAGTGGCAGGGCAGCCTGTGCAGGATCCTCTCTACCTCCCTCTTCATCTAGGAGGAGGTACTGCAGATCCACAGCCCTCTATGCCCCTTCCCTGCAAGAGGCGAGCCTGTCTCCAGGGTTTGTTCTAACCCCAGGATGCAGGAGGGATGACTGATCCACAGCACACTGCACACATGTCTTACCAGAGGAGAGCTGATCCCCCAGAAGTGCTGACATAGGCTTATAGACCCACAGGAGTAAAAAGCTCCAGCCAGAGACAGCAAGAACATCTAACACCAGATATCAACAGATGTCAAAAGGCAAATGCAAGAATCTTACCAACAGTAGCCAAGACTATTTGGCTTCATCAGAACCTAGTATTCCCACCACAGCAAGTCCTGGATATCCCAAAACACCAGAAAAGCAAGCTTTGGATCTAAAATCATATATCACGATGGTGATAGAGGAATTTAAGAAGAGCATGAATAACTCCCTTAAAGAAATACAGGAGAACACAGGTAAACAGGTTCAAGCCCTTAAAGAGGAAATACAAAATCCCTTAAAGAATTACAGGAGATCACAAGTAAACAAGTAGAAGCCCTCAAAGAGTAAATACAAAAATCTCTTATAGAATTAAAGGAAAGCACAACGAAACAGGTGAAGGAACTGAACAAAACCATCAAGGACCTAAAAATGGAAGTAGAAACAGTTAAGAAATAACAAAAAAAGACAACTCTGGTGATAGAAATCCTAGGAAAGTAGTCAGGAACCATAGATGCAAGCATCATCAACAGAATGCAAGAGATAGAAGAGAGAATCTCAGATGCAGAATATAACATAGAAAACATTGACACAACAGTCAAAGAAAACATAAAATGCTAAAAGTTCCTAACCCAAAACATCCAGGAAATCCAGGACACAATGAGAAGACAAAACCTAAGGATAATAGGTATTGAAAAGAGTGAAGACCTCCAACTTAAAGTGCCAATAAATATCTTCAACAAAATTATAGAAGAAAACTTCCCTAACCTAAAAAAAGTGATGCCCATGAACATAAAAGAAGCCTATAGAACTCCAAATAGATTGGACCAGAAAAGAAATTTCTCCCGCCACATAATAGTCAAAACACCAAGTGCCCAAAACAAAGAAAGAATATTAAAATCAATGAGGGAAAAAGGTTAAGTAACATATAAAGGCAGATCTATCAGAATTATACCAGACTTCTCACCAGAGACTATAAAAGCCTGGGTTGATATCATATAGACCTTAAGAGAACACAAATACCAACCCAGCTACTACACCCAGCAAAACTCTCAATTACCATAGATGGAGAAACCAAAGTATTCTATGACAAAACCAAATTTACACAATATATTTCCACAAATCTGGCCCTTCAAAGGGTAATAAATGGAAAACTTCAACACAAGGAGGGAAACTACATCCTAGAAAAAGCAAAAAAGTAATTTTCCAACAAAATTAAAAGAAGATAGCCACATGAACAGCATTCCAACTCTAACAACAAAAATAGCAGGAAGCAACAGTTACCTTTCCTTAATATCTATTAATATCAGTGGACTCAATTCCCCAATAAAAAGACATAGACTATCAGACTGAGTATATAAACAGGACCCAATATTTTGTTGCATACAGGAAATCCACTTGAGTGACAAAGACAGACACTACCTCAGAATAAAAGGTGGGAAAACTATTTTCCAAGCCAATGGTCCCAAGAAAAAAGCTGGAGTAGCCATTCTAATATTGAATAAAATCGACTTTCACACTAAAGTGATAAAAAAATAAGGAGGGACACTTCATATTCATCAAAGGTATGATCTACGAATATGAACTCTCAATTCTGAACTTCTTTGTTCCAAATGGAAGAGCATACAAGAAACTTCACTAAAGCTTAAAGTACAAATTGCTCCACACACAATAATTGTGGGAGATTTCAACACAACACTCTCTGCAATGGACAGATCATGGAAACAGAAACTAAACAAAGACAGGGCAAGACTAACAGAAGTTATGAAACAGATGGATTTAACAGATATCTATAGAACTTTTTATCCTAAAATAAAAGGATATACCTTCTTCTCAGCACTTCATGGTACCTTCTCCAAAATTGACCATATAATTGGTCACAGATAAGGCCTCAACAGATACAAGAAGATTGAAATAATTCCTTGCATCCAATCAGATCACCATGGACTAGGGCTGCTCTTCAATAAGAACATAAAAAAATAGAATGCCCACACACATGTGGAAGATCAACAACACTCTACTCAATGATAACTTGATCAAGGAAGAAATAAAGAAAGAAATTAAGACTTTCTAGAGTTTAATAAAAATGAAGCCACAACATTTCCAAACTTATGGGACACAATGAAAGCAATCCTAAGAGGAAAACTCATAGCTTTAAGTGACTCCAAAAAGAAACTGGAGAGAGCATACACCAGTAATTTGAGAGCACATCTGAAAGCTCTAGAACAAAAAGAAGCAAATTCACCCAAGAGGAGTTAAAGGCAGGAAATAATCAAACTCAGAACTGAAAAAAACCAAATAGAAAAAAAAATCTATGCAAAGAATCAGCTAAACCAGGAGCTGGTTCTTTGAGAAAATCAACCAAATAAATAAACCCTTAGTCTGTAACTAGAGGGCACAGAGACATTATCCTAATTAACAAATCAGAAATGAAAAGGAAGACATAACAACAGACACTGAGGAAATCCAAAAAATCATGAGAGCCTACTCAAAAAAACTGAAAAACCTGGATGAAATAGACAATTTTCTTGACAGATACCAGGTACCAAAGTTAAATCAAGATCAGATCAATGATCAAAACAGTCACATATATGCTAATGAAATAGAAACAGTCATTAATAGTCTCCCTACCAAAAAAAGCCCAAGACCAGATGGGTTTAGTGCAGTTTTATCAGACCTACAAAGCAGACCTAATACCAATACCCCTCAGACTATTCCACAAAATATAAAATGAAGGCACTCTACCCAATTCGTTCTATGAAGCCACAATTACTCTTATACCTAAACTACACAAAGTCCTAACAAAGAAAGAAAACTTCAGACCACTTTCCCTTATGAATATAGATACAAAAATACTCAATAAAATTCTAGCAAACCGAATCCAAGAACACATCAAAACCATCATCCATCATGATCAAGTAGGCTTCATCCCAGGAATGCAGGGATAGTTCAATATTCAGAAATCCATGAACATAATTCACTATACAAACAAACTCAAAGAAAAAAACATGGTCATCTCATTAGATGCTGAGAAAGCTTTTAACAAAATCCAACATCCCTTCATGATAAAAGTCTTGGAAAGATCAATAATTCAAGGCCCATACTTAAACATAGTAAAAGCAATACACAGCAAACCAGTAGCCAACATCAAACTAAACGGAGAGAAACTTGAAACAATGCTACTAAAATCAGGGACTAGACAAGGCTGCCTACTCTCTCCATTCCTATTCAATATTGTACTTGAATCCTAGCAAGTGCAATTATACAACAAAAGGAGATCAAAGGGATATGAATTGGTATGGAAGAAGTCAAAATATCACTATTTGATGATGATATGATAGTATAACTTAAGTGACCCAAAAATTCCACCAGAGAGCTCCTAAATCTGATACACAACTTCAGCAAAGTAGTTGGATATAAAATTAACTCAAGCAAATCAGTGGCCTTCCTCTACACAAAGGATAAATGGGCTGAAAAAGAAATGAGGAAAACAACACCCTTCACAATAGTCACAAATAATGTAAAATACCTTGATGTGACTCTAACTGAGCAAGTAAAAGATCTGTTTGACAAAACTTCAAGTCTCTGAAGAAGGAAATTGAAGAATATCTCAGAAGATGGAAAGATCTCCCATGCTCATGGATCAGCAGGGTTAATATAATAAAAGTGGCCATCCTGCCAAAAGCAATCTACAGATTCAGTTCAATCCCCATCAAAATTCCAACCCAATTTTTCACAGACTTAGAAAGAGCAATTTGCAAATTCATCTGGAATACCAAAAAAAAAAAAAAAAAAAAAAAAAAAAAAAAAAAAAACAGGATAGCAAAAACTATTCTCAACAATAAAGGAACCTATGGTGGAATTACCATCCCAGACCTTAAGTGGTACTACAAAGCAATTGTGATGAAAACTGCATGGTATTAGTACAGTGACAGGCAGGTAGATCAATGGAATAGAATTGAAGACCCAGAAACAAACCCACAAACCCACTTGATCTTTGACAAAGGAGCTAAAACCATCCAGTGGAAAAAAGACAGCATTTTCAACAAATGGTGCTGGCTCGACTGGCAGTTAGCATGTAGAAGCAAATTGATCCATTCTTATCGCCTCATACAAAGCTCAAGTACAAGTGGATCAAGGACCTCCACATAAAACTAGATACACTCAAACTAATAGGAAAGAAAGTGGGGAAGAGCCTTGAGCACATAGGAATAGGGGAAATTTTCCTGAACAGAATACCAATAGCACATGCTCTAAGATCAAGAAAAAAACAAATGGAACCTCATAAAATTGCAAACTTTCTGTAAGGCAAAAGACACTGTCAATAGTACATAAAAGCAAACAACAGATTGGTAAAAGATCTTTACCAATCCTATATCTGATAGAGGGCTAATTTCCAGTATATACTAAGAACTCAAGAAGTTAGACTCCAGAGAACAAAATAACCATATTAAAAATGGGGTACAGAGCTTAACAAAGAATTCTTTTGTTTTCTTTTTTTATTAGATATTTTCTTTACTTACATGTAAATTTCTCCTTTCCCAATTTCCCCTCCAAAAAACAAAGAAACAACCAAAAACAACATAAACAAACCCCTGTTGCCTCCCCCCTCCCCATGCCTGCCACCTCACCCTCTCCCACTTATTGGCCCTGGCATTCCCCTACTCTGGGGCACAGAACCTTCACAGGGCCAAGGTCCTATCCTCCAATTGATGACTGAATTTGCAATCCTCTACTATACACATGCTGCCAGAACAATCAGACCCCTCCATGTGCAATCCTTGGTTGGTGGTTGAGACCCTGGGAGCTCTGAGGGTACTACTTAGTTCACATTGTTGTTCATCCTAAGGGGCTGCAAACCCCTCAGCTCCATTGGTCCTTTCTCTAACTCCTTCACTGAGGACCCTGTACTCAGTTCGATGGATGTCTGTGAACCTCTACATCTGTATTAGTAAGGTACTGTCAGAGCCTCTCAGGAGATAGCTATATTTAGGCTGGCTTGCCCTTCCTTCAGTCTCTGCTCCATAGTTAATCTCTGCAACTCCTTCCGTGGGTATTTGGTTCCCCCTTTTAACTGACGAATACCAAATGGCTGAGAAGCACCTAAAGAAATGTTCCACATCCTTAGTCATCAGGGAAATGCAAATCAAAACAACCCTGAGATTCCACCTCACAGCAGTCAGAATGATTAGGATAAAAACTTCAGGTGACAGCAGATGCTGGTGAAGTTGTGGAGGAAGAGGAACACTCCTTCATTGCTGGTGGAATTGCAAGCTGGTACAACCGCTCTGGAAATCAGTTTGGCAGTTCCTCCAGAAACTGGATATAGTACTACCAGAGAACCCAGCTATATCACTCCTGGGCATATACCCAGAAGATGCTCCAACATGTAATAAGGACACATGCTCCACTATATTCATAGCAGCCTCATTTATAATAGCCAGAAACTGGAAACCACCCAGATGTCCCCTATAGAGGAATGGATACAGAAATTTTGGTACATCTACACAATGGAGTACTACACAGCTATTTAAAACAATAATTTATGAAATTCTTGGGGAAATGGATGGACCTGGAGAATATCATCCTGAGTGAGGTAAACCAGTCACAAAAGAACACACATGTATGCATTCTCTGATAAGTGGATATTAGCCCAGAAGATAGGAATACACAAAGTACAAACCATAAACCCTGAGAAACTCAAGAAGAAGGAATCCAAAGTGAGGATACTCTGTTCCTTCTTAAAAGGGGGAAAAATGTCCATGGAAGGAGTTGTAGAGACTAACTATGGATCATAGACTAAAGGAAGAACAACTCAGAGACTGCTCCACCTGGGAATCCTTCCCATAGTCAATCATGAAATCTAGACACTATTGTGGATGCCAGCAAGTGCTGGCTGACAAGAGCCTGATATAGCTATCTCCTGAGAGTCTCTGACAGTACCCGACTAATACAGAAATAGAGGCTCACAACCATCCATTGGACTGAGTACAGGGTCCTCAATGAAGGAGCTAAAGAAAGAACCCAAGGAGCTGAAGGACTTGCAGTCCCTTAGAACGAACTACAATATGAACTATCTAGTACCCTCAAAGCTCCCAGGGACTAAACCACCAACCAAAGAGTACACATGGTAGGACTAATGGCTCCAGCAGCATGTGTAGAGCAGAGGATGGCCAAATCAGTCATCAATGGGAGGAGAGACTCTTAGCCCTGTGAAGGTTCTATGTCCCAGTGTAGGGGAATTCCAAGGTCAGTAAGCAGGGGTTATGGGATGGTGAGCAGGGGGAGAGGGGAGGGAACAGGGGTTTGTTTTAGTTTTTTATTTTATTTTATTTTATTTTAATTTTTGGAGGGGAACCTGTGTAAAGAGATATTATAAATAAAGAAAACATCTAATAAAAAAATAGGAAAACAAATACAGGTTCTATCTCCTTTGGGGTTGGGAAAGAGTTAGTAGTCCACAAATCACCTCAAGGGAGCCACCTACTGAGGAGGTCAACTGGACTTGAAGTATAAAGAAAATGATCATAATGACTCTATCATTAATTTATACATACATTTACATCACTTGTGTGTATGACCATATAATTATACAGTGAATGTGTGTATCTAAATATGTGTGTATGTGATCATTGCTTCAAATCATTTGCTTATGTTATCTCAGATCATTTCCTTGAACCTTTTCTTATTATTTTACAGAACTTAGAATTAGTATTAATTTGTCGAAGCAAATGTTAATGTTTTAAATAATGAAAGTATAGGATATATCTAAGATATTCACTATGATAGTATTAAAATAACACAAATAAAATGCTTTGCCATAAAAATAGCATATAAAAACTTGGTATACACTTTTTAGGATACCAAATGTATGATGACATGTGATATTAAACACAGGCACACTCATTGCATTAAGAAAACTGAAAACATCAAATTCTTATGTTTCATTTATATTATATTATATGTTATGGAATAATTCTACAAAAATGGCAAGTTTAATTAAACTTAATCTATAAATTTTCTATAGTTTTGTTAAAACCCAGACAGCATGTGCTATTTTTGTCTAAACATTTGTACAAAATAAGCTGCATATAATACGTCTCTCTCCCTGAAAATAACATTTTCTAAAGTGTAACAAAATCCAATAATGTTAAAGGTAATATATCTATGTCTATTTTAAGATCTTCTTATTAAAATCAGTTTCCACAAATCAACTGAAATATTTAATCTTTGCTGTAAATTGACCTTAGTGAATTCTATCAGAAGTATATCATGAATTCAGATTTAATAGTTGGGCCTGCATGTAAAACAAATGACTTTTATTGTATAAAACAATTAAGTTCTCTTCACAGATATTTATGTGTGAAATTAAATATTTCATACATTCATTAATTTTGTAATTTTTAGAAATAAGCTACTTTGATGTGTACTAATCAACTTTTTCCATTTGTGTGAAAGCTAATTCTTTAATGGACAGTAATAATTTCCTTTCTGTAATGAGTCATAAAGCATGCACTGCATATTAATAACTTAAAATAGGCCTTTTATTTTCATCATGGTCAACAATATTGTACTGTGTCTCTATGCATAAAATTTATTTCTGTTGAATTAGTTATATAAGTTCTTCATTTTAAGTAGGTTATTAAATATTAACATAATTTTGACCTTTAAAAGGCCCACTATCTTTTCTTGAATTGATGCTCTTCTGAAAGTGTTCTTGTTAGTTATTTATTAATTCTTAATAAAATTCTGTCAAGGTAACAGAAATTCAATGAGTTTCTTTTTATGGACATGTAATATCACATATGTAATGGCATTTGTCTATCAATGCAATAAAAAAGAAATTCATCATATTTTAAAGTATCATGCATATATATTTTCATGTAGGATAATTTATATTTCTATAATTGAAAAGCCTCAGAAATGAAAAAAATCTTTATATTAAAACTTGTGATATATTTCTATACTAAGTCATTTATTAAATAGACAATTAAAATAATTTTAAATAAATAATAGTTTTTATATGATTAAAAATACTATTCTGTAAGGAAATAAATGATATACTATGTAAAATCAAGTTCATATGATCACATAGTTTAAATATAATTTCACTACTTTTTAGATAAATTTCGATTGAAGTAACTATATGATTCATAGATTATATTAATGAAAGTATACCAATATATATTATATTATACTATACAAAAACTACCTCCAAGTGAATCAAACATTTCAATTTAAATAATAATTTAAAAAGGAAATATTGGCAGTATCTTATGAAATATAGATGTAGGATAGGACTCCATTTGTTAGAAATTAAGTGCAACAGTTGACAAGCAAGACATCATGATGCTAAAAAGTTTCTAACATAAAAACATTCAAAGATAAAAACAGGGGCTGGAGAGATGGTTCAGAGATTAAGAGCACTGACTGCTCTTCCAGAGGTCCTGAGTTCAATTCCCAGCAACCACATGGTGGCTCACAACCAGATCCATCTGTAATGGGATTTGATGCCCTCTTCTGGCCTGCAGCCATACATGCAAGCAGAATGTTGTATACATAGTAAATTAATAAATCTTAAAAAAAAAAAGATAAAAACAATCAGGCAAGAAAACAACCCACAGAAGTGAAAAGAATCCTTGTCAGCTATACATGTGAGAGATGTTTAGTATCGAGACTATACAAAGAATTCATAAGTCTAAGAAGAATGGGAAAAGGAAATGGTGGAAGTGACATGCATACATATACAAAAGCCTACTATACATTATGTATATACATATATATTCATTATATCCATACAAATATATTGTATGTATAGTATATGATATAAGTATATATATATAGTCTTTATATACATATGTATATATAATGTACATATAACATATATTGTGCATATATATTATATGGCTTAGGATCTAAGCAAAATTTTGTTGTTTGTACAAGATAGAAGAGTCAAAGATGAAAGTGGAAAAGGAATGATAAAAGTGTAATGCATATGTTGCAGCATTTTCTCTGTCCAATCACATTATGGCAGTGACAGGCCTGTGATTGGACAGTAATAGGGAGGCAGAGTGAGAAGTTTAGGAGGAGAGGTCAGAGAGCAGGAGAAGCAAAAGAAAATCATCATGGAGGCAGGGGAAGAGGATGATCCAGACCCTGCGTGGTTTTAAACTGCCACAGGTAGCTAAGGATTTTACAAGGTTAAAATAATTGGTTTAAAACATTGTCTTTATCATTTGGCTCTGAAATTATTGTATTGGGGTCTTGTAAATTATGATCTTATTAATATATAAACCAGATTGGAAAATTAAGTCTTAAGAGTCATGTTTCTACTGGGTAACTAGGCGCTAGATGACTGATCGTGGAGCATTGCATGTAAGTGAGATGATATTGCTACTTGGGAGAAAATAGCAGGAGCCTGCTGGGACATAGTGATGTGGCCGGCTGGAACTGGCAGGCGAAGAGAGTTTGAGGGGTGGTTTTCTTTTTAATATTTCTTGCAATATATATATATAGATATAGATATAGATATAGATATAGATAGAGAGAGAGAGAGAGAGAGAGAGAGAGAGAGAACATTTCTCAATAGTATGTACTCACTTATGAGTAGGTAGATATTAGCCACATGTACAAGACCCCCATGTCACATGCCACAGACCCAAATAATCAGGAATTGGGGGATGAGGACATCTCTAGGACATTCCAGAGACCTGTAATGATAGAGGCTCCATGGAGTTTCTGGACTTTAGCTGATATATATATGATCACCTAAACTGAAATTTTTAAATAGAAGTTATAAAAACAACCAAGACTATTAAGTACTTCAAAAATATCCATTGTCATTATCAATTAAGGAAATGTAAATTAAAAAATTCTGATATTTCATCTTACTTCAGTAATGTTGTGTTTGGTCTTCTGCTGTAAGACTGTATATTCAGATGCTAAGTTCTGTATCCTAAGATCAGGTTGCATTGTGGACATGGATATTGAGTTGAGCTATGTGCTGTAAAGAATGTTCCCAATAATCTCAGATTGGTAAATAAAGGCTAGAGCTTGTGACTGGCTGGGCAGCAGAGATATGAAGGCAAAACTTCAAACTGAGGTGATACCAGATGAAAACCATGACAAGAAGGAAAGAAGTAAAAGGAAGAAAGAGGTGGCCATGAAGCATTATGTATCATGAGGACAGATTATGAGCACATGGCCAAAAGAAGTTTGCCTTAATGATACACATGGAATAGAACAAGTCTCAGATGACAAGTAATGGGTCATTTATCTACTTATTAATATCATTGTTGGGTTAGAATAGCTCAGAACATGCACAGAAAATGCATATCCACTAGCTTGTTAATAAAAATCTGACATTTTTGTATTATTTACTAGGCAGCAACATGGAATACTGAGGGGGACAAAACACCATTAAATTACTACAATTTGTTGAATAAGATGAATAAAACAACAAACAAATGCTGGCATGTTTTTGAGGAAAGGGACCCCCTCAATTCACTGTTTGTAGAATTGTAAAATAGTATGACTACTCTATAAAAAAGTAGGAAAAATCCTAAAAATTGTAAATTGAAATCTATCATATGATATGTATATATTACTACCCCAAGGATATTTGCCCAAAGGACTCAATGTGCTATTCTACAAGAATTTGCTTAGCGATGTTCATTGCCATTGTGTCTACCACAGTTAGGGAATAGAAACATCTCCAATGTCCTTCAACATGTTAGTGAATAATGAAAATGTGGAGAATAACACAAGGGAATCCTGTTTAGATTAAAACAATAAAACAGAATAATGAAATTTGCAGGTAAGAGAATGGACCTAAGTATTATATTGATTGAGGTATGCAGACCTGTAAAGACAAACACATTCTATTTTTCTTATCTTCAGTTCCAATTTTCTAATCTTCAAGTGGAAGTACACGATGCAGAAGTAATCACAGAAACAAGAAATATTAAAAAGGAAATGTGGGGAAGTGAGGTTTGTGAGAACAGTAGCAGGAGACAGGAAATAGTAACAAATTGAATGCAGGATGGGAATTCCAACCAGGGAGAGTGATGGGAACTCCAACTAGGGAGAGTGGTAGTAGAGATTAATACAAAAGAAGGAAAGAGGAGGGAGAAATAATATTAAAGTTATGTTATAAAGGCTTAAGGAACCAAGTTACTTTATATCTACCTAAAATTATATGTAATATGCAAAGATATGTATATAAAGTTATGCCTTTTTGGCTGACAAACCATGGGCTAATAAAGTTTACATAATCAGATACCAGAAATCTCCTTTATTTGAGGGTAGCTCAAATGACTTCCAAAATATTAAGACCAATGCTGTTTGAAGTCCTTACTTCCAAAACACAGAACAATTAGGATACAGAACTCATGTTACTCATGGTGGATCTGATTCAAAACTGTCCTTCCTGATTTCTAGCTATGAGAGGACCAGAAAATTATATGCAAGCTTTAACAGAGGTAAGCAATTAATAGCATTATCTGATACACCTACGAATCACAACAATGGCTATCATGACAACAATGGTACCATAAGTGGCCATGGGGTGGTGGCACACGCCTTTAATCCCAGCACTTGGGATGCAGAGGCAGGTGGATTTCTGAGTTCGAGGCCACAAGGCCAGCCTGGTCTACAGAGTGAGTTCCAGGACAGCCAAGGCTACACAGAGAAACCCAGTCTCGAAAAACCAAAAAAAAAAAAAAAAAAAGTACCATAAGTGATAATCATGTTGTTGGTAATTAACAGCATTCTAACTGGATTTAAGGTCCACTGAACACGAGGAAAATAAAGTCTGGTCTAGAAACCCAGCCAACTTTCAGGGCTAAAGAGGTCACAGATCTTAAGAGAGAATCTACTAACACCATTTTGTTAGAAAAGAACAAATCCTAACTATAGTCTATGTTTTGTTTTTATATCTACAGATAAGTATAGGTATAAGTCCTATATATCAAAGGAAGCTTATCTGTATTTTGAAAATGAAGGCACTCACAGAAAACCAGAAGAAGATAAAATACAGATATCTAACAATTGTGGGTAGGCTAACCTCAGTGTATCAGTGTATATTTCCACAGTTTGAACATGATCGATCGAAAGAATAATACAGAGTGAACGATGTCTTGGGGAACTGTGAGAGAGGCTCCCAGATATAAAAGTAGAGGTCATTTATCCTCAGGAGCATTTTGTTCACTGGATTGTTCTTGGACATGATTTTGTGCCTCCTATGAAAAACCTTCATATCAAATTTATAAGACATGTTAATTCTTATCGGGTATCAGAACATAGCTATAGAACTCAATCTGGTCATTGTACTTTGAATCTGGATATGGTTTTCCGCTTTGCTTACATGAATTTCAATATATAATACATTATATGTGCCAGGCAATTTTATATAAATAGGTCTGGGAAAGGGCTGCTGTCAATATTAAGTGTGTGCTTAATGGCACTTGTTTACATATTTTTCAGATCATGTTTTTCTCAATTCAAGCCACTTTCCTTTAATTGTTATTTTCTCTGTTTCATTTGTGAGTAAAATTACTCCAAAACCAAAGTAAGGTTGTTTACAGCACTAGACTGTACTCTGCTCCATTACTTTGGATTCTCAAATGTCTTGTCCAGTAGACGAGATCTGAACAGGTTGACAAATATTAGCAGTCAAGATTATAGGTTTTCTATCTTTGGCTCTGGGAACACTACAGAAGAGTAGGTGGAAAGATTAAAAACAAAAAACAAAAACAAAACCACAAAAACAAAAACCAGGACATTTCCTGGAAAGCATTCTGTTCTAGAAATGGTCACACAAATTAGACCAGAACTATAGCAACGACAATAGATATTTGAACATGGAAGAGGGATAATCTCATAGAGTTTGTGTACTGTGTGTGTTGTGTGCGTGTGTGCTGTGTGTGTGTGTGTGTGTGTGTGTGTGTGTGTGTGTGACAGAGAAAGAAAAAGGGAGGTGGGGAGTGAGAAAGACACAGACATAGAGAGAGACAGAGAGAGACAGAGAGACAGAGCGAGTAAATGTGAAAGTAAAATTGTATTTACTTGAAAACACTACATGATTATTATGTTCTATAACTATAAGAAGATTAAGCATTTGTACCTAGTCTTGAGGGGATTTGTAGTGATAAACCAACCCTACCTTGGGAACAACAGAATTTTAAAAAGCACTAATAAATTTTCACCTAATCTGTCAATTCTCTAAGCTTTGTACTCCAGAGAGTGATGGTTTTTACAAACATGACAAGATAGCTGACTGGGATTTAGGACATGGTGCCCCTTCCCAAAGGCACTGCAAACAAATAACCAATTGTACCTCAACTGTTGTACTCAGCTGCTCAAAAATCATAGCTCAGGGCAATAAGCATAATTTTGCTTTTGAACTTTTGGTATCAGAGTGAAGTAAATAGTAAATCAAACCATTTTTAGTTAATTATCTTCTATATAAAATATGAGAAGATTGAGTTAATTAATATACTATCACATATCACATAGATTTCATATGTGAGCCTTGGTGTAATTTTATCATTATTTTAGTGGCATTTTTAAATATATATATATACATATGTATATATATTTAAATATATATATGTATATATATATGTATATATATTTAAAATGCCACTAAAAGAATATATACATATATATGTCTATATATATATATAATAACATATATACATACATTGGAAAATAATCCTATTGAGTAAAATAATAAGAAAACTTACGCTTTGTCATGGCAAACTAACTTAGAGAGTTTCAAGTTTTAAACAGTCAGGTACTTTCTCAAAGTAACGAAAACAAATGTTTTTCTTCATCATTAACTTTCCTAAGCCTACTGACTTTTGTGAAATCACTGCAGCTAGTCTCAAATGGTGTATGAAATGAAAATTTCCTGCCTAGTCACTGTGCATAGGAAACATTCCGATGATGGCTTGCAATCAGTGTTCTGTTCAGTTATTTTTTGTAATGCTGTGATCATGGAATAAGACATAACATACTGAGGAAGAAGAAATGGTTAAAGTGAAATTTGCTTTAAGTGACATTTTGACCTCTTTTTTGTTTCATGTTTAATTGGAGAGAGTAGTTCAACTTGAAACAAAATAGCCTTTTTAATTAACTAATATGAACATTTCAATCTAATATATTGAATATGAACTTGATGTGTATGCACTGATTATTTAAATTTATAAGCACTATTCATAATGATATGCTACAAATAAAACTTCTACAAAATTGGTGAAAAATCCTTGCATTTTCATGCATTTGATATATTCACCATGGTGAATTCATAATTTCTGCTCTTACATACCATTGATATGTATGCTAAATGTTGAGGTATACACTGTGGATACAAATTGACGTGTTCATTAAGAGTTATAGAAACAACTGTAGATCTGAACAAAACTTACAAATCCCACCTAATATTGATCACTTGATTTCCTATAACTTGAATCCCTTCTCACCTAGTAGAAAAGGTACAAATAGCAATTTTAAATGTGTCTCTCTGTAATAAAAGCACTAACATGCCACACATTCACTGGCATTTGTTTAAAACTAAATTTATGATATTTCCAAAGCATTACTAAGGCTTCGTTTTACATTTAAAAAAAGAATAAGTAAAAGGAAAAGGGTGATAGATTCTATTCTTTCTTCATTCAGCAGTTATGTGTTGAAAATAACATTTACATTGATTGACATTTTATTCACAAAAGAACCTAGAACATGTGGTATTTAGCCCCACTTTAATAATATTTCTTTTCTATTTTCATTTGAAAATTAAGTTCAGATGGACAAGCTTTAATCTTTTACTTTTGGCTTTATAGTTATTATATTTTATTTTTATCTGTATCAGAGAACTCAGAATGGCAATTACATATAGGCATAATGTGTTTAAGTAACAATGCTTTTTACTATAAGCTTCCAGTTTGGAATTAAAAATAAAGATTTATATATAAATCAAGAGGAACTTCTTAGATGGGCTCTATAATCCATCTCTTGGGGTCAGCACACAGGATTCAGAATGAAGATGGAAAACTTGAATGGAGAGGTTTGCTTTCACAGTGTGACATTCATAACTCAGTTGTTCCTTGTGGACTGCACTATTTCCATGCCCATGTAATCAAATCTATTTCCATGCCCATGTAATCAACAGCATAACATTATCTATCCTGAAAAGAGTCTCAAAAATTACGTAAATTTCCCAGGATTGCCATAGAGTCACAAGTTGAAGCTAAGACACTAAGTCAAGCTGTCAGGAGGGATGTGCTAGGTGAGGAGACTCCCCTTGGCCCTACAAACTTTTTGATAGTCTAGCATGAATGTTTGACTTTCTTTCCTTTGCAGTGCATTCATCTCATCATTTATCATACTGGATTTCCTTTGTGTTTCTTCATAATCTTAAAATAAGAAATCAATCTGTTCAAGGCTCACTATATTTTGATATTAAGTTTATTTTTCTTTCTTTTCTTTTCTTTTTCTATTTCTTTTTTAGACATCAAACAAACCAAATAACCTGATTAAAAACTGAGGTAACAGATAAACAGAGAATTCTCAACAAAGGATCTCTAACGGCCAAAAGACAACTAAAGAAACATTTAATGCCCTTAGTCATCTAGGAAATGCAAATCAAAACATTTCTGAGATTCCACCTCCAATGTCAAAATGTCTAAGATAAAAAGCGCAATGAAAGCTCACCTTTCACTTAAAAGTATAAACCCACAAGGATACTTGTTCACCTACTTTCATGGCTGCTTTATTCATAATAAACAAAACTTAGAAGCAACCCAGATGCCCCTCAACTGAAGAGTGGTTAAAGTTTATTTCTCTTATTGTGTTAGATTTGGTCTTATCTATTTGAAAATAAGGTCACATTTTAAGGTTGAGATTTCAATGTAATATTTTTAAAGGCATACAATCCAAAATATGGCACATATAATTTGCTAATAATTAGAAATAAATACTTTCTAAATAAGGAAATATATCCTAATGTGAGTTAGAAAATAATGCAATTGAAGAAGAATCATGATATCATGTATATTTAAATTTTCTCTGCTGAGAATTTCTTCTCCAGTACAGTTGTAGGGTTATCCATGCATGTTATGAATTGCTTACATATAAAAAAAAGTTAATAGAATAGTTGGATTCAATATATAGTAAACTTCACCAAAGATTCAAAACCAGGAAGGAAAAAAGAAAGAAAATAAAATGAAGAAAGATGGTTTGAAAACTTTTAGATACAACCAACCATTTTTCTCTATTTTGCAATTTTAAAGTTTTATCATGCCATATTCTAAATGAAACCCTACTTGTTATGGAATGGATCCACTAAGGGCCATCCAGAGACGGCCCCACCTGAGGATTCATGCAGCCACCAAACACAGACTCTATTCTTGATGCCAAGAACTGCTTGTTGACAGGAGCCTGATATAGCTGTCTCCTGAGAGGCTCTGTCAGAGCCTGACATGTACAGAGGAGGATGCTCTCAGTCAACTATGAACTAAGAACAGGAACCCCAATGGAGGAGTTGGAGAAATTACTGAGGAGCTGAAGGTGTTTACAGCCCCATAGGAAGAACAACAATATCAACAAACATGATACCCCAGAGCTCCTTGGAACTAAACTACCCACCAAAGAGTACACATGGAGGGACCCATAGCTCCAGCCAAATAAGTAGCAGAGGATGGCCTTATCTGCCATTAATGGGAAGAGAGGTCCTTAGTCCTGTGAAGGCTCCATAGATGCCATAGGGGAAATCTAGGGAGGTGGGGGGGTAATGGGTGGGTGGGTGAAGGAGCACACACATAGAAGCAGGAGGAGGAGGTGAGATAGGAAGTTTCAGAGGGGAAACCTGGAAGGAAGATAACATTTGAAATGTAAAAAAATAAAATAACCGATAAAAAATTTAAATTTAAAATTAAAAAGAAAAGTACACTGCTTTTCAGTAGGATGTAGGATGAAGAGTTTTGATTTATCCCCACAATAGAATTCTGTGCAAGAGTGGAAATAAATGACATAGATCTGCTTGTATCAAAACATTGATTAAAGTAAAATTATAGGTGCCACAAGAAAATAATTTTTCTTTAAGAATAGGAAATTTCCATTAAGATTATTTATTTTTATTTATTTTATCTCTACAATAACTTCACAATATACTCATAGAATAATTTTTAAATAAGAGGACTTAACATGAGATAGTAAGTATTTTGCTCAATGTTTTAGAAAATCTTAACATGGAAAGTGGAATTCCTTTAGTGTCAAAGGCAATCACATTTCACTAGGATTCTGCCTACCATTATTCTCATTTTCAGTGTACACACTACTGATGATTCATGGTCAGAAATATGAATGGCTTCCTTAGTTACTACTCACTTTGGTTCCTGTTGTGATCATAAAAAGAGAAAGAGCTATAAGAATATGTTCTGGGGAGGTGTGGGGGAAGAGGTACCCTCAGCAGGCCCATGCTGAGGCATCCAGACACACACCAGTATAGTATAGAATAGAGTTTAATTAGGGCATGGGGAGTTAAGAGGGTAGCAGAGGCAGAGAAAGGCAGAGAGGAGAGAGCAGAGAAGTAGGGGAGGGCCATGACCATGTGGAGGGGGGTGGGGAAGGGGATGGGGAGAGAGGGGGAACAAAGGAGCAAGAGGCAAGGGAGAGAAGCAGGAGTAAGAGAGAGAGGAGGGGGCAGGCAGCCCCCTTTATAGGGTCAGGTTTACCAGGCCATTGCCAGGGAACCATGGGGAGGAGCTTACCTGGCTGCTGTCAGGTATCTGTGGGGGTGGAGTTTATACAGAATGGTAATGAATATGTGACATCACGGGCTTTGGAGGCCCTGTAGCTAACAGTTCCCTGTATGTATAAATAATGATCAAACTTTGAACTCTAATTGTGTGGTCTTTTCCTTTGCTTTAAGGTTTTCTGCCTTTATACTTTCTTTCTAAGAGTTACCTAAAGCATGAGGTACATCTTCATACCTTTTGCTCCTCAAACATATTCTGCAACTCATGTGTCACATGCTCTATCTTACTAAAAAATAAAAAATCATAGTGACTCAAAAATATAAATAAATTTATAAATTTTATTGTATTTCCTAGAGTATCCAAATTAATTTTATAAAAATTAAATGTACTTTATAAAATATATGATCATATCATTAATTTTCTCATTACTTTTCAGCCCTTTATCTTGAGATAGGTTCTGATTCAAATTAGACTCTGGATGTTGCAAGTATTATAATCTTGAAAAAATATACATTTTATGATGATGATAGCTATACCCCTGACACAGTCATTAAATATTTTAAATGCAATAATTTATTTTTATAAATTTAAAACCTATAACTTTCATTAAATTAGATAAGTAACTCACAGTGATACAGTAACAGTCTGAGGTCAAGGGCTCATAAGCTGAGTGGCTTCCATAACCTAACCCATTATTCTATAGTTCAATACACTCATAATTTTATCAAAATTTTAAAGTTAATTAATTTACTTAAAGATTCTCCTATTCCCATGTTGCTTCTTTTACTCCATGGAAAACTCTTTACTAATCTCTGAAAACTAAACTAATTTCATTTATGTTTTAGCTTATTTTTTTCACACAGGAAGAAAAGAAAATTATCCCTCTGAGCTCTAGGCTATGTGAAAAAATATTAAGAATTTAATAGAACTATTTTTCAAAGATATATTTCAGGACAACATACACAGAATACTATTTCCTAGATAAAATTTTAGATAATATATCTAAATTGTTTCTTGAGAATACACAGTCACCACAAATACAGAATTACATATCCTCATGTATTTGTCTATGTGACCTTTCTACTTTTGCTAAAAAGATACATAGAAAATAATATTTACTTATCTTACCATATTACTCTGAGACTTATACAAATTAAGATTTCAAAATTTAATGGTTTAATTGAAATGAATTTGGAACTCAATTCAGTTCTCCTTTTATTTCTGTGTGTGTCAGAGTGATTCTGTGTGAGTATGGACATATGAGTACAGGAGAGAAGAGGAGGTCATATCCCCTGTAGCTAGAGTCAGGGAAAATTTATTGCCATTTATCATAAGAAGCAAGAAAATATACACTTACTTTATGTAAATTTGGTAAAAACTACTCTTATTATGAAAGTCTGTGAGAAATATCCCCAAGTATATTGAGACAATGTAGATAAGGATTTCTGTATTTTTAAATATGTAAGAATTATTAATTTGATAATAGTGATATTTAGCCTAAAAATATACTATACTAATTGTTGCTCTATAATATCATAAGTTGTCAAATGATTTCATTTCACTTGCCAGTTTCTTTTTTTTTATTTTTTAAGATTTATTTATTTCTTATATAGAACTATTAGTATTGTAGTACACTGTAGCTGTCTTTAGACGCTCCAGAAGAGGGCATCAGATCTCATTATGGATGGTTGTAAGCCACCACGTGGTTGCTGGGATTTGAACTCAGGACCTTTGGAAGAGCAGTCAGTGCTCTTAACCACTGAACCATCTCTACAGCCCATTCTTTTATATTAATACACTTAGAGCGGTTCAATTGACCTAACTATAAACATTGTAGAACTTATTGTGTTTGTACTCATTATAAAAACACAGCATGACCTTTCAGGACACATTATGCCAGTCTAAACTAAAATTACTGAGTTGTTCTGGGATTTGAGGGTTTTCTGTCTTTGACCTTTGAATTGAAAGTAAAAATGAATCAATTTTTTCAGCATGTCAACATATTCAACTGTTAACTCCAGATAAGGACGATGCATTATTTTTCCTTAGTCATTTGAAAGTACAGCCTAAACTTGAGAATTGCAAATCACTTGAAAGATAAGAAGTTTCCCACCTAGGCAGAAATGTAATGTCTCAAAAATGACTGCAAAACGTTGGTGTATACAGCCCTTGAGTATGCTCCTAAATAGGTTAATTAATAACTACCATTTTACCTCACTATTTGGGTCTCTAGTCAAAGTTTTAAAGTTATAAAATACTTGTTATATTTCATTCACATTATTTTTCTAACTTTGTAAACAACACACACATATGTGTGTGTGTATATAAATAATATAAATAGTATATTCTATACTTTTCTCACTCTTTAATATTTATAAGAATAAGGATTTGAAGTAATGGAAGAGCTTGTATTGGCAGGAAGATACATTATCGGTCTCTGAAAACATCTGCCATATATTTAATAAATTGTTAGGTGTTCACCAATGCACATGTTATCTTTATGTATTTCCTACATATCCAGAAGTTGTTCATAAATTTCAAGCAATAAGCCGAAAAATACAATGTGTGTCAGTTATCAGTCTTACCCATGGAAACTCTCTAAGTTTCTCCTTCCTCCGTTTCTACCCACTGCTTGCTGGATTCCCTGAGAATTACCAGCCAATGACAGTGAGAAGGTTTGGAACACCCTGTCCTAAGTAGGATATTGCCATGAGAATCCACCTCTCAGGACTCAAGAAACCCATAAGAAGAGAAGGTGGAAAGAGGAAGAGCCGTGAAAACCAAACCGTCGAAATCAGAATGATCAAAGCCTTTGTGAATTTAGAAAAGACTGTTGGGCCCTGCACAGAACCTGCATGGAACTGCAACAGATGTGGTCCCATAGCTCAGAGAAGTGGATAGATGCCTTCATCTCTAACCTATAACCTATCTTCAATTTATAATCTCTGAAATGAAAATATACTTTTTGCCAAATATTTGTTCACTTGGATGAAAAAAAAAACCACTGTTAAATGTAAGTTTTATGCCTTGCAGTATGTGGCCAACAGAAAGCGAACTCAGTAACACCTTTGGATGTTCCTTGCTTCATAAGATATCATGGTGCTTCCCTATTTCTTTTCACTTTATATTATTACTTTCTATTTTTTGTTTTATTTTTACATCTTTTTCTTCTCTCTTTTTACCCTACAAGTCTGTTGTATACATATCATAGTTTCCAGTTTAATGTTTTTATGTATAATGGGTTTCCTCAGTATGCAAATAGTGGATCTGTTTCTTGTGCCTAGTTTTAGGATCTTTCCTCATTTGTTTGTTTCACCCAATTCCAATGCATAAGTTTTTGTTTGTTCATATTGTATATTATATTAGACTTTTGGATTATTTTTCTGATGAGATAGAGAAAGGGAATAGATCAAAATGGTAGGGGAGAAGGGGGGCATCTAGGAAATGTACAGGGAAGGAAACCAGGATTATGATATACTATGTAACAATAAAATCTATCTCCAATAACAGGAAAGAGAGAGAGAATTATCTGCTAGCAGTTGAGGATTCCCATTGCCATAGACATCTGAAAGTGTGGGAGGGAAGAAGGCTTTCAAGACCCGCATTCTTCCAGATACTTCATAGTGGATATTCATATTGGATAGTGCTTATCCAGTGGCTTTTTATGCTCTCTGTTTTATATGATTACATGGCAAAAGAGATCCAAATAAGTTAATAAATGAACATACAGCTACCATAAGGGGTTATATATAGTGAGATACTTATGAATTTTGAATTTCACAGATGAAAGGAATGCAGTTGTTTATATACTTGCTGTTCATATTCTAGATGTTCCATCAGTATGCACAACACCTTCAGCTATTCTTGCCTTTCAGTTTTTAAGGAATTGGTTTTGGATTTCATTTATTTCCTCCTGTTGATGTATTTAATGTCTGTTCTTAAGATTGGAAAATAGGGAATTTCATAGTATTATTATATATTCATAATCTAAGCTGGGGAACCATGCAAGGTGCTATATACTCAATCACATTTGTAAAGAAAGGATCATTCTGAGGCTAACAGGATGCCCTTCAATTTATTGCCTATGTTTTCTGTCTCATCTTACTTACCTGCATTGATGCCGATATGAACAACTGTGCAACTCCAGACTTTTATGTTATGATTCTGAGGTCTCTTATCACTGGATTCCAATATTTCACACAAACACATCATGTAGTTCAGCAGCTTTTATTAATTCTATACCATATATCATTCCACCCAACACTGATCTCATATAATTGCTGCATTTGCAGTCTTACTGTTATATAGTTATGACTTTAATCTCCTTTATAAAAACTTAAAATTAACAGTAGGCTTGGTTCAACAGTTTGATTTTGTGGGGCAAGAACAGAAAAAAAAATTTTAAAGAAATTACATCAATATTTCCAAAACTCTTGAGCATTTTATTATGGAATTGAGAGAAATCAGTCACTCATTCAAGGTTAACATAATAGAAAATCCAAAAGTAAATTTTAAAATAAGAGGTGCAAATAAATCCTCTCACTAACTACTCACAGGCAAGGCAGTGAATTTCATTGTCTTATGCCAGCCACGCTGGCCAGGTTCTCTTTGTAGTGTCTTATTTATCGTCTATTGTCATTTCAGGTAGAGGGTGAGAATAGGCTAGCCAGCATGACACAGGCACTGAATCACCTCTTCCATCACAACTGATATCACCCCATTAACTAAGGGTTTTTTGCCTATGTGTAAATTTAATGTTATGTGTACAGTATTCCCATTAAAATACCAGTGTAATGAAATGCAACCCTGGAGTTAGAAACATAAAAAATACAAATGTTCAACAAGTTAATTCAGACTTTCATGATAGTCATGAAAGAGAATGACTGATACATAGTGCTCAAGAGTATAGGGGATAGAGAAAAATATTCTGCAACTTAGGTAGCTTAATATATCACTCTCTCTCTCTCTCTCTCTCTCTATATATATATATATATATATATATATGTATATATATATGTATATATATATGTGAAGTTTATATTGTACATAAACTTATAAATATATGTAATTGTGTGTGTTTCTCTATGTGCATGTGTTTCTATATATATGTAGGCAAATACAATTATATATATATATATACATATATATATATATATATATATATGACCACAAACATATAAAAGGTTTAGCTCTCCATATCTGATATGCCACATTCACATCATCATTTAATTATATATTGAAAAATTATTTAGTAACTTTATTTTACAATGAAATTATAGAAAAGATGGTTATCATTAAATATAATACATATAATATCTAGCAAATTAAAGTTGTCTAGTAAAAAGTTAAATTATATAAACAGAATTTAATAGTTTAGGTAGTAAAATACATTCCAGGTCATTTTATACAGGGCATGGCATCAGTGTTTTGTGCTATTAGATATAGCTAGGGAAATTGTCAGGTGTCCAGATCCAGTTGGATTTTCTTTCTTGTCCATTCTTCTTGAGACAGTGGAGGGAGAAGAGTATGAGAGTGTAAGGCTTTGCCTTATGAGATATTTAGAGCTGATGTATAATAATAAAAAGCTTATTTATCTAAATCTAAGTTACTCCGCTACTGTAGCTGACATGCCTTCTGTATTCGTCTGAGGCCAGAAACTGCAGTCTCTGGCACATAGCACCTCATCCTAAAATAGAAGGAGATTAAGTAAAGGACTAATTGCTGGAGCCTTCACTTTTGTCCAGATGTGTCTTACTTGTCCAGTTTAGCGGAAAGTTTGGAGCAATGAACTTCTGTTGAACCAGAAGAGAATCAAGCTCAGAAAAAGAAAAACTTTTTACATAAATAAATATGTATAAAATTCCTATACAAATTCACACATGTGCATTTATACATTTCCATTCACACCAGTTGGGCTCTTCTTGAACACATTCTCACAATTGCATACTTACAAACACACACACACACACACACACACACACACACACACACATCCATACTTACATATTCATTTGGAGTAAAAGACCAAGCACCAGTGCAGAAAGAACTTACTAATTCTGGATGAAAAAATGAGCTCCAATCTTTATTGCACAGACAAAGAAAAAGCTCCTACGCTTTTACACTTTTATTGCTAAATGAATTAAGTCCAAGTTTGTAAGAAGAAAGCTTTGTTCCTTTAGTAAGAATAAGCCTGCTTTGTATTTAGAACAGACCTATTTGTTCTGTTTGATAGTAGAGAGAAGCTTGCCTGCTTCTTCTGCTCTCCCTGGAAGTTCCATTGTTCTTGGCATTCTGCATATTCCTCTCTTAGTTTCTTTTTTTAAATGTAACCTATAGTTTCCAAGTTATTCTACACTGCATTCTCCTTCTATTCTTGCTTGCTCCTCATTCCTGGATGTCACAATAAGGCTTTTACTCTAAATGACTTTTCACACAATGCTATACTTATATTTCTAAGTTCTTCTTGAGTTCAGTTCTAAAATTTTTTCTAGTGTCCTAACTAAAATAATAGTCACAAATAATATAAAATACCTTGTTGTGACTCTAACCAAGAATGCGAAAGATATAGATGACAAGAACTTCAAGTGTCTGAAGAAAGAAATCAAAGAAGATCTCAGAAGATGGAAAGATCTCCCATGCTAATGGATTGGCAGGA
>NW_022196905.1:72466196-72466477 GCF_008632895.1 Mastomys coucha | reverse complement strand
AAAAAAAAAAAAAAAAAAACAGGAGAATGAAAACTATTCTCAGTAATAAAAGAACTTCTGGGAGAATGACCATCTCTGACCTCAAGCTGTATTACAGAGCAATAGTTATAAAAACTGCATGGTTTTCAACAAATGCTGCTGGTTCAACTGGAGGTCATCATGTAGAAGAATGCAAATCTATCCATGCTTATCTCCTTGTACAAAGCTTAAGTGCAAGTGGATCAAGGACCTCCACATAAAACCAGATATACTGAAACTAATAGAAAAGAAAGTGGGGAAGA
>NW_022196905.1:72440637-72465563 GCF_008632895.1 Mastomys coucha | reverse complement strand
AAAAAAAAAAAAAAGAAAGAACTCAAGAAGTTAGACCCCAAAGAAACAAATAACACTATTAAAATGGGGTACAGAGTTAAACAAAGAATTCTCAACTGAGGAATAGTGAATGGTAGAGAAGCACCTAAAGAAATGTTCAACATCCTTAGTCATCAGGGAAATGCAAATGAAAACAACACTGAGATTCCACCTCACACCAGTCAGAATGGTTAAAAAAACTTAGGTGACTGCAGATGCTGGCAAGGATGTGGAGAGAGAAGAAAACTCTTCAGTTGTTGGTGGTATAGCAAGCTAGTACAACCACTGTGGAAATCAGTCTGGCAGTTCGTCAGAAAATTTGACATAGTACTACCTGAGGACCCAGCTAAACCACTCCTGTGCATATACCCAAAAGATGCACCAACTTATAACAAGGACACATACTCCACTATGTTCATAGCAGACTTATTTATAATAACCAGAAGCTGGAAACAAGCCAGATGTCCCTCAAACAAAGGAATGGATACAGAAAATGTAGTACATTTACTAACTATACCTCTCTAGAGTTCCTAGAGACTAAACCATCAACCAGAGAGTACACATGGAGGGACCCATAGCTCTAGCCACATATGTAGCAGAGGAGCAGAGGATGGTGGCCTTGTTGGGCATAAATGGGAGAAGAGGCCCTTGGTCCTGTGAAGGTTCAATTTCCCCAGTATAGGGAATGCCAGGGCAGAGAGGCAGGAGTGGGTGGGTGTGGGAGCACCATTATAGAAGGAGAGTAAAGGAGCATGGGATGGAGGTTTCTGAAGGTGATGTCAGGAAAGAGGATAACATTTGAAATGTAAATAAATAAAATATTCAATAAAAAATTATCCTCAGTTCTGTTCTAAAAATTCCTGTTCAGATTTGTCTAAAAAATTCTCACTTTTTTCAGTTCTGACTCTTGTTGTCCTCAGTACTTACACATCTTTCAGAATACATGATCACATGTTATAAAGTTCATCACAGGTTTATACAAATTCAAATCATAAATCAAAAAAGAAGTTTTTAACAGTGAATGCTTACATGCATATCCATTAGGAGTAGTTATCTTGCTAAACAATCATCACCTGTCCCAGTTCCACAGGCTCATTGAAAGTTATAAGCCATAAGTAAGTTTTAGTGAAGTTTTGTATAGATAAACCCAGTCAATATTTTATGTTTTGTTCTAGCACCTATAATAAATCATTAGTTCCCTTCTTATGACCTTTGGTTAATGGTTTTACAGCCTCTTGGAATGTGTTCTGAGTAGTAGAAAATGTGGTTATCATCTAAGAGCAATTAACTAGTGACACATGGGAGACTTGCAGCATTCTCATTGCAGTTTTGACAATTAGAAAAGTATATAATAATAGTCCCACTAAAAAGGAACTTGACAATCACTGATATAATTTTAGGAATTCTTATAGGATCATCATTAAAAATTAAAAAGTCATCTATTTGTTTATATAACATCACTATAAGACAGTACATCATAGATCTGCAAAAATCTGTTCCTAAGGGGTAGGCTAATACCTACTGGTTGTCATATATGTTTAATAATAACAGGAAAAGCATATTAATAGCAGGACTCTTTTCCTAAAGTGAATTTCTCCTGGGCCTTGCCTATCAGGGCTTCATTGTAGATATTAATCTAAAGTGAAGTCATTTCAGGAAGATCACTGGCTACTTATTAGCTCATCCTATGACGGCTCCTGACAGGAAATTATAGTAATAAAACTTGTTTTCAGATTTCTTCTACTCTGAAAATATATGTTGTACAAAAATTTTAAACCAGAATTAAAATATGTAAACACTGTGTAATTTGATATTGCCTAATTTAAATTCTTTTTGTCATACTAAAATGCTTTTTCATACAATATATTCTGGTTATGGTTTCCCCTCTCCCAGCTGATCCCAGATCCTTCCCACATCCTAATTTCCTACTCAATTGTTCTGTTTTTCTCTGCAATCCACCAAATCTGTGCAATATTCAAATATATCTTAGAAGCTAGAATGCGAGAAGCAAAACTAGCAACATGTTCAGCTGCATATTACTTTTAACTAAAACATATGCAAATTCTTCAATTAGGGAAACTAGCATTGATTTATTAGATCTCACCCCTAGAAATACCCATAATTAATTATAAGTTAATTTAAAGTGTCATAGTCACCAAAATATGCTATAAGAATCCCTTCCTATTTGTTCCAATAAAGTGGATAGTTCATGGATATTTAATTAGAAATCTTCCTTTTAATAATAGTCATTTCTTCTTAGTAATTTTATGGTTTTCTGAGTATAGTTTACTATACTATAAAGTATACTAAAATACATTTTTGGCATCAACATCACTGACAAGAGAGCTTTGAATATCAGGTTGATACCATGCTCTTCAAAGATGGTGTTGCCAAAGCTTTTACTAGACATATAGATAAAAGAAATTGAGGGCAGCATAAGACTGAGTGATACTGCCTAAACAACATAAAGAATGCATCTATTTCTTGCTGGCACTCACTGGCTTTCACATATTATAAAATACAATTCATTTATTTTTATAGTCAATAAACTATGTCTTAATTATATTTCTATTGCAGTGATTGAACATCACAACCAAAATCAACTTGGGAATGAATAGGCTTCTTTCATATCTACTTCAATATAATAGCTCATTGTCAAAGGTAATCTTTTCAGAATTAAAGGCATAAATTACAGCAGCAAATGAAGAAGAAACCATGAGGGGTGATGCATAGTGTTTTGAGTCCAATGGCTCACTCAGTCTGTTTTTGTATAGCATCCAGGACCACCAGCTGTGATGTAGCCCCACCCACAGTGAGTTGGATGCTCTCCCATGAAACATCAGTTAAATAAATGCAGAACAGGCTTGTGCACAGGCAACCAGGTTGGGCACATTTTCACAGTTGTGGTCTACTTTTCCAAAATGGCTTCAACTTGTGTCAAATTGACACAAACTTAGCCAAATTACTTGATCAAATATGTCACTGTTAAATCATAAACTTTCCTTTTCATTTACTCCCAAGATCACATAATATCAATATCACAATATAAAACATACATAACTTTAAAATACCATTTGTCTTTAAAACTTTAGTCTTTTTAAAATATTCAATGTTCCTCTAAAAGTATAAAGTGTCTTGAAAATATTGTCTTGCTCCATATTATTTATGTGCGCCAATAAAAAAATTAATATTATTTTCTTCCTGCTAAGAAGGAAAAACCAGGACACAGTCACAATCTAAGCAAAGGAAAAGCAAAATCAAAGAGTTAAATACTTCAATGTCTAATATCTAGAAAGCACTCTTAATCACAGTCTTCTAGAAGACAAAGGGCATGGTCAGTCAATCACATTTCTCTGGGACTGCTGGTCTCTTAAGCTTAGTCTGTGTTTCTGCTACAACTCTTAACATCCTTGCTAGTCATCCCATGGTGCTGCATTATCCATTACATCTGCTGAACCATCACCAATAGTCTCTGCAGGTCATTCTTCAGCTAATCTGAACCTACCAAGAGGAGCGAAAGCTGAGGCTTTCTCATGACTCATTCCACTCTGGGATTTTCATAACTTCTGAGGCTTAACAGTCATCTATGCTCTCTGTTGGCCAGACTGGTGACGGTATTTTCTCAATTCAGGGTCACTTTTCCAAATGAATTTATTTGTATCAAGTTGGTATAAATCTAGACAGCACACTATATAAGGTCATTTTCTTTACATGTTTTCATATATATATATATACAAATACATATATATATACAAATACATATATATATACAAATACATATATATATATATACAAATATATATATATATATATATATATATATATATATATATATATATGTATATATGGTTAACCTAAGTTTAAAATCATGGCAGTAGTATAAAACTTTATTATAATGTAAAGAGCTCAGTTTTCTAGATGATAGTTGCCATGGACTATTTATGTCAATGAGAGAATACCTTGCACAACCCACTCTTCCACTTAAGTGGACTGTGCCATTGATAAAGTGATTACTATATTTGTCAGCAATTGGAAAGTAATTGCTTATTTGCTTCTAGGTTGTCTTTTGATTTGAAATGATCTAAATTAGTATTGTCAAAGCATTGTACCATTAGACATGGATAAATTAATTCTCTTTGCCTTTAGCCTAATTTGTGTAACTAATTCTGTACATAAGCAAAAGTGGTTTAAAGTGCTGGAATCAAAGCAAGCCGTGAGACAAATTGGCTTTTTCAAACTAAGGACAAAGATTCACAATGTTTAGTTTTTTTCTGAGTAAATGGAAATTTACTCAAAAGTGGTTGGAAAATCTCTGCAGGTGAACTTGTGAGACCTGGCCAATACTGAAGTCAAATCATAATAGAAAATTTCACAAAAAGTTTCTTATAGGCCAAATATGTAGATGATTCTGAATTGGGAATTATTCATCTAAAGCACACACTCTGTTCTGCTTCTATCTGAGGAAGCTCACTTTATAGCTTGCTTTGTAGAGTGAAGCATATTTGTCTTCATTTATCATCATTAGTGAATATGCATTTAAACATAATTTTATTTCTTACAATAAATACAAAATCATTGAATTGATTCTTTACAGGGTCTTTTTACAAAAGCACTTAACCCATCTAGGGAAGATATCTTCATGAGCTTTTTTACCTTAAAGGCACTTTCCTTACTGTTATTTTATTGAAATAATGTGATTTTTAGAAAGGACACTCTAAAATCATAGTTAATTCTAGGATTGTTTTTTGGATCTTGAAAAATGAAGTTGAAGGCTATAATTCAGCTCTAACATGTACTAATTACACTATACACATACATGGATATTTCTACCATATGGAAATATGAGTAGAACTAGGAAATACATGGTTAAAAAGAATTGCAAAATACTTTATAGAAAATAATTAATTTGACTAGATGAAAAATTGATTGACATTGTTTTATATAGCCAAGTCTAATAAATCTTTACAAATTTATAAATTCTGTACTTGTAAATTGTTTTAAACAATTTAATTAATGATTATTCTTCCCTCTCATTGCATGTTTATAGGCCAAACTGTATGAGAAAAAAATTGATATTGAATGCTGGAGAAACGATTCTGAACTTAAACCTGCACTATTATGACTTACAATCGGGTTTATAAGAGCAACATTATTTAGCATGTTTACGTTACTGTTCACATAATGAGGCAACAGCAGCAATTGTGAATTGTCACATATTATGAGGTGTTACTAATTTCCTTTAGATAAGGCATTAAATTCTAGTACAGTTACTTTTATCAAAACTTGAAAACATTGAAACATAATTTTGAAAGAATATATATATACAGTAAACAGCCTCTATTATCTGTCAGTCCATTGTACTTTTTAAAAATGTATTATAAAGTTAAATATAATGAGGCATTTCAATATTTAGCTCAATCAAGTGATTGGACATATATGTTCTTTATAAAAGTCATTATAACTGATGAATAAACATCAGTTATTTTGTAAAATACAATAATACATTTGGATTTGTGTTTAGAAATTCACTGATCTACAAATTTTTCTCATATCAGCATATGAACTATTTTTTCTGTTATATTATTAAATATACTTAAGAATCTTTATAGTGGATACATTGCATAGTTCATGCTCTCTTTTAATTTATTTAAGTACTACATAAAATATTGCAAACTCTAGTTTATATGTTTGTTTCTGCAGGATATGTAGTGATATGTCTGAAACAATTTTATCTGTATACCAGCACAAAATATTCATAAATATTTTAAAATAAATAAGAATGTTTCTCACTGTTGGGGAAAGAAGATATAAGCAATGAAATAGGAAGATTGGAAAACATTCCTGTGATATTGAAATAATATTCAAAGGAGTATCATAAAATAAAGATAATTACTCTTATCTAATGTTTATTTGTATGCCGTGCAGACATATAACTTATGTGTTGGAATGTTTAGTGATTATATGTATATATCTTCTTAGTTGTATTCTGTTTTAATTTTTAGTTTTTAGTTTTTATTTCTTCGTTTGCTTATTTCTGTTTTTCCTTAGTTATATTCTTGAACCCAGGACTGATGTAATCAAGAATATCTTTAACTCTCTTAACCTCTTACTCTTAACTTCTTGTCTTTACTCTCACTTCTTGCTCCCTCTCTTCCCCCTCTCTCCACGTGGCCATGGACACATGGCCTCTACTTTTCTATCTTCTCTCTCTCTCTCTCTTTTCTATAATAAACACCTTAAAACAAAAAAGGAATATCTTATATCCTCTATAAATGAGTATAACCTTTACTTGCACTAAACATGTTTCCGGTAATGTTGGAGATAGAACTCATGGTTTATTGTATTTAAGGCAAGCACTTTATCAATATAGATAACATCCTGAATGCTATCAGACAATTTTTTACTCTTTCTATTCTATATTTTGGCAATGAAAAACTACAATCAATTTTTCAAATGTGATAGCAGTAACACTATTTTCTATGGGTGATATTCAGACAGCTAAACTAGTCCCACTTATGAATATATACTTTAATTTCTATAAGGAAATATTTTGGACAAATATATTGGTCCCTGCTATATCACACACACACACACACACACACACACACACACACACACACACCAATTTTAAAATAGGATTTTCATGCATTCATTTATTAATTTTATTAAACAAAGGTTTTGTATACACTAATATACCTTCGTAAAATTTCCTAGTATTCAAAAATACCCTAAAGAATTAGTGATTAATATATGATTTTCTAGAAAAAGACAAAATTATTAGCATAAAATAGACAGTGAATGAGAGAAAAACAGATTCCAGGGCATACAGTGAGATATGCATAGCAGTATAGAAATAGAATGCAACTAGAAGACTGAGGTTGGAGCCTAGAGAACAGGGTATGAATTCAACCAGAAACACCATGTAGTGAACAGACTGGAAGCATTGATTCCATCAAGGTTTTTGTGTTTAACTTTGGATCTGTGGACTTATGCTTAAGGTTTTCAGCAGGGATGAGAAACTATTTCTATTACAAAATAAATTCTTGAACATGAAAGGAAATATTTCCTTGAAGATTTAAGGCATGACATGGACATTTGTTCTTTTCCTGTAATCTCAGGTTACAGTCAACTGTTAATGCCATCATCATTGTTTATCCAGTACTTTCATAATTCTGAGTTTACATGTTATTTTAAAATATGATCATACTTTTGAAACATTTTACAGCCAACCTAACTGAACATAACACATCGAACAAAGTTTTTTACATTTCTACATAAATATTAAAATATTTTGTGGTAAAGCATTACACATTTACATAATTTTCCATTGCAAAAATGTACATAATAGTATTGTAGTTTGCCTAACACTTGTGTTATGTTAATTAAGTCTTCAAAATTACACTAGAGTCGGCACATAAAACACTGAGGGTCTCTGCTTCCAGTTGGATTTGATTGGTAAATAAAGTCTCCAGAGGATAATAGTTGGGCAGAGGGACAGAGAAAGTAATTTTATGATTCCCAGGCAAGGGATCAAGGAAGGAGAAATGAACCACCATGCTGGTAAAAGAGTCACCATGCTTGTAAAAGTGTAGCCGCCACACCTGAGAGGTGAAGGACAGAGAGACAGCTAACACGTAAAGTTGTGGACATAGAGACAGAAAACATGTAAGAGCCAGGGAAGCATGCCCCAGATGGCCCCCTGACTAGGTCCCGACAGCAAAGATTAAATATAGATTTTAGTAAGTAATGACTCAGGAATATTGGAGCAGATTTTGTTAACCATGTAGAAGTTTAGGAGTGGCCCAGCCATTGAGCTGCTCAAGACATATCAAAATATAACTCTGTGAGAGTATGTGTGTGTGTGTGTGTGTGTGTGTGTGTGTGTGTGTGTGTGTGTATTTTTCATTCAACAACCCAGAACACTGGGGCAGGTAGCAAGGCCACTGGCTCCGGGTCTGTTTGAATAGAGATTAATTGGAAACTACTTCACAATGCAACCAGTTTAGAAATATATGTTGAATCCAAAAGGTATTTTTTATTCACCTGTGATATTATTTAAATTTGAAACAAAATAACATTTAAATATAAATGATGTGTGATAATATTCATGGATGCATCAATATAAGAATTAAAAGAAATTTGAAGCATCAACATGACTATATACTGGAGAGATTCAATATGATTCATTTACAGTTTTGATAATTTCAGAAAAAAAAATAAAGGAAAATTAAAGAGCCTAAATTTGTTACACCTAAAACCATCTTCATCATATAAATTCCAGTGGAGTATGCTTCTCTATATAAATGCACATTTGTTGCCTAAATTTTAAAGAAAACCATTTCTTTGTCTTTTTTAACCTTAATTATCTGATATAATTTATAAAGGAATCATATTGATTTGTATATAGATAGTTAAAAATTTCAATAAAAGGGAGAATTTGCCTTCTATATACAAAGCAACAATTATATATTTAAGTATGAACTCTGGGAAGTTCTGGGAGATATGTCTATTAATGTAAGTTATGTGCTGGTAAAAATCAAGCAAAGAAAATGCAAGGGAATGATTAATATAAGATGTTTAAGGAGAGAGATTGGATTCTGGAAAAACTTATCTCAAAGGTTTAATAGAGAATATCTTCAAGATTCATAGTGCTCTTCTACTGCAACAGTACACCCATGGCCTTCCTCTCTTGGAAGACTATATATTTCCATTATTTTAACTTTTCATGAATTCTTACATTTATTTTCATGAAGCTAGTTTTTATTTCTTGGTATGTTTTAGTTAGAGTTATCTGAATATTTAAATTTTGAATAAAGTGAATGAAGAATGAACAGTAGATTTAGTGCTCTGGCTTTAATATTAATGAACATTTGATCTAGTTATTGCAATCAAAACATATCTTTGGATCTGATTGTAATCACTTTAACTAGGGTAGTCTTGATAGCAAATAAGTCTCATCAAATACAGAGAGGCAAACTAAAATGAGTGTATTATACTGAAGATCAAATTAATCTTAGAGTACTATATGCTACCATGTGTAATGAGAAGTCAATAAGAACTTTATTTTTTACAGTCAACCAATAGAATTTCCTTTCTTTAATAATACAGAATACTGTAGGTTGTAAATAGTTAAATTTATTGGGGATTTATTTTGTTGATGCTACAGGATCAAGATAGAGGAATAATTTTTGAAAATCCCCTACCTAAAATGTAAGTGGAACAACATTTACACAGTTCCAACAAACTGTGGAAGCAACAGGAAGATTCACAAACCAACCTGAAATATGCTTTGGTTGATGTTGAGAATCTAGTAAGTCAGTACTTAATAAAATATTAACATCTTTGAAATGTAACTTTCCAGGTACAATATATATATTAAATCTATCAAGTTTACTCAATCATTTTCTTCTCATTATTTTGGTTATTTGCCTAATCCTGAATGGCCATGTGGAAGAGAGTATGACATGTTTTCCCACTTCTGGAACTCTTATGGACCTCCATGAAGTTGACTATTGCTAGTTTTAAAGTTTGTTTGTATAATTTACTTTATGTTGTTCCTACAGGAAATATTCTCCCAAGCAAAGGCTATCGGGGAATATCTTCTCTGACAAGGTTAATGACTCCATAATAATCAGAGACAATCAAGTCCTGGAAGTAAGGTTGTGTCTATATCTTTAGCAAAAATGTTGATGCTATGGCCTTTAAAGGTGTTGTAAATAACTTTAAAAATATGAGTTCAAGAATGTATAATTTCTCAACTATTCAAAATATAAAGATACTATGTGAATCATATGAGGAGCTTCAGAGACCTAAAAAAATCACGAGGCAGTTGCATGATAAGCCAGCTTATCAAAAAGAGACTAAGGGAGGAGATACAGAGATTTGGACAGTGGTATCCCTTTGCAATATTCCCTCCATCTAAAAGTACTGTCTGTGCTTACAAAGGCAGGCTAATTTCTGAATTCATTTGTAATGTTAAAATAAAATATGCTTGCTGTCTTTTTCTAAGAATGAGGCTTTGGTCACAGAATTCCAATTCATGGAATAATCAAAAGGATACCTGGAGTAAACAGCTAAATTTAAATGTAAATAAGAAATGGGCCTCAGTCTGGGAGAGCTGAGCTATGTGGATGAGCTCTCTGGAGAACTCCACAGAAAGCTGTCTTGAGCAGAACATAGGCTATCAGCTTGTACCCCATGATTGACTTCCAGTCTTTTTTTGCCAAACTCAAACAGTCCTGCTCTCAGGAATCCCAGTACCAGCTGTGGCTGGTCCTTGGCACTTACCCATTTCCTGCTTATCCACTTCCTGCTTACCCATTTCCTGCTTACCCATTTCCTGCTTATCCACTTCCTGCTTATCTACTTCCTGCTTATCTACTTCCTGCTTATCTACTTCCTGCTTATCTACTTCCTGCTTATCTACTTCCTACTTATCTACTTCCTGCTTATCTACTTCCTGCTTATCTACTTCCTGCTTATCTACTTCCTGCTTACCCACTTCCATCGTATTCATATCCTCCTTGTCCAACCTGTTACAGAATTCCTGCTTCCAACTTTAATTTTGTCTCCTAAATGGGAAGACAATTCAAATTTGATTAACTTATTTTTCATATTAAATATTAATATTATATATAAATGAAGAACCTTTGTATTATTCATTGCTATTCTAAATGAGTAGAAAACAATCCTGACCTGGTCTATATTTCTAGAGTAGAATAATAAAACTAGACCTCTATAGCCTTTATTACTAACTTTTTTACTAACAGTAAAATTTAGGTTAATTTTCTTTAATAGTTAATAAAGTAGTTATAAGTTTATATAATTACTATCTTTAACACTAGTTTAAGTTATGAAAAGTAAACACAACTCTTAGGGAGAAGAGACTATCTTAAGGGTAGTTATCTATGGCAAATAAATCAGTAATCAAAGCTGAAATTAACATATTTATGTGTTTTTAATAGAATGAAAGAAAAGTAAGATCAGTGCGTCACATATTTTTAACAATGTTGTATTATTATGACATATAAATTCTTCATGCCCAATTCTTTTACTTATAAACAAATACTTGAATGGTGAATATTCTTAGATAAAACAATAATAAAATTTGCCACTACTCAGCTCAGTTTAGATTTTTATACACTGAAATTATCATTGTTTGAAAACACTGTAATTTGAGTTTTGAGTTAGTTTAAATTAAAAACAAGTCATAGTAACCATATTATATTGTATAAAACAAACTCAGAACAACACAGCCACCATACATAATATTGTGGGTTTTTTTGGGGGGGGAGAGGGGGTTCTGATTACTTTTGGACAGTAGTAAGGAAATGGTTTTTAATGGCTTGGGAAATATTTAGTCAAAATGGGCCTTATTGCAATGGGCGAGATTTCTTCTGGTGGAAACTGAATGATTAGAAGCAAGCAATGTGGAAAATTCAGCCTTGCTTTTAGAACAATTTCATGGACCATTGCCCAAGAAGCCTAGGAAACTGAAGTAGGTAACTGGGAACTAAAGTGTGTATACGTGACTATAATAAGGTCTGTATACAGAGATAATGGTGATGGGTTCAGAGTGTAGTCAGTTGTCAATATATCAATGCCTACTTGATTGAAAACTCCTCTTTCTTAACTACCTCACTCCATTTT
This sequence comes from Mastomys coucha, assembly GCF_008632895.1. Classification (NCBI taxonomy): domain Eukaryota; kingdom Metazoa; phylum Chordata; class Mammalia; order Rodentia; family Muridae; genus Mastomys; species Mastomys coucha. The sequence goes on along the minus strand of NW_022196905.1, from coordinate 72,453,896 downwards.
CCCCTCTCTTGTGTTTCTCCTCCACTATCCCCTCCTCCTCCCTCCCCTCCCATTTTTCTTCTTCTCTCCTACATTTTGCCATCCTCCTTCTTTGGCCCTGTCTCCAATATATTTTTGCTTTTCTGCTCTCTTATATATCTTTCTCTCTGAAAGTCTTGAAATGAATTTGGGATATCATCATGGTGTAAAACATATATTTGTCAAAATAATTTCTTTATGGTTTAGCCTCTTACTAACTGATGAGAAACTTACTTTCTGTTTATATTTCCTTTTTCATGACCTCTTATTGTTTGTCAAAATGCCACCATATTTTCAAAAACTGTGAAATATATTCATCTCATATTTTTCATTTTTCTGGTAAATTTGCATAAAGCAAGTGTGTTTCAAGAGTATAATTGCACTTATATTCATATCAGCCCCTATACATTTTGCTTAAATATGCTTTCCACACTGGTGAAAAAGAAGCGCTATTTGCTTCCAGTTTGGTGCTAATGTTCGTAACTAACGTTCTAATAAAGATTGTAAGCAAATAAATTGTACTTCCTAGGAGTCAGGTGAAGTACAATAACATTTTATGCAAAAAAAGCCAAAAAACAAAAAACAAAAATAAAAAAACAGGCCACTGAGCGTTAAACCTGGAAAGGAGAAGACTCTATGTCTTATAATTCTTGAGTATTTGGGGATTTGTGCATCTCCCTTATTGTACACTTAATATAATTTCAGGTTATTGATCTCTTTTTATAGTCTTACCCTATGTTCTTAAAATGGCTAATCTTAAGTTGTGATTATAGCATTTTTTCACAGAATTCTGACCGGGAAGCAAAATATTTAAGAAGTATCATTCTTCTTTGAAAAATTCAAAAATCCCTATGATTTGTCACTGAAATATTTTATGAGTAATGGAGGATATATCTTTCCTGAGAGTAGAATTCTAAATCTCTCTCTCATTCAGTTCACTGTCTCTCCTAGGAACTACAACCGAACTCCTGATGTTCCTTGTGAACAAGATTGCTCATTGGGTGGTCCGGGTTCCAGGCCTGTCCCTCGACTGGGCCCAGGCTACCAGGACAGCCCACTGCCCCCCTCCTCACTGCCTTATACCAAGTTTATTATTATGTTCTCAAATTTTAAATATATATATATATAATTTAACACTATATTTACCACCTAAGACAGACAAGAGAGAGTCAAGAAAGTGAGAGAACAAACGATGGATACTGAGCCAGAAAAAAGTGAGAGAATCATTTTCTTCTTAATCTCGTAATTTATTTATATAACATGATTCCCCTCTCGGTCCCCCTGACACTGTTCCTCCCCAACTCCCCTTCACCTCAAAGAGGATGTCGCACCCCAAGTTTGTCCTATCGTTTATATCAAATCTCTTTAGGATTAGTCATATCCTCTACCACCGAGGTAGCCCTCTTCTACACATGTGCTGGGGACCACAGGTCAGTCCCTGTACACTCATTGGTTGGTAGCTCAGTCTCTGGGAGCTGCCAGGGGTCCAGGTTAGTTGATACTTTTGGTCTTCCTGTGGGATTGCCAATGCCTTCAAGGACTTTAATCCTTCCCTGAATTTTCCATAAGGGTCCCCATCTTCTGTCTAATGGTTTGCTATGGGTATCTACATCTATCTCAGGTGCTGGGTAGAGCCTCTCAAAGAACAGCTGTTCTAGGTTCCTGTTTTCAATCACAACATAGAATCATTAAATAGTGTCAGTGATTGGTGCCTGCCCATGGGATGGGTCTCAAATTTGCCCAGTCACATATTAGCCATTCCTTCAGTTTCTGCTCCTTCTTTGTCCGTGCATTTCTTTTAGATAGGGCCAATTTTGGTTCAAAGGTCTTGTAGGTAAGTTGCTGTCTACATCCCTCCACTGGGTAGGGCGCTATCTGGTTATGGGAGGTGGTCTCTACATATTCCATATCCTCACTGTTTGGCTTTTCAACTAAGGTCACCCACATTCAGTCCAGAGACCCTTCCCCACTCCAAACTTTGAAGTTTCAGAGATTTTCTCCATTCCTTAACCCCAGAAGCTGCATATTCAATCTCCTGGCTCTGTGGTCCAATCTTCTGACTCTCCCCATACATGATACTAACCCCCCTATTATAACCACTCCCTTCTGACACCCACCTCTTTCCCTCCGGATTCCATGACTATTTCATTTCCCCTTCCAAGTGGGATTCAAGCATCTTTAATTCAGCTTTCCTTCTTGTTCTTTGCATCTGTACTGTGTATCAAGGGTATTCAAAAATATGTTTTGCTAGTATTTTATCAGTGATTACATACAATGCATATACTTTAGGGTCTGGGTTATTCAATTAGGGTGACATTTTCTAGTTCCACCTATTTGCCTGCAAAATTCACAATGTCATTATTTTTAATAGCTGAATAATATTCCATTATATAAATGAACCACATTTTCTGTATCAATTCTCCTATTAAAGGACATCGTGGATGTTTCCAATTTTTGACTAATGTGAATAAGGCTGCTATGAACACAATAGAGCTTGTGTCCTTGAAGTATAGTGAGATATATTTTAGGTATATGCACAGGAGTAGTATAGCTGAGTCTTAAGGTAAAGTATTTCCAATTTTATAAAAAATCACCAGTATGATTTCTAGAGTAGTTATATAAGTTTGCAATCCCACCAGCAATGGAGGAGTGATCCCATTTCTCCACATCCATACCGGTATGTGCTGCTACTTGAGGTTTTGTGTGTGTGTGTTTGTGTGTATTTTGTTTTTGTTGTCATTTTGTTGTTGTTGATTTGGGTTTTTTTGTTTGTTTGTTTTTGGATTTTATCTTTGCCACGCTGATTGGGGTAAGGTAGAATCTTAGGGTAGAGATTTGCATTTCCCTAATAACAAAAGAAGTTGAAGATTTCTTTAGATGCTTCTCAGACATTTAAGATTCCTCTGTTTAGCTCTGTTTAGCTCCATACCAATTTTATAATTGGATTTTTTGATTTGTTAGAGTCTAACTTTTTGAGTTCTTTATATATTTTGGCCATTAGCCCTTTGTTGGATGTAGAATTGGTGAAGATCTTTTCTCAATCTATAGGCTGATATTTTGTCCTATTGACAGTGTCCTTTACTTCACAGAAGCTTTTCAGTTTCATAAGGTCCCAATTATCAATTGTTGATCTTAAAGCTTGAGCCATTGTTGTTCTTTTCAGGAAACTTTCCCTGTGCCAAGGTGCTCAAGGCTATTTTCTACTTTCTCTTCCATTAGTGTCTTAGTCCAGGTTCTTCTTCCTGTGCAAACATCATGACCAACAAATAAGTTGGAGAGGAAAGGATTTATTCAGCTTGCATTTCCACATTGCTGTTCATCACTAAAGGAAATCAGGACTGGAACTCAAGCAGGTTAGGAAGCAGGAGTTGAAGCAGAGGCCAAGGAGGGATGTTATAATACCTGCTTCCTTCTTCTGGTTTGTTCAGCTGGCTTTCTTATAGAACCCAAGTTTACCAGCCCAGGGATGGTACCACCCAAAATAGGTCCTCCTACACTTGATCACTAATTGAGAAAATGCCCTACAGTTGGATCTCATGAAGGCATTTCCTACAGGGAGGCTCCTTTCTCTGTGATAACTCCAGCTTATGTCAAGTTGACACACAAAACCAGCCAGTAAAATTAGATTCAGTGTATCTAGTTTTATGTTGAGATCCTAGATCCACTTGGGCTTGAACTTTTTGCAAGATGCTATTCAGTCTTCCACATGCAGACTTTCAGCTGAAGAAGCTTTCTTTTTTTTCCTTATTTTCTATTGTATGATTTTTGAATTATCACAATAAGATTGAGGACAACTTTGGTACAATTCTGAAGATCTCTGACTATGAAAGTTCCTTTAAAATAACAGCTAGCAAACATATTTATATTCATGTGAATTTAAATGACCTTAAAGTATAGAAAATAAAATATAAGATTTATAAATTAGTCCTCAAGAATTAAAAAACATGGATCTATAAATATGTAGAACTATTTATCCTGAATTATAGGATTTATGTGTATTAGTATTTTATGTTTTACTTTGGTTGTTGTTTTAAAGATAAAATACAAACAATGTTTCCCACAGGACTATACTGCTATAGTTAAGAAGGTTAATACAAACTCTGTGAATTAAAGTTATGTATGGGTAGATTTATTGTTATTTACATTTTTAAATCTAAAATGCATTGCAGAGATGGATGTTAATGGTATGACTTCTCATTGTTGTTTCTGCTCTCAAAACAGTGATGATATTAAATTTTTCTCTGTTATTATATTTTTATAATTTCCTTTCTTGTATAGAACAGATTTGGCTTCTCAAAAGTCTGTACATATGTAGATCTGGCTGTAATTTTCTGTTGCTGTCATTTTACCCCTGAGGACTCAGCAGTAATGTTAAGGAAATCATAATGATAAGACAAAACATCACTTAGGCTAACATTATTTCCAATAACATCATTGGTTTGCATTTATTTCAGCACAAAGTACATTCTGTTGGGTAGAACCTCTTTATATCCTTTCTTATTGGGTTCAGATAATTTCTGCCTGCTACATTCTTTTCTCATTCCATTTAACTAGATGTTCTATTGAGCCAATCAGCACACAGATCACACTATTCTTTGGCTCCTAAATATAAGGTAGGTTTTTTTTTCTATAAGTTTATTTTAAATTTTTTTCTTTTAAATTTTGTGTTCACTTTATACTCATAATAAACCAGGGGTGGCTGAGAGAGGAGTTCTTGTATCTAGTATATGCATGTTCTCACTGATTTTTCTTGCAGTACTCTTTGGAAAATCTTTACACTAGACTATTCAATCTGAGATCTATGCAGAACAGAAGAACAGATGACTGGTTTTTTATTCTGTTTCTAGATTCTAAATCAGAATCTAAACCATAGCCTATCACTAATTATCAAATACTAATTATCAAAAGCATTTTATATGCTTGAATGTTATATGAGATTATGTCAAACAATAATGGGTTTGTCCAGGGAGTAGTGCTATTTTACTTTTACTAACAACACTGAAGCTCCTTGTTCTTATATTTTCTGAAGGTGTATTTACAAATTAAAAAATAACATTGTTTAAATTGTGATCTTGACATTGTATTTTGCATTTCATATATTTTTAGTTCTACCTGACAAATGATATAGACACCTCACTGCCCAGACCTGTAGCATTCATCTTGTAGGCATCTCTTCTTCAACCCTCCCTCTATTTCCTGAGGACAGGTGGACACTGATACAGAATCTGCTTTCTTCCTTGCTCTCAGCCTTCCCTTCTAGACCACTCTCTACTGTGTCATTTACCAATACTTAGAAATATTTTCTCTCGGAGAACCCCGGTGGTCACATGTTCTGGAACTGAGGTAGGTGATTCCCACAATATTTCCTATTCTCTATCATGATAACTCCATTCTCTTGACAAGTCCCCTGACAGCCTGCTGGCAGCAGTTCATTCTATATCCACTCCATTCATGGAAGACTCTAACTCTTGGCAGATATGCATCATCCCTCTAGCCCTTTCATCCTGGTATCTCCAGACTAGTCTTTGTCTTATTGTAATATACCAGCCGGAACCCTTCATCATATCATACCTCCAATTAACTGGGTAACCAAACACTTGATGTGGAGAGGATTCATCTCTGTTATTCTCCAATACCTACCAACCCACAAAAGCACTTTGTTCCAGTAACACAGAGCTATTAAACTTCCTTGTGATGAAAATTTCTTTAAATGTTTCTCAAACTTTGTGTTTCATCATTTGATAATTTTCTACTTAGTTCTGTACCACATTTTTAATTTAGTTATATTTTATTTTTTTAGATATTTATATTTTATATACTAATATTCTAACAATAATAAAATTGGTAAAGACCTTTTCCAATTTTGTTGCCAGCTCCTTTGTCAAAATGGTGTCTTTGGCATACAGCTTTTCAGTTCCATGAGGTCCCAGCAATATATTGATCTTTGTGCCTCTGATACCAGTGTCTTGTTCAGAAGAACATGTGTGTGTGTGTGTGTGTGTGTGTGTGTATGTGTGAATGTGTGTATGTATGCATGTAAATGGATAGCACTAGGAAAAATATCCTGAGGTAACCCAGATTTCATTTTCTCTTATAAATGGATATTAATTGCTAAGCATTAAATATGCATCCTGTATTCGGTATAAGCCCAGACATAAAATATAGAGTAATGGGTTGGTATGAATTAGCCTATACCCCAAGGGAGGAGAAATATATCTTTGTGGAGAGACAGGGAGAGACCTAACTGGTGTTATAAGAAATAGAGGACAAGCAAGGAAGTAAGGGAGGGAATATGGGAAGGGGCATCTAACAATTGAAGGGTTTAAAAGGATTCTGATTACTAAAGAAATATTGTAAAATATTTATGTATATGAAGAAATTCATGTGGAATCAAAAATAATCAGGGAAATAATAACCCATCTAGGCATCTTTCAACACCGTGTGAAACCTCCAGTGCCAGGAATTGATTACATCTACTGAGTAGTTGCCCAAAGGGGCCCTATGGAACATCCCAAGCAATGCAGACTAGAGCTTTTGCTTGCTGTTCAAAAACAGATGATAATGTCCTATTCCTAAAAACAATACTTAACTTATCTCATTTAAAATAGAAGAGCCCAGCTGGTGACTAACTAGAGCTTTCGCTACTGAATAGTGTTTATATTTCTAGAAGATACCCTTCAGCCTTGCTATATTATCTGCTACCTGCAATTTTTGAGAGTAATAAACCACTCTCTGATAGGATTTAAGTACACTCCATGATGGGGAATCCACATCTGATACTGTTCAGATGGCCAAGAACCTAAGAACAGATAGACCATGGCTCTAGGAGAAAATCAAGTATCATTTTCAGGCTAAAGGAATATTACAAAAAATCTTCCAATAACATTTTTCCATATATATCAGTGTCTCCCTCAGTAAACATCAAACAGAGAAATATCTTCTAATAAGTGGGAAGTAACATAGTGATCCACAGCTAGGTAATATCCAATGTGAAAGACTTTGGAACACCCAGTTGTAAATGGGATGTCTATACCAAACATCTTCCTCTGAGATCAGGGAGTTATATTGAAGAGGAAATAGAAAGAAGTAAAACCCAGAGTATATTAATGACATTAAATAAACAGTATCTTCCACAGACAACAGGGCTAATGAACAAATGAATTCCCAGAGACTAGGACACAGGGCCTTCAGAGTTTCAAGGGAGGAAGGGACCTGGCAGTGATGGGAGAAGTAGATATGTATCCCCTTTCTTGACCAAGAACAAATTTCTCTTGACATCTGCTCACAAAGGAAAATCAATGTTGTCCAATGGAATCTCAGTTGGCATAAAAATCATGTTTAAGCATAACATCCATATCTAGCAGCTGATGTCCCAAATAAAATGAACTCAAGGGTAGTTCTGTATATTATTTGTCTCATACTGTTTCTATTTGACTTTTTTTTGTTTGTTTATTGGTCTTTTGCCTTTATGGCATGGTTTCTGATTTTGTGTTTTTATTTTTATTTGTTTTTGTGTATGTATATATGTGTGGTTGTGTGCATGTTCTGTTTTGTATTCTGGTTTGTATGCTTTTTGTTTGCCTGTTTATTTTCTAAAGTAAAAGAGCAAGAAGAAGTGGAGTTGTAGCCATGGGGAAGTGGGAAGAATCTTAGAGAAATTAAAGAATCTTATCCAATTGTATTATATAACAATTTATTTTCAAAGGCTCATTGTCTCAATTTGGTTTAGTTTGAACAACACATGTAGCTATACTTTGCCTAGATGAGTAAGCCTTCTGGGTGTTGTTTTCTCCTTCTTAAAATGTATCAGGATTCTAGTACATACATACATATGATTCATGTAAATATCAAATTATGCTTTTTCTGAATTAATGTTTTTTCCAAATTCTATGTTTTTAATCTATGGAAGTACATCTAACTATATTTCATACAACATTCCTGGTATGTCTACTCATAGTCTGGTTGACACAATAATAGATATAAGTGGATGTCATTTCTCTTGGAGAAGTTATGTAATGGTATTTATAGGGACATATAAATACATTTCTAAAATCTCCATGATTGATTCTTCTACATAAAACATGGAAATCCAGTCAATGTGAAATAATATTTTTGTAAGCTCTCTGTGTTTAGTAATTCTCTTTCCTCCTCTTTCTATCACTGTGGGGATATTTACATGAAAATGGTTTTCTGTTGCAAAGAGTTCATCTGTTCCTGCGGCTTATTTCTCACCTGAAGTCACAATTCTCTGAATATACATTATAATCATCTCTGTGTAAGCCAATTTCAGTGTCACACTCAGAGGATTATGCCTTCAACTGAGAAATAAACAGCAGGGGCTGACAAAATTTAAAAACCAAATGCCCCATTTTATGGAAATGCCCCAATTAATAAAAATACAATTGAAAAGAAACATTTTAAGTTACATATCAGCAGAATTATCTCTCAACAGGTTTTTTTTTTAGTACTTTTTTCAGTGTTCTTTGTAGCCAAGCTAGTTAAACCTTGGTTATTCACTGTTAATTATGCCAGATGTCTTTTTATCCTTCTGTTTGTGTTTAGCATTCTGTCCCAGTTCTATCATTTTTAATTATGTAAAGCTTTTGTGCTAAGATTCATATAGAAGTAGTAACTCCTCGCTGTAATTTATTGATAGCTAGGAATAAAGTGAGAAGGGAACAGATGGTCAGACACTGCATTGTGGACTCACATGGAGAGCCAGATAGACATTAAATATCTCAGTCTATTAAAAATCATGATCCGCGTTGACTTGCAGTTCCACTTAACTTTATATATTGGCTTGTCTATGATGTCACCATTTATGACCACTTAAGAAGCAATCTCATAACTTTGCATTCATTTCAGTCTAATTTCTTTATGAGAGTTTTAGTATGAAATATACACAAAATGTTGATTCACTGTGTTTTCTTCATTATTGCTATTAGATGAACACCAAACAAAATGCTTTCTGAAATGATAAAGTTTTATTTTTTTGTTACTAATTAAGTTAATTAACATTGATTCACTACCTAATATTCATAGACCAAGCATAATGAGGTGATATATTTATAGAATTTAAATGAGAAATACTTAAGTAAATTTTAGAGTTTTATAAAACATATTTGCTTTGGTAGAGAGACATAAAAGTATATAGGAGCCAATTCTAGCATAACTAACCAGAAAGAGTACCCAGTCTCAGGATGTCTCAGGATCTGTTTTTTTTTTTTTTTTTTTTTTTTTGTGTGTGTGTGTGTGTGTGTGTGTGTATTTTGGTAAGATCAGGATTTTCTACTTAGAGAAGTCTATTGACAATAAGTGAGGAAATATGGATGAAAGGAAAGATGTTCAATGTAAAATAAAAGCACAATCACATAATGTAAAATGGGTATTCAGAAAAATAATTGTCAATAATTCTAATAATTCTACAAATATAGTATGCATATGACTAGAGAAATGCTTTTAGAAATTCGCATTTCATGGAGCAAGTCTGATCTCAGTACATCTTTGTTTTGAGTTGCCAGAATTTGCTTAAACTTTCTGCCTATGAACTCTGAAACACAAAGGATACTTAAAAAGGGTGCAGAGCTGTGCTAGGTGAGACATCACACTGTTGGAGCAAAGAAATCATGCATGGGTCATGCACTATCGAAATCATTGTGAGTATGTCAACATTCAATAAGAAGGAAGACAATTAAATAAATAAAATAAAATTAAAGAATGTTTAGTAATGAAGTAATAGTAGTTTTGCCTTTTTTAAAATTTCCGTTTTACTATCATAAGTCAACTATGAGCTAAAATGTTTCTGACAGAAACTGTATGATAAAAAGGAGACTACAGATAGAACACATCTCTTTAATAGAGATCCTAACCAAGTCCAGATGGTCATTGACAAGAGAAGCAATAATATAGACCAACCAAAGAACATTTTCAGGCTGAACCTTGGCCTCCCTGCACATATATAGCAGATATGCAGCCTAGTCTTTATATGGGTCCTGAACAATTGGAGCAGGGCCTATCCCAAAAGCTGTTATCTGTATGTGAGCTATGTGCTTCTAGCTGGGCTGCCTTGTCTGACCTCAGTGGGATAGGATGTGTCTAGCCACACAAAGACTTGAAGTGCAAGGTTGGGGTGGTGGATATCAAGTGGGGGGGGTCCTCACCCACTCAGAGAAGAACTGGAGGGGAATATGAGGGAAGGACTGTTGGAGAAGGTGACCTGGAGGGGGTTAGTGAATGGGATGTAAAGTGAATAAGTGAAAACAAAATTAAATTAAATTTTAAAAAATAATGCATAATGTTATACATATACATAAGGGTATTTAACAACAATTAATTAGAAAAGTTACCATGAATGTTCCAGAAAGTATATATTTGTAATTTGGTAATCTCAAAAGGGATGGGGCTTATGGGATTTATAGTTATTATTAATAATAACAAATGACAAAAGCTAGTCTAACTGAAGATGAAGAGTACAAAAACTGGCAAAATAAAACTGTAAACAATATTTTGAGGTTTTTGTCTGTAGCTCTAAGCATATTAAAAAAGTGGATAGTTTTGCAGCATGTCAAGTAGGTAGACCATCTCTGTATCAGTAAAGAGTATGAACTTTGCTTCCCATGTGATGATATGTATAATATTCATTCCTTTTTTAAGTATTTTCATCATCATGGGTGAGGGAGTGTTGAATGAACCTTAAATGTTTCTATAGAAAGAACAGCAAAACAGCTTACTGAATTTTTCAATGAAATTATCATTGAAATGATTTTCTGAATAGCTTTTTGGTGCAAAATTTAAAACGGAACAAAGATTTCCCACTTACGTAAGGCATATTAAGAATATAACACTTCTTTCTCCACAGTATAGTAAACATGAGCATAGGTACAAGAGTCAAGCATAAATAGACTATGTTGTATAAAGCAGAAGCATGCATTTGAATTCAGGAAGCAAATAGTCTTTTATTTGTTTACTTTTATTGGTTTTTTTACTATAACCTCTTTTGTCAAATTATATACTCAATTTCCAATATTATTTTTATAATGAATAATATTTCCAAAATAGAAGATACATTCTAACAATATTAAATCAATTATAAAACATTGTAGGTACCAGTTTTCCACTAAGAAAGTAGTCCCCCAAAAGCAGAAAAATACATAACTAAAAGAATACCTGAATAACTGAAATCAAGGTGTGCAAATGAAATGTTGTACACTTTGATATACATTTACCTAAAGCCATTGCATTACCTATATTGATTTTGTATTCAAATAAATATATGTATTATATCTAATATCCAAAATATGTGAAAAAATTGGCTTATTTATAAGAATCATTATTATCGATGTTGTTTTTAGTAGCTGAATGAAGTGGAAATTTCTGGTTTCTTTGGAAATTCAGTTGTGTCATATTTTTCTAGAAACTCATATGAGAGTATATTTTATTAAGCCACCTGGTGTTTGTTTGAATGCAACCTGGAAAAGAGGCATAGGGTGTTTTGCTAGAGTGCAAACTTGAGAGAATGTGATGCTAGGAAAGGTTATAAATATATCCCGAAGGCACATGTGCCATTTCTTTGCTGAAGCCGGTCTTCACTAATGATGCTAGATGGTATCGGTATGCCTTACCATTCTTTGTTGGTCATCACTTGTCATGACTTCATAGAGAAAAATGCATCCCAAAACACACCAAGAAACAAACAAACAAACAAACAAACAAAACAAACAAAAAACAAAAAACAAAAACCTTCTGGAAGTTTTAGGAGCTTCTTGCCACTTCTGGAGATTCTGAGCAATTGGCAGAGCCTTGTAGTTTCTTCTGGATCTACATGCCATGGCTGATTCATGAATCAGGTTTGCAAGTGGATTGAGTTGCTGCTGCTGATTTTGTGAACTGAACTGCCAATATTCTGGAAACAAGGATTCTATTTGCACCAAAGAAATATTTATAAACAAGTTCACATCCTTTTCCTTTCCACTACCTCTGATGGGTGGTAGGCTAGAAGGAATGGTAATTCGTGTAAGGACCCTTATTAAAAGTAGGTTCTGAAAAATCTATGCCTGCACCTTAAGCTTATGGAACAGACATACAAGTGTGTATAACATATACTAAAAATCTGTTCTACTCAATGCTACCTAAATTCAAATTTTTACTTTATTTCTTTTTAAATAATAAAATACTCAAAAAGAACATTCCTTTCTCCTTTTCTAAATTGAAGAAAATAATCACTATAAATGAATGCATATAACAGATAGAGATGTATCTGATTATATATCTGAAAACTCTTGTAAAATAGTTATAATTATGAGAATACAGGAAGTTTTTTCTTTAACAATAAAGATGAAAAATGCCCATATTGGAAATAACTTCAGCCCTTGGATAAATTACTGCTGTTCCCTTGAGTTCTAGATGTGTATAGTGATTATTATCTCATGTTTCCAAATTGCTGGTAATAAAAACAATGCTAGAGATACATTTATACAAGTGATCATGCATATTAGTGACTTTTTTTAGATATTTTCTTTATTTACATGAAAATTTCTCTTTTTCCTATTTCCCCTCCAAAAACAAACAAACAAACAAACAAAAACAACAAGAACCAACCCCTGTTGCCTCCCCCCTCCCCATGCCTGCCACCCTACCCTCTCCGACTTCTTGGCCCTGGCATTCCCCTACACTGGGGCACAGAACCTTACAGGGCCAAGGTCCTCTCCTCCTATTGATGAACGAATTTGCAATCCTCTACTATACACATGCTGTCAGAACAATCAGACCTACCATGTGCAGTCCTTGATTGGAGGTTGAGACCCTGGGAGCTCTGAGGGTGCTAGTTAGTTCATATTGTTGTTAGTCCTAAGGGGCTGCAAACCCCTCAGCTCCATAGATCTTTTCTCTAACTCCTTCATTGGGGACCATGTACTCAGTTCAATAGATGTCTGTGAGCCTCTACATCTGTATTAGTCAGGTACTGTCAGAGCCTCTCAGAACATAGCTATATTTAGGCTGGCTTGTCCTTCCTTCAGTCTCTGCTCCATAGTTAACCTCTGCACCTCCTTCCATGGGTCTATGGTTCCCATTTTTAAGAAGGAATGAAATGTCCACCTTTTGGTCTTCCTTCTTCTTGAGTTTCTTGTGGTTTGTGGGTTGTTCTTCCTGTATTCCTAACTTCTGGGAGAATAACCACTTATCAGAGAGGGCATACCATGTGTGTTCTTTTGTGATTAGGTTACCTCACTCAGGATGATATT
>NW_022196905.1:72436665-72439550 GCF_008632895.1 Mastomys coucha | reverse complement strand
TCCTTTGTCAAAGATCAAGTGACCATAGGTGTGTGGGTTTATTTCTGGGTCTTCAATTCTGTTCCATTAATCTACCTGCCTGTCATTGTACCATGAAGTTTTTATCACAATTGCTCTGTAGTACAGCTTAATGTCTGGGATTGTGATTCCACCAGAGGTTCTTTTATTGTTGAGAGTAGTTTTGGCTATCCTGGGTCTTTTGTTGCTCCAGATGAATCTGCAAATTGCTCTTTCTAAGTCTGTGAAGAATTAAGTTGGAATTTTGATGGGGATTGCATTGAATCTGTAGATTGCCTTTGACAAGATGGCTATTTTTACTATATTAATGCTGCCAACCCATGAGCATGGGAGAACTTTCCATCTTCTGAGATCTTCTTCAATTTCCTTCTTCAGTGACTTGAAGTTCTTGTCAAAAGATCTTTTACTTGCTTAGTTAGAGTCACACCAAGGTATTTTATATTATTCATAACTATTGTGAAGGGTGTTGTTTCCCTAATTTCTTTCTCTGCCTGTTTATCCTTTGTGTATAGGAAGGCTTCTGATTTGCTTGAGTTAATTTTATATCCAGCCACTTTGCTGAAGTTGTTTATCAGGTTTAGGAGCTCTCTGGTGGAATTTTTGGGGTCACTTAAATATACTATCATATCATCAGCAAATAGTGATAATTTGACTTCTTCCTTTCCAATTCGTATCCCTTTGATCTCCTTTTGTTGCCTAAATGCTCTGACTAGGACTTCAAGTGCAGTATTGAATAGGTAGGGAGAGAGTGGGCAGCCTTGTCTAGTCCCTGATTTTAGTGGGATTGCTTCAAGTTTCTCTCCATTTAGTTTGATGTTGGCTACTGGATTTCTGTATATTGCTTTTACTATGTTCAAATATGAGCATTGAATTCCTGATCTTTCCATACTTTTATCATGAAGGGGTGTTGGATTTTGTCAAATGCTTTGTCAGCATCTAGTGAGATGATCATATGGTTTTTTTTCCTTGAGTTTGTTTATGTAGTGAATTACATTGATGGATTTCCAGATATTGAACCATCCCTGCATCCCTGGGATGAAGCCTACTTGATCATGGTGGATGATTGTATTGATGTGTTCTTTGATTCGGTTTGCAATAAATTAAAAAGTATTTTTGCATCGATATTCATAAGGGAAATTGGTCTGAAGTTTTCTCTCTTCGTTAGATCTTTGTGTGGTTTAGGTATAAGAGTAATTGTGGCTTCATAGAACGAATTGGGTAGAGTGCCTTCAGTTTCTATTTTGTTGAATAGTTTGAGGAGTATTGGTATTAGGTCTTCCTTGAAGGTTTGATAAAACTCTGTACTAAACTCATCTGGTCCTGTGCTTTTTTTGGTTGGGAGATTATTAATAACTGTTTCTATTTCCTTAGCAGTTATGGGACTGTTTAGATCGTTGATCTGATCTTGATTTAACTTTAGAACCTGGTATCTGTCTAGAAAATTGTCCATTTCATCCAGGTTTTCCAGTTTTGTTGAGTATAGGCTTTTGTAGTAGAATCTCATGATATTTTGGATTTCCTCAGTGTCTGTTGTTATGTCTCCCTTTTCATTTCTGATCTTGTTAATTAGGAAAGTATCTCTGTGCCCTCTAGTTAGTCTGGCTAAGGGTTTATCTATTTTGTTGACTTTCTCAAAGAACCAGCTCCTGGTTTGTTGGATTCTTTGTATAGTTCTTTTTGTTTCTATTTGTTTGATTTCAGCCCTGAGTTTGATTATTTCCTGCTCTTGGGTGAATTTGCTTCTTTTTCTTCTAGAGCTTTCAGGTGTGCTGTCAAATTACTGGTGTATGCTTTCTCCGGTTTCTTTTTGAAGGCACTTAAAGCTATTAGTTTTCCTCTTAGGACTGCTTTCATTGTGTCCCATAAGTTTGGGTATGTTGTGGCTTCATTTTCATTAAACTCTAGAAAGTCTTTAATTTCTTTCTTTATTCCTTCCTTGACCAGTTATCATTGAGTAGAGTGTTGTTAAGCTTCCACGTGTATGTGGGCATTCTATTGTTTATGTTGTTATTGAGGAGCAGCCTTAGTTCATGGTGATCTGATAGGATACAAGGAATTATTTCAATCTTATTATCTGTTGAGGCCTGATTTGTGACCAATTATATGGTCAATTTGGAAGAAGGTACCATGAGATGCTGAGAAGAAGGTATATCCTTTTGTTTTAGGATAAAAAGTTCTATAGATATCTGTTACATCCATCTGTTTCATAACTTCTGTTAGTCTCAGTGTGTCCTTGCTTAGTTTCTGTTTCCATGATCTGTCCATTGCAGAGTGGGGTGTTGAAATCTCCCACTATTATTGTGTGTGGTATAATGTGTGTTTTTAGCTTTAGTAAAGTTTCTTTATGAATGTAGATGCCCTTGCATTTGGAACATAGAGTTTCAGAATTGAGAGTTCATCTTGGTAGATCATACGTTTGATGAATATGAAATGTCCCTCCTTATCTTTTTTGATCACTTTAGGGTGAAAGTCGATTTTATTTGATATTAGAATGGCTACTCCAGCTTTTTTCTTGGGACTATTTGCTTGGAGAATTGTTTTCCAGCCTTTTATTCTGAGGTAGTGTCTGTCTTTGTCACTGAGGTGGGTTTCCTGTATGCAGCAAAATGTTGGGTCTTGTTTATTTACCCAATCTGATAGTCTATGTCTTTTTATTGGAAAATTGAGTCCATTGATATTAATTGATATTAAGGAAAGGTAATTTTTGTTTCCTGTTATTTTTGTAGTTAGACCTGGCATTCCATTCATGTGTCTATCTTCTTTTAGCTTTGTTGTAGGATTACATTTTTGCTTTTTCATGGATGTAGTTCCTCTCCTTGTGTTGGAGTTTTCCATTTATTACTCTTTGAAGGGCTGGATTTGTGGAA
>NW_022196905.1:72418214-72436551 GCF_008632895.1 Mastomys coucha | reverse complement strand
CTATGGTGATTGAGAATTTTGCTGGGTATAGTAGTCTGGGCTAGCATTTGTGTTCTCTTAGGGTCTGTGTGACATCTGCCCAGGATCTTCTAGCTGTCATAGTCTCTGGTGAGAAGTCTTATGTAATTCTGATAGGCCTGCCTTTATATGTTACTTAACCTTTTTCCCTTACTACTTTTAGTATTTTTTCTTTGTTTGTGCATTTGGTGTTTTGACTATTATGTGGCAGGAAGAATTTCTTTTCTGGTCCAGTCTATTTGGGATTCTATAGGCATCTTGTATTTTAACGGGCATCTCTTTCTTTAGGTTAGGGAAGTTTTCTTCTATAATTTTGTTGAAGATATTTACTGGCCCTTTAAGTTGGAGGTCTTCACTCTCTTCTATACCTATTATCCTTAGGTTTGGTCTTCTCATTTTTTCCTGAATTTCCTGTATGTTTTGTGTTAGGGTCTTTTTGCTTTTTACATTTTCTTTGACTCTTCTGTCAATGTTGTCTATGTTATCTTCTGCCCCTGAGATTCTCTCTTCTATCTCTTGTATTCTGTTGGTGATGCTTGCATCTATGTTTCCTAAATTCTTTTCTAAGATTTCTAACTCCAGATTTGTCTCTTTGTGTTATTTCTTTATTGTTTCTACTTCCATTTTTAGGTCCTGGATGGTTTTACTCAATTCCTTCACCTGTTTGTTTGTGTTTTCCTGCAATTCCTTAAGGGATTTTTGAGTTGGCTCTTTAAGTGCTTCTACTTGTTTACTTGTGATCTCCTGTAATTCTTTATGGGATTTTTTTTGTTTGTTTGTTTGTTTCCTCTTTAAGGGCTTGTACCTATTTATCTGTGTTCTCCTGTATTTCTTTAAGGGAGTTATTCATGTTTTTCTTAAGTTCATCTATCAGCATTGTGAGATATGATTTTAGATCCAATTCTTGCTTTTCCGGTGTTTTGGGATATCCAGGACTTGTTGCAGTGGGAGTACTAGGTTCTGAAGAAGCCAAGTAGTTTAGGTTTCTGTTGGTAGGATTCTTGTGTTTGCCTTTCTCCATCTTTTGATTTTTGTGTTAGATGTTCTTAGTGTCTCTGACTAGAGCTTGTACTGTCCCTGCTGCCCTGCGACTTCCCTGCGACTTGTGTTGCTTGTGACTCCTGGCTGGCTGCGCCTGTCTTAGAAACTCACCAGAGAGAAAATGGTGGATCTCACTGGAGTCACTGCATTAAAGCACTCCCTGGAGGCAGGCCCTCCACTTGCAGGGAAGGGGCAGAGAAGGTCGCTGATCCACCTCTGTCACTTGGAAGCTGAGAGAATCCTGTCCCTGCTGCCCTGCGACTCCCCTGTGACTCGTGGGGTCTGTGCCTCCTGGCTGGCTGCTCCAGTCTTAGGAACTCACTAGAGAGAAAATCATGACTTTTTAAATAGTGGGTGATTAGAACTGTAATACTGAATCAAATTGTATTTGCCAACTATTATGTAAATTCTGTATGCTAGGTTGTAGGTAGACAAATGGAATGTTCTTCAGATTCCTCAGCTTTCACTAAAATTATTTTATTTCAGGAAATTTTGAGTTTTAAAACTAGAAATATAATCTTACTAAATTTCATAGCTGCTCTTAACTTTTTTCCTTTTGTTCAATTTTTGCTTGTTTCATAGCTATGTACTATAATTTTAATCACATACATTAACTACCTCCCTCTCCAATATGTTCCCATATCTTAATGGGTTTCAAAATTCCATAATGCAAATTAGTTTTGTCCCAATTGGAATGAGTAAAGGCTCAGTCACTGGAACATAGACAACCTATAAGGCTCCCATGTCTCTGAAAGAAAGAAACCTTCTCTAGCAGCAGTACTGCTAATATTTCCTCAGTTGGGGTGTACTATTGGAAGGCTCTTCCTGATCCAAGCTTCAAAGTTAAATGGCTTCATATAGTATATACCTTGTAAAGGCAATCACAGGTGCCTCTCTAGTGTTATATAAAATGAACCATCTGTGTGTTCATATATTTCAATGTTAAGGTCCCTTTCCATAGAATGCACCTGCTTTCCTACAGGGTATCATTAATCATCTCTTGACTAAAGAATTTTATTGTTAAATGGTTTTATTGAATGTGTAGCTTGCAATTTTATAAGAATTAATAATATTTCGATCTAGGAGATGGGTCACTGAGTAAAGGTATTTGTTGATCTAAAGAAATTAATTACATTCCTGAGACCTGCACAACAGACATAGAAAACTAAGTATTACAAGTTGTCTTCTAAACAACACATGCCTGAACATATACATATGTGTGCATATGCACATGCACACACACAAGTAACTAATTAATACAATTTAATAAAAAATAAATTTTCAATATTCTGAATATATTCAACCTGTATTTTTCCTAGTTTTCTGCTTGCTTTTAGACTTGTTTACATTTATATTATTCATCTCTCATGAATTTGGTGCTGATTACATGTCTTAGCTACTATTCATGCAAAACTATTTCTTAGAGAAAACAGGCTATGTGAAAGATTTCAGTAATTTTGGATACAGTCCTATATGAGTATTTTTATTTTCTCATTAAAGTATTAAAAACTGAGTATTAAATACTATATTATAAACTGCGCACCAATACTATTTTTGCCATGGCCAATCTTGTAGGATCAGAGTTGCATGCTCATCTGAATTTCTGGCTTGAATTTTATAAAATAATTGAATTGTCAAGATAGACGAACATACATAGGAGGCAATATTTTAATATAATTATCCTCCTAGATTACTTTAAATGCCTACCTGAAAATGTCATATAGACTATAAGGTATATGTTTAATATTCATTCTTTACAGCATGGAATGACCAATTGTCTCTATTCTAACTCCCCACACCATGGGGGTGACTTTAGCTGACACTCATAGTAGTAGGACTATGGAATCTGAAGAGGCCATTCCCTGCAGCCATGTAGGAACCCCAGTAGAGTAATAGGAACACCAACCTACCTACAAAACCTTCCATTCAAAATTTATCCTGAGGACAAGAAATGCAGAGACAGGGATGGTGCAAAGACTGAAGGAATGCCTAATCAACAACTATCCCAATAAGATACCCATCCCATGGGCAAGTAAGAATACCTTAAACTACTAATGATACTCTGTTATTACCGAAGCCTGGGATGGCTGTCCTCTGAGAGACTTCACCTACTCAGCAGCTGACTCAGACAGCTCAGATGAAGAGCTCATAGCCAAACTTTGGATGGAGCCTTGGGATTCTTATGGAAGAGGTAGGGAAAGGATTGAGAGCCCCTAAGGATATAGGATAATACAGGAAGACTAACAGAATCAACTAACCTGGATGCTTGGGAGCTCTCATAGACAGAACAACAAAAGAGCATATATGGGCTAGACTTAGGCCCATCTCTATTAAGTAGCATAGGCATAGCTTAGTCTTCCAATTGGTCCCTAATAATGGGAACAGGGTCTATTTTCAAAGCTGTTTCTGTCTGTGGAATCTGCTTCCCTACCTAGGTTGTCTTTTCTAGCTTCAGTGGGAGAGGTAGATACTTGATGTGCCAAGGTGGCTATAGCCAAGGGGGAGTCCACTCTCTCAGAGGAGAAGTGTAGGAGGTATAAGGAGAAAAACTATGGGAGGGGAGAACCAGGAGGGGAAATGATCAGGATATAAAGTGAATAAATAAAAGAAAATTAAAAATTAGATAGGCGATAGATAGAGAGATAGATAGATAGATAGATAGATAGATAGATAGATAGATGATAGTTAATTGATAAAAAGAAAGTAGGGTAAAAATGAGTCACACAATGAGCTAGATAACTAAAACCTATAGAAAAGCATAGAAGCTACTTAATAATAAGGTTATATTTAAATCTTGATTATTTCATAGTCTTTCAAGTGACTGAAGTGACAAAAATGGATTCCTCTTAACAAAACTATTAAAGTTGTGTAACAGTGATTCTAACTTCATTTGTATATAATATTTTGGCTATTCCTTCAAAAAGTCAGATTGTTCAATCCTGGAACAAACTGCTTTCTCTATTTCAACATTGTACAGTCCATCTGAAAGTTTGAGCCTCTCGAGGGAACTGTGGTGGAGCCAGTCAACATAGCAAGTGTTAGCAGGATTCACTGTCCTGTTTTGCCCCGAGGGAGAATAAACAGGCCAACAATCTGAGAAACTAACATGTCACTTTGCACCAGATACATCTGGTAGAGGTCACAGTACTACCAGGTGGACTCCAGTTGAAAATGCTTGAGTGGAAAATTCCATTCTACAATATATGATATTAATAACACCAGGCTAGTGTCATTACATGGATGACTTCCTTTAAATTTCATGGAACTTTGAGTACCATAAGGTCTCAAAGTATCAAGAGTGACATGTAATCTTGAAATCTTGATTTGTAGAGGATGCCACCAGGCATTGCAAGCATGACACCTTAACCAGCATCGTCCCTTACCATCTGCTGTTCTGAGCCATTGCAGGACTGTCACTGCACACAGACATGAGCTTTACAGCAAAAAATTAGAAATACATTTCTTTCCTTTTAAATAATACTATTTAATAATCAGTAAGTCAATTCATGTATTTCACATTGGAAAATGTGAGGATCTATAGACTAAACTAAAAATTAAGAATATTTGTATACTATTACTCTTTATCTACTAAAGTTTTTGAGTCATTAATAATTGTTCACTTGTTGAATGTATTATTTCTCTTAACAATGATTTTTATGTTGGCTTGTCTATATCTAAAATGAAAAATAACAGAAACAACCAAAGAGTGCTCATTGGATAACAAAAGTACTCTTTTTTTATTTATTTATCTGAATGTTGTTCTCTTATAAAATTGATTTAATTAGTTTTCCTGTGACATTTTAGTTTCCTTTCTGTATGTGGAGGATAATGTGTATGTGTATGCTTTCCTTAGTGCATGTGTAGAGATTAGACAACTTTGGGTGTTGGTCCTCACCTTTCACATTATTACAGATAAGGACGTTCTTGTTAGATATTGCTTTTGCCATAGCATCTGTTCCACAAACTTCTAGCCATTTCCTTATCTCTGCCTCTATTCTCTCCTTAGAAGTGCTTGGATTTCAGATGAGAGTTTTTATAGACCCTGGTAGTCACAAGGTATGTCCTCCTGCTTATAAGGCAAGCCTTTTAAACATCGAGTTTTGTAAACTAAGAAAAGGCCCCCATGGATTCAAATTTGCTTATGATTCAAAAATATATCTCCATATGCTGGGATAAAAATTATACTTATTTTTTAAATCTATAGCTCAATATTGATATTATATGAATAAAATCAAGTAAAAATAATCCCTAATATTTGTCTAGACATTTCTGGTGTACAAATAAATTTTGTGGCTTGTTACCTCAGTGTAGAGTTTTTCCTTCAAAGTGTGTTGCTTTTAGGAAGAATCCTTTTTTTTTTATTGTTTATTGTAAGCCTTAGAATGTGCACTGGAATATTTACAAAATTATATTGACTGTAGAAAAGCACCTAGCAAGGTAATTTTTGTTATACACTGTAATCTTTTAAGTATTTCAAAATGCTATGCAATGTCTAATACTGTCTCTTGTCTGTGTCTTTCTAAAGAACAATGGATAGACAACATGGAATGCCCCATCTGAACATTATCATAGAAGAAAAGCTTAGTGAAAACTAACAAAAACACCCTTTCTAGTAGGGTAAGTATACAAATAAACAGTTTATCATATGGAGTCATTATACTTCTAGCTGTGAGTACGATAGAAACACAGGTAATATTATCTAAAATGTCACAGAGGACAACTGCTTAGATGCAACATATATTATAGAAAATTTGTAATTCAGTTTAAAACTTTCAATATATTCGAAGTATGAAGCAATCTATATAGAGATAAGAAGATTAAACGAGGCCTTTTGTGTAACAAAATCAAATAGTTTTCACGGTATACAAAGAAAATCATTTAACTACTGTATACTCAATTATTCCAGTTCTACCAATAGCACATGATACTCATACAACCCATCTGAATCTATAGATCAGATATTGTCATCACTACCTATATAGGAGGAATTTCTGGCAGAATAAAGGGATATGAATCACATTCCAAGTTACTCTACAAAGTGTTCAAGAAATAAATTTCTCTCTCTGTAGGTATTTGTGTGTGTATGTATGTGTATAAGTGTCTGTATCTATTTATCTCTATCTGTATCCATCTCTAGTTATCTTTATCTCTGTAGAACAATAGATCGATAGATAGATAGATAGATAGATAGATAGATAGATAGATAGATAGATAATTCAAAGACACAGACTTGAGACTCCATTTCCTCCATGAATGCATGGATCAAAATAATATATATGTATCTATATTCTAGCATCTATAAAATTCAAGGAAAATTAAAAGCATAAGAAGCCCCACTAGATTAATAGATAAGAAAGACAAATTGTATTGGCTTTTTGGACCATCATGCCAATACTATATGACAAGCCATACCTAGAAGTCTCAGGAATCAAAGTGCCTGATGCTTTACTTGTGGTAAATTTGTCTATTTCCAAAGAAACTCTAAGGCTAAAAGATTCAGAGCTTAAAGTAGCAGGTGCATTGATGCTGGAAAATATGGTATTCATAGATGAGAACGAACAGGTTCTGGCTGCTATGGAACACACAGGATTCCAGCATATTGTAGATGATATGGAAAGGGCAAACTTTGGTCTAAGGATTGTAGGTCCAAGAGAGACATACAAATTAACTTCTTGCCATTGGGAAATGAACTGAGAGGCCTGTCAGCTGGAGGCCCTGCAGCAAAAAATATACAAGCTGTCTTCTTTTGGTCAGCCAGGAGGTACCAAGTGGGAAAGAAAATCAAAACCAAGTATTTCTGATCTTATACAAACTAAAAAAGAAGTGTAACTTTGCATGTAGCCACACATATGCCTCCTGCACTATCCCCAAAAGCTGAAGATTCCAAATTAAACACTGGCATTTGTGGTCCCTTACCTTCAGAGTCTGTAGCAATAATCGTGGGAATAAGTAGATTTAGTTCTGAATGGTTTATTGTGATCAATTGAAATTGGTAAATAGCTTGAAGTAATTACTAAAGAGAAATTAATAACAAATATCCAAAAAGTAAATATATACAGTTTGTAAAAAGTACTAATTGGATTCTCCCTTATATTGTAAAAAGTACCAATTCTAGAGGTTTGAACATTCTATACTGATGTAGACAAGATAGGTATGGCAAATTATAAGTCAAACAAATTAAGTAAGGCACTCAAAAGTCCATATACCATAGTGTTCCACTTGGGAATCCTTCTCATATTCAATCATCAAATCCAGATACTATTAAACAGTGTTTGGATTTAGGTATTAGACAGACAGGAGCCTGATACAGCTGTCTCCTGAGAGGCTCTGACAGTACCCAACTAATACAGAAGTAGAGGCTCACAGCCATCCATTAGACTGAGTACAGGGTCCCCAATGAAGGAGCTAGAGAAAGGACCCAAGGAGCCGAAAGGTTTGCAGCCTCTTAGGATGAACAACTATCTAGTAACCTCAGAGCTCACAGGGATTAAACCACCAACCAAAGAGTACACATGGTGGGACTAATGTCTCCAGCAGCATATATATAGCAGAGGATGGCCAAGTTAGTCATCAATAGGAGAAGAGGCCCTTGACCCTGTGAAGGTTCTATGCCCCAGTGTAGGGGAAATTTTTAAAATATTAAAAAACGTTTGTTCTGTAACATATATATATATATATATATATATATATATATATATATATATATATATATATATATAGAGAGAGAGAGAGAGAGAGAGAGAGAGAGACACTAACAGCACATTCTGGGGAGGATGTGGAGAAAGAGGAACACTCCTCCACTGCTGGTGGTATTGCAAACTAGTACAACCACTGTGGAAATCAATCTGGAGGTGGAAAATCCCCTTGAACTCATTGGCACAGGGGGGAATTTCCTAAACAGAACTTCAATGGCTCATACTCTAAGATCAAGAAATGATAAATGGGACCTCATGAAACTGAAAAGCTTCTGTAAGGCAAAGGACATATTCAATAAGAAAAATTAATAATCTACAGACTGGGAAAAAAATCTTCACTAACCCCACATCCAGTAGAGAGCTAATATCCAAAATATATAAAGAACCCAAGAAGCTAATCACCAAAACACCAAACAACCCAATCAAAAAATGGAGGATAGAACTAAACCAAGAATTCACAACTGAAGAATATTGAATGGCTGAGAAGCACCTAAAGCAATGTTCAAAGTCCTTAGTGATCAGAGAAATGCAAATCAAAGCAACCCTGAGATTCCACCTTACACCAATCAGAATGGCTGAGATCAAAACCTCAGGTGACAACACATGTTGGGTAGGATGTATAGAAAGAGGAACACTCTTCCGTTGCTGGTGGGATTGCAAACTGGTACAACCACTCTGGAAATCAATCTGGAGGTTCTTCAGAAAATTTTAACTAGATCTACCTGAAGACCCAGCTATACCAGTCTAGGAAATATACCCAAAAGAACTCTACCATGCTGCAGGCACATGTGTTCCACTATATTCATAGTGGCCTTACTTGTGATAGCCAGCAGCTGGAAACAACCCAGATATCCCTCAACCAAAGAATGGATTTAGAAAATGTGGTACATTTACACTATGCAATTATTAAGAATGAGGACATCCTGTGTTTTGCAAGCAAATGGATGAAACTAGAAAATATTATCCTGAGTGAGGTAACTCATACTCAAAAGAACATGCATGGTATGTACTCATTGATAAGCGGATACTAGCCAAAACTTACTGAATACCTAGGATCCAACATACAGATTTTAAGATGTGTAAGAAGTAGAAATGTCCAAGTGAGGAGGCTTTAATACAACTTAGAAAGGAAGAGAAAATAATCATGGGGGCAGAGGGAAGGAGAGAGGAGAAGGAGGAGAAAGGGGAACAGGACCAGATATAGATGGAGTAGACAAAGTAGAAGCCCAGAGGGCCAAGATAATGAATGGAAAATAGTAGTGTGGGGAGTGGAAGTTTGGGGGGACCCTCTAGAAAGTACGAGAGACTCTAGAGGTGAGACACTCTCAGGACTCATTTGGGAGACCTTAGCCAAAATATATTATCCCATACTGTCATATCCAGCCTCAGGAGCAGTTCTGCTACATTTAAAGGCTCATGACAAGATTGCAATGAGAGCTTTTCACACATATTTTTCATACCTGATCTATATTGTTTCTGAAAATACCATTGTAAATTGTTATGCCTGCCTAAATGTGTATCTTTAGGAATGAGGTAGCATTGTTCTTGATAGTTACAAATGATGGCCTCATTAATTGCTCATTAGTCTCAAGGATTTATTCCCAATGAAATACATATAGTTATTGATAAAAAATATTATTTGAGATATTTCTCAAGTGTCATACTGTTGCTATTTTCTATGGATACTTGTAAAAGGATAGCATATGACCAAACACAATAGAGACTTTTCATGGCTTTTTAGAAATTTTCTTCACACACAACATATCTTCTTCCTGCATTTATTTTATTCTTTTTGAAATGGACTTGTTATAGTAATTTGTCTTGTTTCTCACTTCAAATTATCACTTCTCAACATAACTTAGTAAATGATGTGGAAGAATGGGTTATTATCACAAAAGGCGACTACTTCCTAGTGGAGGAGATAAGAGGTATGTGTCTGGGACTATAGAAGCCAGATGAGATAGCAAAGTGCAGGCTTTCTTAAGAGTTTATGGACTCTCCGTTTTCTTAGGAATAATTTTCCTTCTCACTTTCTGAGTGTTCTGTGTTTTTGGATCTTGCTTTTTAAGGTCATAATCTATCATATCTAGATAGTTCTCCTGAGCTGGGTGCAAAATGGACGTCTCCCTTTCCCCGCAGGACTTCTGATCTACGGAGCCCAACCACCACATCTTCTATCTGAGAAATCTCACATACTCCTTAGCAAAATTACAGGTTCAATATCTTCTCTCAGCTAAGAACCTGCTTAGCAAGCACCTGGGATTGCTGGAATGCCCCTGAATGCAAAGGCAGGAATTCCTAACACAGTTCAGCTCCAGCCAGTGACTTATAGTCATCCTTCCTCGCTCTTCATTTTCCTAAACCAAATGAATTGTATGGTTACAAGCTGTTTCACTGAATATCCTGAGAAAGATGTTTCATTATATATTGTGTAAGTGGGCTGTAATACTAAAATCCTCTGAGAGGACCTTCTCCCAATACCCCCACCTGACTGTCATTGACTGCCAAGGATCCTGCTGACCCACCCAGTCTGAATTCCCCTCCATCCTTCCCTGCCATGTGTGCAGTGTTGCCTGGACACCACAAAGGAGAAAATTGAACACACAACCCCACAGTATTTCGTTGTACTATCTAAGTTTCTTGCTCTTTTCTGTTCAATAAGTCAAACTATTATTAATTTTACAGCTCATTATTAGATCTGACTGAAAGTGTATAAGATAAGACTCTAGTCACAGGCAGCATAAATTAGCATATACTTCTTATGCTGTTTTTATTGCTATGTGCCATCACTTGTTCTTAGTAAAACCCACACTGCAATTAGTTACTATCATAGTTTTTGGTTGTTTTGTTTTGTTTTGTTTTGTTTTGTTTTCCTGAAAGGAGAATATTTAAAACGTGATTGGGTCTTTTAGGAGGTGACTTGGTCATCTGGAGACATTGATGACTCTTTGGAGGCTGAATGAATTCTTCTGGGCTGGATGATGTTTTTAGGATCCTAACATTCACAGAGCACTTTGCTATCTCTAGCCTCCTTTTCCCTATTATAATTCTTTCACACCCCAATGGTGCAACAGGATGCCTTCTACCCTGTCTGATAGACTTCCCCATCACTTGAAGCCAAGGAGAAGTCAGTGCTATTTATTACCTTGGATTTTAGCATCTCGAGGCATGCACAAGCCAAACTAAATCTGTACATTCCATATGAAATTAGTTCCTTATTCTTAGCTCTCATAATAATGAAAAAGGCTATTAAGACACCATATAATGAGAAATGGCTTTTGATTATCTCTGATAACATATCTCCTGTATATAAATAACCTCATGCTAAATGCCAGTGAATTATAGATAATACTTATAAGAATATACTGTTTAATAACAAAGACATAATTAGAACTAAATTGAGTGAATTTATCTTTTATTAACTATGATTCATCTCTCTGATATTTTTCTTTTCTCTCAATATTTTTGTGATATTTTCCTAGGAAAATCCATGGAGAAAATTGAATGAAAGCATTGCAGGGGTCACTTTATGAATGTTCAAATTTTTGTTCATGTTAACCTTCATATGTATAAATTCAGATGACTTTTAGAGTTTCTGGGGAAAAAGAAGGTTTTATAAATTCTGCTATTCAGAGCTTAAACTTCTTTTCTGCTTTTACTTAATTTAACATCAGAAAAATATAGGGGAATGTTTTAGCAAATGGGATGGCATTCATGTCAGGGGCTTTCCTCTCCACGGTTAATACTAGATTTACATTTATCTAGATGCTCAAGAGAGATCCTCTTTCCATTTATGCCAGAATGCTAATGCCACAATATTACACAGAAAATCTGTATGCTTATGCTTTGTTTCTTTCCAGAGATAATATTCCCATGGGTAGAGCAGTCAGAATGAATAAGAATATATAAAGACATAATTCTCTAAATTTAAAAACAGATCTAAGGCATTGGTTTTATTTTATTTTTTATACACTTTTTAAATTGTATTTTAGTAGCCCTTTGAGAATTCCGTACAATATGTTTTGATCACACACACTGATTCTCTTTTAGAAAATCACTCAACACTGAGAAGTGAGTGAGGATGACCAGGATTCCAAGATATTCAAACAAACTTTAAAACTGAAGCAGCTTTAGTAGAACTTTTTCTTTTCTTTGCTTGTGTTCTGAGACAGGGTTTCTCTGTGTAGCCCTGGCTTTCCTGGAACTCATTCTGTAGGCCAGGCTGGCCTCGAACTCAGAAATCCTCCTGCCTCTGCCTCCCAAGTACTGGGATTAAAGGTGTGTGCCACCACTGTCTGGCACAGTATATCTTTTTAAAAATATCAGATCCATTTCATATATTTAAAGGACTGTTTTCTTGTTTTTAATGTTATTTTTCCACTGATCCAATCTTTATATTTTCTTATTTTTAAGAGAGATACTGTCTCAAGTATAGATGTCAAAGATAATCTCAAAATGATGACAATCTGCTTTCCCATCACTTTAATCTGCCTCTCTATTCTTAACATTAAATAGCTATTTTTATAGCATAGCTCTTATATCTGACAGGTATAATGTTTTTAATATCTCATGTATTAACTCTTTCCTTCACAAACAAGGTGTGATTAATATTTTCTGCAATCTTTTTTCTTAATACTTCATTTAACAAATGTTCTCAGTGACTTAAAACTGATAATACCTGTGTTTTGTTGACTTCTATTTTAGGAAATATGTTGGTCTTATGGATGTTATGTCAGGGTAACTCCATATTTCAGTGCATCTCATAGACCTTTAATATCCATTAGTCACCAGAAGATATATATGGAACAAAGTTTCATAGTCTCAACAAACTTTGCATGTCTCAATAATATTGTTTGGCCTGTTTTTTATTGTAGAAAATGGTGATAAACCAATAATTTTGGCATCATATATACTATATATTTTATTATAATCTAGAGTATAGCATTAAAAAACTGATTTGGGAAGAGCAAACTAAAATTATGAAAGTCAAAAAATGAATGATGATATTTATGTTCTCATCCATCCATATAGGACACACATTAGCCCAAATCAGAGAGTTATTCTTCTGTGACTGCTGTACAGATAATGTTTATGAAATTAAAAATGTAAATAATGTTAATAGAAATATACAAGATGGGCAGACTAATATAATTTGGTAGAACACTGAATTAACAATGAAGTAAAAAGTAAATGGCAAATTTAGATAGGAAAACAAACAAGCTAATTAAAAAAGGAGATTGAATGCTTTACAGGAACAAATTGCAATATCAGAAGTAAGACTTTTGAATATCTATATTCCTCTTATCAAGTTATCCCCCGTATCTTAGTAAAATAATAATTAATGCTGATGGTAGTGATGGTGATGATGATGATGATGATGATGATGATGATGATGGTGATGATGATGATGATGATGAATTCAGCTTGGTATTGCTAGAAAACAATCCACTTTGAAGAAGCCTCAGTAACATGGTTCTGTATCATGACAATTTTCCATTGTCTTAAAAAATATTCTTCAGGGCTTGAGAAAAGGCTCAGCACTTAAAAGAATGGGCTGCTCTTCCAGGAGGACACAGGTCCAATAACCAGCACCCACATAGTAGCTTACAACCTTCTGTAACTCTAAATCCAAGGTCATGCCTTGTTCTCTTCTGCATTTCATGACCACTAGCAAACAAACTATACACAGACATCAATGGAAACAAAGAGAATGGGAAGCTTCACCAGGCTATAAAACATCAAATGTTTTCCCTGGTACCATATGTCATCCATCCTAGCCCTAGTACCTGTAGGTTCATAATCTTCTCAAATATTACTACACCTGGAGACCATATGATCAAATATATAAATCTTTAGGGACATTTCTCATTCAAACCACCACAGCATGCTTATTCATTTACTATTATTAATAAGATATCTACTTCTATCAGTCATAATAATTTCACAAGACAGAATTCATAAAAACTGTTTACCATGCAGACTATTGGAGAAAAACACACATGTCTTAAATATATCAGCAAAGATTGATTTAGCACAAAATTAATTTATTTTGAGCTTCTTTATACTTGTTTGCAGATTTACACCCAATATCCTGTACATGGTTAGTATTGTATTTTTAATAATGTACCTAAGCTATCAAGTTCCAAAATTTTGCAGTTGAAAATACTATCAACTACTACATTTATATTTATTATACTCTCCAAAACTAATATATAAGCAATTTAATGTCTAAAACAATACAGTTACTGAATTAATCACAAAACTGTATAAAATTGATCTTAAGAAGCATGGTAAAACTGATAAATAATGTTTTGAGTTTATCTAACAATGTAGGTGTGTAATTTTTAAAAACTAACACTAATTATAAGTTTGTCACTATTTGAAACACAGTGTAGTTAGTTGACATTCTCTAGCTATGTGAGTATATTTTTCTTCCCTTACTCAAACTCTAGATTATGGTTGCCACTGGGAATAAAAGTCCTAGCAGGCTGAAATTTAGTTTGTATTAGACAGTAGAAAGTTAGGATGTTCCAATGAACAATTTATATGGAAGAAAGGAGGAACTGGAAAACTTTCTAATGAGAAAATTGAATGGGAGTGATGAAAATTTCTATTCATCCTTGAACGTAAGCTTAATGACTCCATCAACTTTTACTCCAGAATTATGGCAAATTTGGCATGAGATAACAACAAGCTTCTTTTATGCTTCCATACCTGTTCTCCCACCTGAAACCTTGGTGCAGAATTCAGAAACCTTAATTCTCCAGGGAAATTAAAATGGTCTTGTACAGAGAAGGAAGCAGAACAGAGAATATAAAGTTCAAGGCAAATCCAGGAGTTTATTATATAAAGCAGATCAGCCAGCAGATAGACATCCACAGCAAAGGCTACAGGTCCATCTTGCTGTGGCTGGAGGTTTCAGCATGAAAGGATTTCAACCCAACTCGCTGAACCTCAGGATTTATCTGTTATTACTCTTTACGGAAGTGACATTTCCAACTCTGTGTCAGAGAATTTGCTGTCAGATCATATGTTATAAAACAGGAGCACAAGTTCAATGCTAGATGTTTTACAAATACAAATTTAATTATATCAGAAGAGTCTTAACTATAGATAGTAGTGAATTAACTTAACCTGAATTATTCTTTTGCTTTTCATTAATTTTTATTATTTTAAATTACTATGAAAATATGACCTAAAACTAGACCTTTATATAATAAAAAACTGAACTCATGTACATGTATAACCAGTGTTTTAAATAGATAATTTCTCTACCACATTATTAGCTGTGTCATATTTGGGATGTCATTAGAAATCTCTATCCATTTCCTTAATAAAATAACTAATCTGACTTCATTATAGCAGTCGACCTGTAGAACAATGTACCTCAAAAATGACTTAAATGTGGTATATGTTCGGTACCATTTCATGTACTATAATGTTACACTGTTATAAAAAAGTTGTGGCTAATATACTATGGCCTAAGTTAGCAGATAGAGGCTGGAAGCTGAAGGCTTGAAGGTCTACACCTTGCAGAAGATTAGATTCTATGAAAACAAGAAGCTTACAGGCTTACACATAAGGTTTGAAATGCTCTGGGCTCAGCACAAGCCATGCATTTGCAAAGCTTGGGTACAGCGGTCATTTTATCCCAACATAGAGGGAAATGAAAGAGACATTTACACCCAAGAAATCAATGTCACCTCTTATATTTCTTTAAGGTTTTGTTTGGTGTTGAGAATTTCAAGCTAAATATTTTTCAATTGTGTTACATTTAAACATACTGTAAGTATGGGTTCACGAGTCCTAGTATTTAATTTGTATCTATTCTTAGTGTCTAGAGCATTGGTTTAACTTCTTGTGATCAAGTTATTTAGTGACTGAAGAATTACTGGGAGATTAATATATTTATGTGATGCTACTATAAAATTGAAAGAGAAGCAATAAATGTTAATTATCATTTTAACTTATTATCAACTAATTTTTAAGATGATAAACATATTTTACTTCTTTATATTACTATTTCAAGTTTCTATGTGATTAGCATATTAAGTGTTGAGAACATGTAATAGAAGCTTGAATCACAATATAATAATGGTTCTATTTTTATAATATTCATGTATATTTCCTGTACAAATTGATGGGTTTCTAGTAATGGTTTTATTCATTATGTTGTCCTATCCCTTGAACTAGTCTCCTAAATCTTCATAAATGTCTTCCATTTTATTTTTGTATCTCAAATTTATGGGTAATATGTAATTATATACAACTAAATATACCTAATGCCATATTATACTTTAAAAGTTGATTATCCATTAAATATCAGCAAAATGTTTACACAGTTATTTTTAGTTCAATACATTTTAACTGATTTTCAATTATCATAATAAAATGCAAAAGATTATAAAGATGCCATTTTATTGATCACATATTCAGAAGCTATTAATTATGATTTTAAAATAATAATACAAAAGAAGAATATATAAACACAGAACAGAGGTTCACACACACAGGAATACCATAGTTCCACAAAAAACAGAATCCATAATATACATGCAAAAGATACATAAGGTATTTTCTAAAAGGTACATAAGGTATCTTCTAAAAAGACGTCCTGTAGTTCATTTTTATCGGTCAAGCACCGCTGGCCATGGGGCTTACCCTTAAAAATGCTTTGTTTGCCTAGTGAGAACCCCTTGGTGAAACAAATTTTCATTTGCAAGTGCTTAGCCATCAGAGATAGCTTCTGGATTCCAGATGAGGGTGTTTAA
Source organism: Mastomys coucha (assembly GCF_008632895.1). Taxonomy (NCBI): domain Eukaryota; kingdom Metazoa; phylum Chordata; class Mammalia; order Rodentia; family Muridae; genus Mastomys; species Mastomys coucha. Next base: position 72,420,026 of record NW_022196905.1, on the reverse strand, counting down.
TTCTCCTCTCAGCTCTAGGATACAGAGCCCTGCAGGTCCTGGACATGCTGCCATACTCTCTGTGAGTTCATCTGTGCATCAGTTCTTCTGTTTACCAAGATGGTCTCCTCCATCCTTTATGGCTTTTCCATTCTTTCTCCCTCCTCTTTAAGAAGCTTCCCTAAACTGTAATGGAAATGGAGATATCGCATTTAAGTCTGAGTGTTTCAAAGTCTCTCATTTTCTGCCTAATGTTTGTGGATCTCTGTCTTTCTCCACAACTATATTCATTTCTCTGTTGCATCCAGGTTGTACAGTAAAAGGTAAGGCACATGGAGTGATATTGAAGACAGAATCTGTTACATTCATGGAGTTTAGAATACCTAAGAAACACACTCTTCAGTCTGACTCTGAAGCATTTCCTGAGAGGTTTAATAACAAAGGAAAACAAAACAAAACAAAACAAAATAAACAAACACACACATCTTGAATACAGCTAACACTATCCTATGTGGCCTTGTCTGTGAAACAATAAAATAGCCACTTTCTTGTTTTGTGACAATGAACACAATGTGACACACCACCTCATGCTCATATGCTCAGGCAGTTCCTCCATCATGGATTCATCTTTACACCCATGAGCCTAAATTAAATAAACTTTTCTTTCTTAAAATGAAAAGTAAATATTACCCACCCCCAAAGAGTCAGATATGAAAACATTTTCTTTCTGCTGAATTTAATTTTATTCTTGTAATATAAGATGAAATATTAACTTACTCCTGATAGGAATAATAATGACCAAAGTCATACTAATTCCCCAAACAAGCATATTTTGCTTTATATAGAATGAACAGAGAAGGCAAATTAGAATTAAATAATATAATAATGCAAGAATGTTTACAGGAAGTGATGGAAGTTCAGTGTAAATTACTTATAGATTAGAAAAGGCAAAGTGGAAGGAGCTAAGTACATAGAACTTAACAGCACAGAATACAATGCAAATGACATTTAATCTAAAATATTTGTACATATGAGTGTAATCAAACTTCTATAGGAAATGGAATGAAGAACTGAAACAAGAGTATTGAAGTTATAATATTGTTCAGATATGATAAAGATGATTAGAGTATTGTGTCTAAGCTCTAATATATAAACTGCAAGTGAGAATGCAAGACATTATTATGAAGACATGATTATAAAGGCTTAATGGCCAATCTCTGAGTTATCAGCCAACTTAATTATCCTCCACAGTTATTTATGAAAAAATAAAAGTGGTCACATAAGTAATTAAGTAATATATTCATTAGTCTCTATCATTGAATAATCTTCAGAGCAACAGTAGTAAACTGCTATTCACACTTTGTTATGCATTACAACCTTAATGATATAACTGATTTACTACAACAATTTAGAAGTTTTTATTAATATAATTGCTATCAAAGAAACTAAAGGAATCCAAATTGTTGAATTAACTTCTATGTCACTGAGTAATACAAGTTTCAATAAATATTATTAATCAATATTTGATATTTGAATGATAGGAAACTCAAAAATTACTGATGGTACTAATTTATAAAGGATGTGCGTGATTACACTTAGCAGCAACAAATATTTGGCAAAAAATGTTTACTCTTCTATTGTAATAAAAAGTAAGTCTCTAGCCAGGCAATGGTATGCCAGCCTGGTCTACAGAGTGAGTTCCAGGATAGCCGGGGCTACACAGAGAAACCCTGTCTCAAAAACAAACAAACAAACAAACAAAAAAAGAAAAAAAAAGTAAGTCTCTAACTTATTCAAGATACCTATACTAGACATCTTTTATTCATTTTTTTT
>NW_022196905.1:72398479-72418132 GCF_008632895.1 Mastomys coucha | reverse complement strand
AGAAAAAAAATGAAAACAAAACATAACAAAACAAACAATCAAACAAAAAACCCTATTCCCTTCCCCCTTCCCCTGCTCACCAACTCACCCTCTCCTGCTTCCTGGCCCTGGCATTCTCCTACACTGGGGCATAGAACCTTCACAGGAACATAGGTCTCTCCTCCAATTGATGATCAACTAGGCCATCCTCTGCTATATATGCAGCTGGAGCCATGAGTCCCACCATGCGTACTCTTTGGTTCATGGTTTAGTCCCTGGGAGCTCTGAGGGTACTGGTTAGTTCATATTGTTGTTCATCCTATGGAGCTGCAATCCCTTCAGCTCCTTTTAATGTGAAGTATATTTGAATTCCTATATATCCATGGGTGTGCCTGATTTCCCAGGGTCTGTGAATTACACAACCTGTGTATGTTTACTTAAAAATTCTAAATATTCACTACATTGAGAGTGCCTATGACAGCTTCAGAAATGTATCAGTCAAATGTTTGAACAACCAGTTGATACACATATATTTATTATTATTCTAATTTTCAGTACACTTGCATCTCTAGCTGATGCTGCTATACTGGGTGGTGATAGAAATTTCTGCAACTAATATTTACTAGTTTGAACAAATATCAATGATAATTATTTGCTACTTAATCTAAAGTTATACACTGATGACTATCCAAACTTTTTTCAAAGAATGTGTGAAAATTCCACCTGACAGTAACAAATAGATGTTAAAAATCAAAGTTTACTACTGTATTAATGAAAAACATATAATGATTATGTTACTCAACTGTGCTTTTGAGTGCTTTTTTTATGTCTTGAATGTAGAAAATAACAAAAGGATGAGTAAATTTGACTCTTAATTCCCAGTGAATCGTGTCAAACTTTTCTTTAAGTTTTATTTCAAACAGAGAATTCTGATTTAAGCTTTACTACTTTTCCTTATATATTTCAGATGCACTATGGTTGACTTGTCCATATTTTATCTCCTTCAAGTCCATCTTTAATGTACATTTCTTACAATAACTCTTATGTATCTAGTTGTATCATGACATGTTTCTCTAAGGGAACCTGGTAACAAAAATATAGTAGGTACTAATTTGAGAACCCAGTTAATCTCCCAGCCATTTAGCTACCCTCGTCTGATGCCATTACACTTCTATAAGACTAAATTTTCAGAAAGCTATTAGAAATGTGTTAGGTGGAAAAAATGTATGTACAGCAACTACAGATTTGTAAGGTGTTAGAAGAATGACATCTACTAGAACAGGATAGGGAGCAAATTGCAGCTAGGTAGTCCAAACACGCAGCCCAAGATTAACGAGAATTCAGATTTACCATAAGTAGTAGGTTGGTATATGCAGTTGTCTTGAGTACTTACAGACACACACACACACACACACACACACACACACAATACTATCTTAAATAAACAAATGAGCACAGGAATTTCAAAATGAATCAGATAAGAGTTAGACATTATATAAATATTTAAAATTTTAAATAAAATAGGGAAGGTTTAGATGATAAATCCAAGGACATACAATAGGACTTTGGATCATATAGATGACTTTCATAGAAGTCATGCTCTGTAGATCTTCTTATAGTCTCAGAATCTACATAGTATGCCAACATTCCTTATAGTCGATGTTTCTGTTATTCTGGAATATGAAAGTAAACTTCTATTGCATTATACAATAGAATTTTCAATCATAAATTGCATTTATCATTTCTCTTACATGCCAGTGAAATGGAAACTGAAATGGAAAGGGTTCTTATGAAAGTCAGTTATGTTGGATGGTATTTTGCTGGGGCAAATACATGAAGTAGAGTTTTTCTGAAGCAGACAAAGGTAAGGATGTTCAGCTAAAGCAAGGATGTGAAAGGACACATGATGAGAATTCTTTGTTAACAACACGCATGTGTTGGTCTGCCTTACATTGTGCAGCTGAGTTCCATTTGCAGGGACTTCAGAGAGAAACACAATTTTCTAAGGAACCCCCAGATTGATTTCCAGAGTGGTTTTACCAGTTTGCAATCCAACCAGCAATGAAGGAGTGTTCTTCTTTCTCCACATCCTGTGCTGTCACCTGAATTTTTGATCTTAGGCATTCTGATTGGTGTAAGGTGGAATCTCAAGGTAGTTTTGATTTGCATTTCCATGCAGAGTAAGGACTTTCAACATTTCTTTAAGTGCTTCTCCTCAATTCAAAATAGCTTTGTGTGAATTCTCTGTTTATTTCTATACCCTATTTTTTTTTTTACTGGTTTTTTTTTTTTTTTTTTTTTTTTTTTTTTTTTTTTTTTTTTTGGTAATAGCTTCTTGGGTTCTTTATATATTTTGGATATTTTCCCTCTAGAAGATGTGGGGTTAGTGAAGACAATTCCCAATCTGTAGGTTGTTGATTTGTCATATTGGCTTTCTGATCTTAGAGCCTGAGCCATTGGAGTTCTGGTTAAGAAATTGGTGCTTATTTTAGTTTTAGTTTTTTTATTTTATTTTACTTTGTTTTCTTTTTCTTTTTTCTTTTAGAGGGAAACCTGGAAAAGGAGATATTGTAAATAAAGAAAACATCTAATAAAAAAAAGAAAAAGAAATTTCTTCCTACATCAATGAGTTCGAGGCTCTTTCGCAATTTCTTTTCTATTAGATTCAGTGTATCTTGTACTCACTAATAAGTGGATATTAGCCAAAAAAAGTACAGAATTCCAAGGATATAATCCACAGAACTCAAGATGGCTAACAAGCTGAAGTGAGGAGGTCTCAATCCCAACTTGGGAGATAGAAGAATGCAATCACAGGAGGAGGTAGAAGGAGGGATGGAGCTGGGTGGGAAAGGCAACAGGGAGGGGAAGAAGGGAACATGATAAGGTAATGTGGGGGAAGCCCTGAAGGCCAACAGAAAGAATCCAAACAGGCAACCTCAGAAGGTAGGAGGTGTGGAGACCCTCTAGACTGAACCAGAGACCTGGGAGGTGAGAGACCCTCAAGACTCAAAAGGAGAGACCTTAGATGAAATGCCCTACATTGGGGAGAGGGCACTTGTAGAGTGCACCTCCAGCAGAAAGACAGGGCATCAAGTGGAGGAAGGGATTGCCATCCCACAGTCAAAAGCTCTGACCAAAAATTGTTCTTATCTGAAAGAACTACAGTGACAAAAATGGAGAAGAGCCTGAGAAGGTGGACTGGAAGGGGGATAACGTCTGGATTGTAAAAAAGATTGAAGAATTAAAAAATAAAAGTGAGCATTGAAAAAATTAGTTATGTTACACTCCAGGCTTATTTAAACACCAATTCATGGAAAAATCAGCTGAAACTTCCTGGATCTAACAAAATATGGCATTGATATATGTTAGAGGATCTGCACTAAGGGTTATCCCAAGAACAAAGAAAGTACTCTACATCTTAATGTAGAGTATATTTGATACCTTGTCCATAATGTAATACATAAGATTCAAAGAATTTTCTATGTCAAGATATAAATTATGTTTAAATAATAGATTTTTATACCCAGCATATAGGACTTCAAGTGTTGCAACTAAGTGAATGCTGTACAGTTTGTATTGGTTTGGAAAATTTGTTAAACAAGAAGGGATGAAATATAAATAAAATGATTTTTTTTCTGACTAGTGGTAGAAAAATAAATGAAGAACTTAGAGGAGTAGAAATGTTAGGGTAGGTCTATAGCTTAGAAGTCTTACAGAAGGCAATTTCCTACAGCAGAGTTAAATAAATGCATGCTTAAGATTCATTCTAAGATGCTATTTTGAAGTACTAGTATCAATAAATACATTTGTGACATTCAATAAAGTATTAATGTTGAGCTCTGGAAAACAGTTGGAGAGCTTGCATTGGTCATATTGTTAGGGATAAGTGAGCTTGAAAACAGTAGAATCCCAGTAATATTCAAGACTGTGAAAAATCATGATAATCTGGAAGTCTACATTTGCCTCAACTCCATGGATGGAGGCAGAGCTCTGGGGTAGATGTGAGTGCTGTGAAGAGATTGTGAATACAAGTTTCTAAGTAAAATGACATAAACCAATAGAAGTGATATTTGTTAATATTTGTAATCAGGAATATACAAAAGAAAACAGGAGGTTGGTGGTTATTACTTGTATTAAAATCTGTACCTCTGAATCAATATGTAGTCCAAGCAAAAGTATTTGTCCCAACCTAAGAACATGATACTGTGAAGAGTGGAAGAAAGTGAAGCCCTGTGCTATGACTAATGGTCTGCAAGGTGGTATGTTGGGTACTTTTCTTATTGTAATGACAAAAATACTAACAAAAGCCCTTGAGAAAGTACAAGTTCATTTTGGCTGGTAATTTCTTAACAGCTACTGTCCATTATGAGTCAATGAGGTACCTCTTACATTATCTAGTCAATCCCAAAGCAGCGAAAAATGGATGTTGGTGCTCAACTGGTCTTCTCCAAACATAATGCTCTAGTATTCCACTGGCCCTTAAAGTCTGATTTCATCTCAAAGCAAAAAATAAATAATGCATTATGCAAAAGTCTAAGAGTCCTGGCTTTTTCATTTACCTAATCCCCCCAGGACAAACAGCAAGTAACCAAGTTCTTTATAGGTGGGAAATGAAATAGAATAGCCCTAGATCTAGACCTTCCCAGTCTAGGCATTTAGTTTATAATAAAATAATGGGATTGTGTGTATATTCCATGGGCTTATTAGAACAGTAACAGTAACTTCAACAAGTATATTACTTGAAGAGTAGTCCCTCTTCACCTTAACATAGCAAAATAAAACTCATAGAATCTCATCATTGAGTATAGGATAGGCATTCATTTACTTTAAATTAAATTTATCTGTTCTCCATTGAGATGAACTCTTCTAAAGTAATCTATATGATTATTATAGTACTGTTCATATTCAACTATGAATCTTTATGGAATATATTAGCTCACAATATTGTTAAAAAATCAAATAAATATGCCATATGTCTTTTGATATTTTAAAGGCAAAATATTTTGTTTCAAATAGCACCACCTAAATATAAAATATTGTTTGAAGGTCACATTCCATATTGATTTTACTTATTGTCAGACAAGGTAGAAGCCTTTGTTTGATAAAAAAAAAAACGATCTGTTAATAAGATGAAATCAGAAGTGAGCTAATCTGGTCTTTTTACAATACTGTCTCACAATAATGCATAGCATGATAGATATGAGGAAAGCATTTGATAGCTCTCAAACTGCAGATAACTGCATTTTGGACATTTTGTGAAAAATACAAATAAAGCTTGCATTCTATTCAGCATTCTATTCAGCAATTTTGATTTATTTCCTTTTGAAGTACAAGATCAGAAGTGTTTCTTCCTTAGAGGATGATTAGATTGCTCTTAAAAGATGCACAGGTTTCCTCTTTATCTTTTCCATGCAATATATTCATTCCTACACCATTTTGTAAGTACTCACTTTCCTTGCTCAATTATATTGCAGTCATATGAATGAGTTAACTTTTCTTACCTATTTCTGTATAAGAAATGTGGGTTACACCTGCAGATGTATTAAAAAAAATTTTGGTGACCTATAACTAACCTTTTTTTATTTATTTATCTATTTATTTATGTATCTATTTATTTATTGTGATCAAACTTTAAAAACATTTTAAAATAGTGATAGAAGTTCTAGTACATACAATGCAGTAAGTTTGTACACTCATTTATTAGCCGTTTTGGCTGCATTATAAGACACATCACAGAGAAATCAAAATTTGGTTTGTTGATCTAATCTCAGATCTTCAAAGTTCCCTCAGATAATCTGTGTTAATTCACTCTCTCTCCTATCAACACACACACACACACACACACACACACACACACCACCACATACATTTAAAAATATGTCGAAATTTCTCAACAATATTAGTGGAGTGTTTATGAACTACTGGCTACTGGTTCACATTAGCCTTTGAATGACACTGACCTAGTCCTGACTTTAGGTAAATTGTTATGGAGATTTTTATATGCTGCTACTATTGATAATTGCTCTAGGAAGAAAAAAATAAGGAGAGCAGCTATAAATATTTGCATGCACATCACTTGCTTTCACATTTGCATGTAAACTACAATAAGCATACAGATTTTGAGTTTTGTCTGTGAAAGACACATATGTAACACTATCAGTATTTGTCATATACATATCTTTTGTTAGGGTTGGTGGAATAAAGCAAATCCAAGCTAAAATGAAAAGTTTCATTTTAGAAAATACTGTTGACCGAGCTTTGTGATGAAACCATTTGAGAAACTGAAGACCTGTTTAACTAAAGTCATGAGTCAGAACAAAGTGGCGGCGAATTTTGCAATCTCTTATAATGAGAAAGTTTCTGTGGAATCTAATAGATCTTAAAGGCTAATCTGATCTTTGGAAAAAAAATTTTCTGCTCAATGGTGCTAAAGCAATCCCTGGACCCAAGATAGGCTTGCTGCAAGGAGGTTCTTACTCCCTATGTCTGTGAACAGCAAATGCCACCGCTAGAGGAGTCTCCTTCTAGCTATCTTTCTTATTCTCTTCTCTTCCTTTGTCAATCTTTTCGTCCTTGTGCATTTGAAATCCAAATTAGATCTCCTTCATTGATTAAAAATATTGCTTCTAGCGATTTGCCAACAAATGTGTTCTGAAATTAAATCAGGTTAAGCATTTTGTAGCAGACTGCCATAATAATTTTCCAAAGCAATAAAATCAGTTATCAGAATTAATGATACATAAAATTCATTTTATGACATTACTTACATTGTCTTTCTTCTTTCCTTCATCCATTTTCGCTTGAACTCCTGTAACTCTACAATGTGCATATGTCTTGTCTCCTGACCCTGGGTGACTGAAAGGAGAACATGATTCAATATAATTTTAAAGAATCCTGTCCCTGTTCAGAAGTTGTGTGGCACATATAAAAGGACTATAATAATGTCCATAGCCTAGTAGTGTGGCAAATATGAAGTTCCTCAAAAGTGGTAGCTCTGCCTAAGTGGATGTCCCTGGGGCTATCACTGATGGAGTGGCTGGTATGACCTGCTGAGTGCACTGAGAAGCTACTGCTTGAAAAATCAAGAGATGAGCCCCTGTTGCTTAATGACCCTCTATCCACCCACTGAAAGCTTGACTGGCTTTTCCTTTCTCCCTTTTATTTAAATAGCTAAGTCCATACTTGATCGGCTATTTAGCCAGCCACTGCTTTTTAAATTATCAGCTACACAACATCCACTAGGCTTTAGTGTGGCATAGATTAAGATGCAGCACAGGGAAATCAGTCTCATTTTTAAAGACTGTTTAATAGGCAGAAGCAATGCCTGATTCTCAAGTCCTGAACAAGTTTTTGTGGTAATAACTGGAAAGTTAAAGATGAGGAAAATTTTTCACATATCATTCTACTGAAGCTCAGAAAAGAGAATTTATCATTATTTTTATTTTCCTCATTGTTCTAAAGGGATAACTGAAAACATTACAGATATTAGTATTTCAGAATACTTTAAATTTAAAATTTTTGCAAAGATAAAAATTTATGTCTACTAACATGCAAGGCAAGAATCTCTTTCTATGCCTTATAGGAAATATGAACATTTTTGAATGAGGCCTCTATGTATCTTTGAGAAGCCTGAAGAACAGATAGAAGGGGATTAGATTAGTACATCTGCCATATATCATTCTGTAACCCTGAAGCCTTTCCGGATACAGAGATATTACTCTTTCTAAATTGTTCTTTTATATTTTTCATTATAATTTCTGATTTCTTCACTCCAAAAATTCCTTTGTACACCTCCTTGCTGTCTTTGTACTTTATAGCCTATTTTCCCATTATATAAATACATGTACTACACTAATACACACACACACACACACATACACGCACACACACACACATATTTCAACTGGATAGATAGAGATGCAAACATATGACTGGATATATATATATACATATATATATGTGTATATATATATATGCATGTGTGCAGTTATTATATATATACACTATATATAGATAGATAAAAAGATAGCTATATATCATATATATATTTATGCTTATCTATACCTATCAATCATCTCTCTATGTATACATATATATGAATATATCCAAATATGTATGTTAGATAGATCCAATGTATATATCTATACACATGTACATAATGTACTATATACAATATATAATATATCATCTTTATATATGTAGTGGCTATTCCTGGTTGTCAACTTGACTATATCTGAAATGAACTACAATCAAGAATTAGAAGGCTCACCTGTGGCCCTAATCTGGAGGCTGAGAGATACAAGTTTCTGACCTGAATCTTTGCATGGAGATCTTAAGGCATAGTGGCTATGAATTCCAGATTAAGATAGGAAGATCTATGAGTTCAAGATCATCTGGGATTAAAGGTGTGGTGGCACACACCTTTAATTTGGACCACACCTTTTGCTGGAGACCTGTATAATGACATTGGAAGAAGGAAGGCTCTCTGTTTCGCCTAATTGCCTTGTGGGACTGAGCAACTGCTGGATCCTTGGACTTCCTTTCACAGCTGCTGCCGACCATTGTTGGGAGTTGATTTTGGGGAGCTGGACTACAGACTGTAAGTCATCAATAAATTCCTTTACTACATAGAGACTATCATACATTCTGTGACTCTAGAGATCCCTGACTAATACAATATATAAATCTATTTATCCTATCATCTATATATATATATATCTGTCTATATAGATTTGATATAGAGAGGTGATAGATAAGTAAACATATAAATACAGATATATGTTAACTAGATGTAGGTGGTATAGAGATTTAAATATAGATATGAGTGTAGATGCAGATGCAGATGCAGATATAGATAGATATATTAAGTATATCTATATATAATAATATATAAATTTTTATAATGTTACCATTCCTATTATATCATGAAAATAAATAATTTTTAATCTGTTTTATTGGATATATTACTTATTTACATTTCAAATGTTATTCCCTTTCCTGGTTTTCCCACCAGAATTCCCCTATCCCATCCCCTTTCCTTATACTTCTATGAGGGTGCTCACCCACCCACCCACCCACCAACTCTTGCCTACCCACCCTCGAATTCCCCTACACTGGGGCATTGAGCCTTCACAGGACCAAGGGCCTTTACTTCCATTGATGTCTGATAAGGCCATCATCTGTTACATATGGAGCTGGAGCCATGGATCCCTCCATATGTACTCCTTGGTTGGTGGTTTAGTCCCTGGGAGCTCTGGGGAGTCTGATTGTTTGACATTGTTGTTCTTCCTATGAGGTTGCAAACCCCTTCAGCTCCTTCAGTCCTTTTTCTAACTCCTCCATTGGAGACCCTGTACTCAGTTCAAGGGTTGGCTGTGAGCATCTACCTCTACATTTGTCAGGCTCTGGCAGAGCCACTCAGGAGACAGCTATATCAGGTTCTCTTGTCAGCATGCACTTCTTGGCATCCACAATAGTGTCTGTGTTTGGTGACTGTATATGGAATGGATCCTCAGGTGGGGCAGTCTCTGGAAGGCCTTTCCTTCAGTCTCTGCTCCATACTTTTTCTCCATTTTTCTTCCTGTGTGTATTTTGTTATCTCTTCTAAAGAAAGACCAAAGCATCCACAGTTTGATCATCCTTCTTGAGCTTTATATGGCCTGTGAATTGTATCTTTGGTGTTGCGAGCTTTTATGTTAATATCCACTTATCAGTGAGTGCATACCATTTGTGTTCTTTTGCGATTGTGTTACCTCACTCAGGGTGACATATTCTAGTTCTGTCCATTTGCTTAAGGATTTCGTGAATTCATTGTTTTTAATAGCTGAGTAGCACTCCATTGTATAACTGTACCATATTTTCTGTATCCATTCATCTGTTGAAGGACCTTTTGGTTCTTTCCAACTTCTGGCTATTATAAATAAGGCTGCTATGAACATAGTTGAACATGTGTCCTTGTTACATGTTGGAGCATATTTTGGGTATATGCATAGGAGTGATATATTACCTGGTAATTTGTTCACAATAAAAAAATATCATTCAGATTATGTATTAAACAATCTCTTGTTAGACCTATCAAGAATATTTTTAAAAAGTAAACAAACCATTTTCTATAATATGTGTGTGTGTGTGTATAGTGTTGATAGATAGATGATAGGTAGCTAGATAAATGTAAATAGATACATAGATGATAGATAGATAGATAGATAGATAGATAGATAGATAGATAGATAGATAGGTAGATAGATATGGATAGAGATACAGGTATAGAAATGGATGTAGGTAGACATTCCTTAATATATAAATAGAACATCTTCACACTGAATAATTTTAGTATTAAATATATGATTTTGGTGATGATCATTTACTATTAAATAACAAATTAATGTGTTCTTCCTGTCTCCAGTAGGACTATTTATGTCACTTACAGCAATCCTTATCTGACAGTAGTGATTGTCTAAGACAAAAATATGCTGAAGGCTTCTTACCTACCTCATTCGTACTAGCATGTCTACTGATGCCATCCCATTAAGTTCATATATCAGCAGTCATGCTGGTAAGATTTTATGGCTGTAGCTTATGGCTTTCCTAGAAGTTATAATCTCACAGTAAATCTCTTCTGTGCCTCTTATAATAATTCCTCTCATACCCCACCTCATCTGCAATAATTGCTAAGCCTTAGGTACAGGAATGTGATGTACACGTGTCAATAAAGATGGGCTTAACAACTCGGCACTTGAGGAATTGTGCTTCCTCTCTAACTTACCATTTGTTTTAGAACCTTCTATTTCATTTCAGCCCTTCTCATTATGTTTAAGTACCAACAAAATTCCATAGAAAATGGCTTGTTTATTTCTTTAAAATGTCTTGATATATCCATCAAGAGATCATCAAATGCAAACTTTGAATGATATTTTTTTCATTCTGAACAGTTTACAAGGTAATATTTATCTTCATACTATCACGATATGAATGGTAAAACGTGTATGTGAAGTTTATGCTCATGTTTCAGCTCATGTATACATATACTACTCCCTTATATATTTTTACCTTTATTAATAGTTATCTTTTTTACCATTTTTATCTTTATTAATAGTGAAAAATATGAATATAATGTTTATCTTTTAGGATCATGATGGAGAATCTTCAAATATATAAATTGTGAGGAAATTGAGTAAACTCTATTATGTGCAAAATAGAAGGTTTCATAAATTGTTGAAAAAACATATTGAGACCCAATGAATGTGATGTATTCATTGATTATTTATACTTCATTAATGACACTGTCTATAACAGAATTGAAATTTATTTACTGGTCATCAAACAGAATTTCAGTTCTAATTCTAGAATCTAATTCTTAGAGGAATGTACTTCATCAATAATACAAGCTTTGTGCAGTGGCAGTATCATAGCCAATGAGGTTTATCTGAGGCTAATTGAAAACTTTTCCCAATACCCCACCACGACAACTTGCAATATAGTCAGCACTGGCAATTTTTGACAGTCTCTACAGAGAATGAATAACTGTGGTTCAAAAAATATAAAACCAAAAAAAAAAAAAAACCTATCTGTAACAGATGTGAAGTTTATTGATTGGTCATCAAACAGAATTTTAGTTCTGTTCCTTAGCCCAGAATCTGATCCTAGCATGATTCCAGAAAATTGAAGTAAGTACTTCTTAACAATATTTGCATTAATTAAAAATATAAAGATACATAACTCTCCAGGTTCTTCTTTTATAGCAGAATATTGAGTTTTAGCTAAGTATAAGACTCTGCTCTAATTAGATTTGTGGAAGACACTATTTCATGACTCCTGGACTTGGAATAGTCCCAGAACACAGCAAAACATTTTGTTTCCTCTTAAATATGATGTGGTCAATATTTGTACAAATAAGATAGATGCTTTTTCTAATATAGATATTTATGAAAATATTATGTTCCTTTGGGAGAAGAGATTTTAGAGTAAAGCATTTATAACTAGTCTTTATTTACAAAAATTATTAGTTACTTGAGAATTTTATTCAACGTTTAATATACCACAATGGGAGCTGTTAAAAAGAGAGACATGGTTCATATACTAGGAAAATTGTATTGAGTTAACCTTCATATTATCCTTTTTAGGAGAATTGCAGCAACAAAGTCAGAAGTAGGATCACAACAAACCTTCAGGTCCCAGGATCCTCCATTAGGAGGACTAGACATCATCTACAGAATGACAGATATCCCTAAAGAAATCACCCTTAGTTCCTAGAATATTAAGGCAGATATAGTATTATGGTTGTAGGCAGCCATGAAGAAAGTTAAGGGAGAGATGAGAACATCTAAGTCCCTCAGTGACTTTCATCTTTCTGGAACAAAGTCAGTTTCTTACTCTTACAGACCATTAGAGGTGTGTGAGCTAACCTAACAAGTACCTAGCATTGAACACGGCCTTAGCCAAGAAAGTAATTTGAAATTCACAGTTCTTTTGGGCCTCAATATCAAAGCTTCCTTGAAGCTGCAAGGGGAGATAGAATATCTGTGAGATCTACAAGAACACAGCTCTGGGAAACTCAGACCTGCAGAAGCAGGGAATGGATCGAGTTTTTGCCAAAGAGAAATGGTGATGACTAAAGAGTCTGGAATCTATCAGAAGACTTATAAGGATACATTTACATACTTTAGAATTTTATATCGTCTTATGTAGTCTTTACATTAGAAAAGAGAAAATCATGATATCATTCACTTATTCAAAGATTATACCCTGCTATGTTTTAGAAAGACAGGGCGGGATGTAGGGAACCAAGAGAAGGGCATAGACACCAGCCATGCGAGAAGCTCCCAAGATGAATCTACCAACCAAAGAATACACATGGCTCCCACTACATATGTAATAAAGGATTCCCTTGTCTGCTCTAAGTAGAGTGGAGCCATTTGGTTCTGTATAGCCTTGATGCCTCAGAGAAGGAGAATGCTAGAGAAGTGAGGTGGGGTGTATGGGTAGGGGAGCACACTCTTAGAGGCAGAGAGGAGGGGGAGATGGTGGGGAGATTTGTGGGGCAGAAACCAGGAAGAGGATACCATTTGAAATGTAAACAAGTAAAATAATTAATAAAAAAAGAAAGAAACAAGAAGAGAGAGTTAATTACTGATGATCTTAAATTGTATATATTATTGATGTAATAAATACTTTTTTATAAAAAATAATTTAGAGTCTATAAAATCTTACATGGCAGAACCTAAGTGTAGTTCACTATATTTCAACTAAAAGTCTAGTAGTGTATATGGTTTATTGCCTAAAAAGAAATGAATGAATGAAAGAATGAATGGATGGATGGATGGAGGGCATGGGTTTATGAACATGGCATATGTAAAATTGTGATACAGAATATGTTACAAAATATCTACAAGGTGGGTGTTGCTTGTAGAATGTACTCTGAAAGGAAAATGTTTGTGTCTTTTGATTCTAACTGAATAAATTGTCAGAGATATTTATACGTAAAACATATTCATTTTTGTTTGAGTCTCATAGGTCTTAATTAGAAACACTTTACAATCACACCTTGGGGCACATAAAATGTATTGTATTCTACTAATTGTTACCAAAAACTGTGAATTTTTCAATCCTCTAAGAATGCATGTATACACGGGCATACAGGCACATACACACACACACACACACACACACATATACACACACACACACATACACAAAGGCAACATGACAAATTGTCACGTTTTATTTTTGCCATTTTAACTGCATTCAAATATAGGGAAAATAAAGAAAGCAACACATTTTATGAGCTTGCAACACAAATAATTATACTTGGAGAAAATGTTGTCCACATTAGGTTTTACATTTGTAAATTGTGGAATAAATAGTAAAATATAGGTTTACATTTAGTTTTACATCCATTTCTTTTCAGTATTTAATGTAGGGAAATGATGTGCTTATATGTTTGTATTTCAAAGGTATTTTTGCTTCAGTTAAATGTTCTAAACCTTAAATTAGCTCCCAGGGACTAAACCACCAACCAAAGAGTACACATGATGGGACTCATCCTCCAGCTGCATATGTAGCAGAGGATGGCATTGTTGTTCCTCAGTGGGAGGGGAGGCCCTTGGTCCTGTGAAGGCTCTATGCCCCAGTGTAGGGGAATGCCAGGGCCAAGAAGCAGGAGTGGGTGGGTTGGTGAGTAGGCTGAGAGGGGAGGGTATAGGGGTTTTCAGAAGGGAAATGAGGAGAGGAGATAACATTTGAATTGTAAATAAAGAAACTATCTAATGAAAAATGGGGAAAAAAATTAGAAAATGAAAAACAGAATCCCTATCCCAGTGAATTTTCCTTAGTTCCTAATAAAAAAGACAAATTGATCTAAATATGCTGTGATGTCAGAAAGTAAAGCTATATGATTTACAAATATCAGTTTTACTAAAGCAAAATTAATGGTTATTTATATCTCCTTCTTTTGAGACAAGTGACTGGATATTTGCATTTTGCTTAACTTTGTTTTAGTACCAATTCTCAAGCTTTCACAGACATCTATAAACTTTCCTCTAGCATTCCCTGTAGGAAAACTTCTGAAGAATAGATTGTTAATTATGAAATATAAATTCATTTTAGAAGTACAAACTTTTTTATAGTTACGAGATGTCATAAAAAATCATTTTATGCATAAGAGCAATATTATGGTAAGTATAATATGTTGTATGTGTCTGCTTTCTGGATTTCTAACTTTTCCAGCTACATAGAGGTAATCCCCAGCCCCAGGGAATCACTTTCCTCTGCATGCTTCTCATAGTCCAAACCTACTCTTTCCTTAATAAAAGGGAACCCCTATGCTTAGGAGTCAAATCACAAAACCTTACAAGATTATTTTGAATGCTAATTTTTGTAAAGCTAATTGCTCAAAAATATAGACTTTGCACATCATATATATCTCTACATATTGAGTTGGGTTTTTCTTCTTTTTTTGTTTTTTTGAGACAGGGTTTCTCTGTATAGCCCTGGCTGTCCTGGAACTCACTCTGTAGACCAGGTTGTCCTCAAACTCAGAAATCCGCCTGCCTCTGCCGACTAAGTGCTGGGATTAAAGGAGTGCGCCACCACTGCCCGGCCATATTGAGTTTTAATAATAACTTGTCTATTAGTTATAATGAAATATTTATTTTGACCAGTATCAAATTTGAGAAGGGAGATTTTTATAAATATATATCAACAATAAGGGAGAATATATTTAACTACTTTAACTATTACACCTACTCTTACTATCATACAGTGTCATGTATTGAATATATCACTTGAACCTCCACATGATATCTCATCCATAATAGTTTTAAATTATACCTAGAAGATAGAGAAAATTAACAAAAGAAAATGAAATAACTACAGATAACAGATATGAGAAATCATTATTGCAAAGATGTGTCTGTTGTTAGAAATTCTATCTGCTGGCTTGTTTTTTATTTCATTCACTCAAACTTTACAGAAAGTGATCATAACAGTTTCCACCTATTTTTAATAAATCTTGGAATTAAAAACAGACTTGAAAGTTCCTTATTTTCCTAAAATTTGTCAGTTTGTTTTCATTATTGTAACTGTTTTTTTTTTTAAGTATAGAATAAAGATTATTCAGGGCATGGGGAGGGGAGGTAAGAGGGTAGTAGAGGCAGAAAAAGGCAGAGAGAGAGAGAAAGAGAGAGACAGAGAGAGAGAGAAAGAGAGAGACAGAGAGAGAGAGAGACAGAGAGACAGAGAGAGAGACAGAGAGAGAGAGACAGAGACAGAGAGAGAGACAGAGAGAGAGAGACAGAGAGAGAGAGAGAGAGAGACAGAGAGACAGAGAGAGAGAGAGACAGAGACAGAGACATAGAGAGAGAGACAGAGACAGAGACACAGAGAGAGAGAGACAGAGAGAGAGAGAAGAGAGAGAGAGAGAGAGAGGGAGAGAGAGAGAGAGAAGAGGAGAGGTCAGCTATGAGCACATGGAAAGAAATGGAGGCAAGGAATGGAGAGAGAAAGGGGAAGGGAAGCAGACTAAGAACAAGATGGAAACAAGAGGACAAGAGAGGAATGAGAGTTGTTTCTTCTTCTTCTTCTTCTTCTTCTTCTTCTTCTTCTTCTTCTTCTTCTTCTTCTTCTTCTTCTTCCTCTTCTTCTAAGATATATTTAATCTGTATATGTGAGTACACTGTACCTGTCTTCAGGCACCAGAAGAGGGCATCAGATGCCATTACAGATGGTTGTGAGCTAGATGCTAGGAATTGAATTCAGGACCTCTACAAGAGAAGTCAATGTTTTTAATCCATGAGCCGTCTCTCCAGCCCAACTCCATTTATTCATTTCATTTTATAACTTTTCCTATTATAACTACTAATAAAACTAAACTGTATGTCTGAAGAAATAATTTAATGGTTAAATGTGCTTGCAGCTCTACTGGTTGAGTAGTTTCCCAGCACCTACTTCACATACATAGGTCACAGCAGTGTGATTCTGTCTTTGGATGCAATGTCCTTTTCTAACACCTACGAACACATGCATGCATCTCTCTCTCTCTCTCTCTCTCTCTCTCTCTCTCTCTTTCCCCACTTATGAATTCAAAGATCCATTGCTCAGGAAATATTACCCACAATTAAGATGGGGTGTGGGGGAAAGGGGAACATAATCTGGATGAGGGAAAAGGACTGAAGCCCTGAAGGCCAGCAGAAAGAATGGAAATAGACAACCTCGGGAGGTAGGAGGTTGGGGGGGACCCTCCAGAATGTACCAGACTCCAGGGATGTGAGAGACTCTCGGGACTCAAAAGGAGGGACCTTAGGTGAAATGCCCTGTAGCAGGGAGAGGGAACTTATAGAGCCCACCTCCAGTAGGAAGACAGGGCATCAAGTGAGGAAGGGAGTTGACATCCCACAGTGAAAACTCTGACCCATAATTGTTCTTATCTGAAAGAACTGCAGAGTTGGAAATGGAGAGGAGCCTGAGGAAAAGAAGGTCCAGTGACAGGCTCAAAGTGGGATCCAGTTCAAGGGGAGGTCCCTATGTTGGTGAGGCCTGACACTATTACTGAGGCTATGGAGCCCTCACAAAAAGGGACCTAGAATGACTGCCCTCCAAAAGAACCAACAAATAGCTGAAACAGTAAGATGAAGATATTTGCACCCAACAAAGGGACAGAAGCTGCTGAACCCTGTGGGTTGAATTAGGAAAACCAGAAGAAGCTGAGAAGGAGGGTGACCATAGGAGGACCAGTAGTCTCAATTAACCTGGACCCCCCAAGATCTCTCATATACTGATCACCAACCAGGCAGCATACACCAGCTGATATGAAGCCTTCAACACATATACAACAGATGACTGTCAGGTCTGGGTTCAGTCAGAGAAGATGCAGCTAACCATCAAGAGACTGGAGGCCCCAGGGGAGTTTAGAAGTCTGGTGGGGTGGTGACATTCTCATGGGGACATGGGTCCAGGGAGGATGTAGAACAGTTGCAGGGTAGACCGGGAAGGAAATAAAATATGAAGTGTAAAAGAAAAGGAAAGAAAGAAAGAAAGAAAGAAAGAAAGAAAGAGAAAGAGAGAGAGAGAAAGAGAGAAATAGAGAAATAGAAAAGAGAAAAAAAGAAGGTCTTCCTACAACAATTAATTTAATCAAGACAATTCCCTGCAGCTACCCCCAGGACTATATCTCCCCCTTGGTCCCAGACTTTGTCAAGTTAATAACTAAAACTAACCTTCACAACAGCAAAAGCACAGCCTACCGTCTTAGCTTTGCTTTACACTACATCACACATCCTTCCCACTTTTGCAGTTTGCTATGGCACCCTAATCTAAACAAAGATGAAGTCTTATTTATACCAATAATAGCCATGTCTTGCCTTCCTTCCTTCTCTTCCAGATACTCCTCTTTCCTCTTTTAGTTTTATAAATCTTTTAAAATGTAAACCACGTGAAGTAATGCTTTATTCAAACCCTTGAATGTCTTTCCTTTGCAAAGTGATTAATAGTTTTAGATCTTACTCTGGTCTGCAAAGCCTTGCAGCAGGCATTAAACCTGCCAGAGTCTCTGATCTTCTTTTGAAGTGATGATGCCCTAAGCCCCAGGCTTTTCTTTCAGATCTGTGAATGTATGGGTTCTTTTGAATCTCAAGTGCTACTGTAAGTAAAACAAAAGCTTGAAAAATCTATATGCAAAATTCTCTAAAGGATGAATCCCTTCCTTCTTGGTGATTTCTTATAACTATATTCAGTTTAGAGAAGATTATATTACTTTTTATGTACATTTCAAAATATTAATTTTTATTTATGTGTACATACATGCATGTGTGTGGGTGTGTGTCCCTGCATATTTCTGTGTGTGTCTGTATGAATGTCACTGTGTGTATAGACTACATATACAGAGACACTGACAGATATTAGAAAAGGGATCAGATACCCCGGAACTGAAATGACAAGTAGTTGTGAAATCCTTCACAAAGGTCTTGAAATTATACTTATGTTCTCTGTAAGAACATCAGAGTTTAAGGGCAAACCACTTAAACTCAACTACTTTCATAGTCTCCAAATGATATATTCTGAAAGGTATATTAAATTCATAGAGTCGATGCTTTTCTGTGAGTAACTTTCAGCTTATCAGAAATGAAAAGATGATTGTCCATGTTCAAACTTCTTGAGAAATTACCCCTAAAATCCACACTTTTCATAGCCAACATTCTTTTCAGAGGAATATAAAATTTTTTTGTGTTTTATAAAAATGTATATGATTTCTGTCTTAATATGAAGATATATTGCATAACGTCATAGTTACTGAACTTTTAAAATGTAAAAGCACTCTTTTTATTTTTGATACTAGTACATTCAAGTACTGTACTCTCATCATTCACTATTTAAAGAATGCTCATAATCTTTGTGTTGTGGGCTAGAAGTTAAGAGCACTGGCTGTTTTTCCAGATCCAGGTTCAGTTCCCAGAACTAACATGGTTGTTAAAAACCATCTGTAAATTTTGTCCCAGCATTGACAGTGTCTTCTTCTGGCTTCCATACACAGATGTATATTTGAGGGAAACATAAAATAGAAACAAAATATTTGTGCTGATGTTCTTTTCCTAATTAATTTCCTACATAAGAGAGGAAGAATCATATATTTAAATGAAGCACATCTTTCTAGATAGATGTAGCAACAATTCCCTCCCAAATTCTCAATTATTGCTGGAATTTACACAAAATGTACATTCCATTGTAGAGAAGAAGTAGTGAAGTGATGCACTGATTTTAAAGCTAGAATCTCTTAACACAAAGGTAAATAGGATAGCAATCAAACTCCTTGTGAATTATTTAATAGTTTGATAAGTGTATTACATGCATTACTAGCTAAGGAATATATATATATATATGTGTGTGTGTGTGTAATTATATATATATATGTAATTGAAATTGTTTTGACATGATATACTTGATATAGGTGATATAGATGACTATAGAAAATACACATTGAATCCTTGAAGTTGTGAAGTCCATAGGATTTGCTCTGTTGGAAACACAACTTGATACATGCAAATTCTATAGTATCAAATGTTAGCATCCAGAATCTGCCCGCAGCAGATATGTGGGCGGGTCCATAGAGCTGTCACCAGGACAACGACCACCATATTCCCAGAATCCATTGGGCTCAGGCTCCCACCTTTACCTGGGTTACTA